>NC_133770.1:190753149-190921281 GCF_003597395.2 Chelonoidis abingdonii
TTCTTATGGTGTAGGATAGAGGAGTGTTTAATCATAAATTGTTAAACTAGGGTTTTCATGTGGTTTATGATTCCTTTACATATTTTTAGGGGTAATCACAGGGCAACCTGTCTCAGGATATTTTATCTGTTATATTTTACTTAATATTTACATTAGGATAATATCCAGAGGCCCCAGCAAGAATCAGAACTGTCACTGTACTAGGCATTGTGCAAACACAGAGGTTTACATGTTCCTTTCCCCAAAGAGCTAACAGTCTAAGAAGAGCTTATAAAGAGCTTATACGAGTGAGAATAATAAACCTGGATAGCAGTAAAGCCATGACTGCAATGGGTAATCTTATTTGCTTGCATTTAACTTACTTTATTAATATCTCTAACCAGGAATATCTAGGTATATATCCAATCAGCTAGCACAGAAATGGATATTTTCTGTGCAAAAAACTCACAGGGGAGCCCTTACAAGATCACTTTTTGCTATGATTTTGGAAAGCCTGCTAAAATGATTAGTGCTTTAAATAAATGAGATCACCTACTGAATAAAAACACAACCAAGCTACACTCTTATAACATGATCTCATATGGGCTTAGCTTCATGAAAGTCCCCCGGGAGAGTTCTGTAAAATTGTTCATCCAATTGTTGCATGCAACCTCTGTTCAGAAAGGAAGTGTGGCTGACAAAATCAACCTAAAAGGGCCCCCAGATGACAAAAATAATTCACATACATTAAAAAAGTGTTTGTACCTGGGTACCTTAAAATATACTGCTGTGACACAGTGTCTCCTTGGCAAAGGGCCCCTCATTCTTTGTCAACAATTCTAGTCTCAGACCTGACAAAGTCACTCCACCAAAACCCATGTTTTAGGGTATTTATGTACAAAAGGATAGCACGTAAGGTATTTACAGAAAACTCATAATTTATCAAGGCTCATAATCATTGTGAGATATGTGTATGGGCAATATTTAAGTATGCTTTATGGTCTTGTAATAAAAGTTAGTCACCAAGGGATAATATGCCTGGGTGATAGCCCTTTCAAGCAGGAAGGAGTTGCCACCCCTCCCTGGTTAGCTGGTGTTGTAATGTAAGGCTCAGTTGTCTGGAGGCACTAAAGCAGACAGAAAGGTACACAGACAAGACTTTCTGGGACACAGCAGAGCAGTCCCACTCCCAGTCTGACAGCCTCTGTGCTGTTAAGGAGGATGAAACTTTTGGGGAAAGAGAACATCAAACTGGAGCAGACAGAAACAATCCCATAGTTGAGACCCTTCTTTCAGATGATGTTATGGTCTCCTCTCCCACGGAGGATATCCCTCCAAGGGAGGGAATGCCAGTTATTAGGAAGAGACAGGTAATAGTAATGGAGGATTACATAATTAGAAATATAGAGAGTTGGTTTTGTGATGACTGGGAGAACCGCATGGTGAATTGCCTCCTGGGTGTGAAGACTGTAAATTTCTCAAGGGATCTCGACAGACTTATGTGCAATACTGAGGAGCCAGTGGTTGTGATACATGTAGGTACCAATGACACAGGGAAAGGTAGGAGAAAGGTCCTGGAGGCCAAATTTAGGCTGTTAGGTAAAAGACTAAAGTTTAGGATCTTCATGGTAGCATTCTTTGAAACGCTTCCAGTTTCACGTGCAGGGCCAGTTAGACAGGCAGAACTGCAGGGTCTCAATGCATGGATGAGACAATGGTGTAGGAAGGTGAATTTTAGATTTATTAGGAACTGGAGAACCTTTTGGGAAAGGAGGAGCTTATACAGGAAGGATGGGCTCCCCTTAAACCAAAACAGAAGCAGATTGCTGGCATATAAAATTAAAAAGTTTGTAGAGGAGTTTTCAAACTAAGGTCTGGGAGAAAGCCAACAGGTTCAGAGGAGTATACAGTTTGGACAGAGACATCCCTTTGGGGAATATCTCTTAGCAGAGATACTCTATATCCTAGTAAAGAGAAGAGGATAGAAGTTGATAAAATACAGGTAGGAATTGAAGATAAACAATCACATGAAAAAGTGTCTGATTTAATTACATCACATGAAGGCAGACAACTAAATATTGACAAATGTTATAAGTGCTTGCATATAAATGCTAGAAGTCTAAATAATAAGATGAGTGAATGTAAGTGTCTGCAATTAAAGGAGGATAATGATATAATGGGCATCAGAGAAACTTGTGGAATGATAAAGAATGGGATGTGATAATACCAGGATACAAAATATATAGTAATGACAGAGTAGGTCATGCTGGTTGGAGAGTGGCACTATGTGTGAAAGGCAGCAGAGAGTCAAATATAGTAAAAATCTTAAATGAATCAAACTGTACCATAGAATCTCTATGGATTGAAATTCCATGCTTGAGTATTAACAGTATAACAGTGGGAATATACTACCTGACTAGAATGGTGATGGTGATTGTGAAATGCTCAGGGAGATTAGGGAGGCTATAAAAATAGAAAACTCAGTAGTAATGGGGGATTTCAACCATCCCCATATTGACTGAGCACATGTCACCTCAGGATGGGATGCAGAGATACGTGTCTTATGCCCTAACCCCAAAGGTAGCAGAACATTCTGTCTATGGTATGTGTATGACCCCTGTTACTGTAGTATCTGAGCTCCTCACAGCCTAATAAATTTACCCTCACCACTATCCCTGTGAGATAGAGAAGCACTATTATCCCTGTTTACAGCTGGGGAATTGAGGCACATAAATACTAAGGGCCAGAGATTTAAAGGTATGAATGTTCCAAAAGATGTAGATAGGTGCTTTTGAAAATCCCGCTAGGAGCGTAGATGCCTCTACTCGAATGGGAGTTAGATATCTAGGCACTTTGGAAAATGCCTCTAGGAGCATTTGTAGGTGCCTAAATACCTTTACAAATTTAGGCCTGAGTGACTTGCTGAAGGTATCCCAGGAAGTCTGTGGCAGAGCAAGGATTTGAACTGGATTTCCTGTATCCCAGGCTAGGGCCCTAACCATTGGACTATCCTGCCTCTCATTTTTTACAGCTGAACCCAGGTACCACACAGCATTGATCTTCTGTCTATTTTGAGCAAAACTTTAATTCCCGTAACTGGCCATTTTTACCTGGGCAGTTCATTGCACCATGTTGTCACATTGCCAAAAACTTTCTGAAGTTAAAGAAAAAACTCATCTGCTCAAGACAAAGTGAAGCAGTAAAGATATTGTTGTGCCTGGAAACAACAAGCAAGAATACGAAGAAAAAAAAAACAGGTCTGTGCATTTGGGGTAGAGAGAATGGTGGCCAGGAAGAAACGGCCACTAGCTTTGTAGCCTCAGTTTTGAAAGCTTTTCAGCAGTTTGTCTCCAAAAGTTACATTTCAATTGGTAAGGAAAGAGTAGGCCAAGATGCTGCTGTAATATGCAACATATTTCATTCTGCAATGGATTTTTAGCAAGCCCATTGGAAGCTCTCTTACTGTTTCAGCAGTAGATCAGCTCTATAAACTGTTTACTAAAGGCCCAGTAGAGATGTGAGCTACTGGCTTGTTTGCACAAAATACAATCAGATGACACTGTCTCTCTAAAGTAAACAAATGAGTTTTTATTCTGCTCAATATTCTCCTAAAGAAAAATTAATCTAACCCACATTTCCTGCTGCAAATCCTCAGCAAATTACATTGTCTCCCAATCTGCCTTTATGCTCTGCTGACAGCATCACTGGCTTTTTAAAGGTCTCTCTTGTATTTCTGCTCAGTAGATTACATACTGCAATGGCAATGTCAACCAAGAGTCCACACACATTTCATATGCAGCTACCATATGGGAGGCATAGCACCTGAAAATGCATGCACCTGAAAATGACATCTCTCATTCCAGTACTCATAACTAACAGCAAACGCATCAGGATCTTGTTGATCTTCTCAGTACGCTGCAACCTGCCACAGCCATACACATTTGCTATGCACAATCACAGAACAGGTGGCAGAAGAGTGAACCTGCATGTTGTGCGTACTAATCCATGGAGGGATTTCTGCTAACAAAAGCACTGAACTGGGATGGATGATTTTCATTCTATACCAGATGGTATGAAAAGAAATGTTGGTTGTATGTGGTTTCAGCAGATATCTCCCTCCCTCTCTTTCTCTATCTGTGTGTGTGTGTGAGAGAGAGAGAAGGAGTGTGTTTATATTTGACGTGACTGGAACAGAATCACCATTTTCTGTTCTGTTCCACTCACTCAGACACTCACGGCATTCAGCCAGATCCTCAGGTGTAAACTGACATCATTCCATCGAAGTAAGTGAAGTAAATTGGCATAAGGGAGAAAAGAAATTTTGGCCAAGGGCACTTGTGAAATCTCTACTTTTTAAAATTGTTCTGGAGTTTAACGTCCATACAGAGCAAACAGGAGGTCCGATTTTTTATAATTAACAAGTCATCCCCTGTGCAATGCATTACACCCAGCTGACCCAATAGAAAAAAAACCCCACACCATAAGACAGATATTCAGCCCAGTTCCATTTCACTTAATATCACAGCTGAGAATATTTCCTGATAGGCATCCTACACTAGCTCAATGCCACCTGCTCCCATTGCCCCATCATGGAGGGGACATACTGGAGGTGGGAAAGAGAAAAGAAAGAATGTGGCAAAGCAGAAGGACCATTGTAGCCAATGTAGTTTAGAGCAGTCTTTGGGTGCCTTTAACTTAAGCTAGAAGCGGTTTCAGCTCCTGGTTAGCCCTGGCATGAAGAGCAGAAAAGTGGCTTCAAGCCAACTCTTTCTCTAACCCCTGTATTCCTCAGCTGCCTTGAATCCAAACATGGCACAGCTTGAGAATCTGACCTCAGCTTATTAATTTAATCAAGTAAAGCTGTAATTTAGTTATGAGCAGATTCAAAAATATATGAATGCCTGCAAACCTAAGAGCTGGTCAAATATGTGCAGTGACTGTCATTATTTTACTACTGGTACATCCCTGGTCCATTGACACCTATTTGCTGTCACATGGTTTCAAATACAAAAGGTGGATATGAAAGTTAAAACTCACTTAAACTGGTCTAGGATAGACCTGGGTAAACAGTGCAAAATTTATTTGGGAACATTTATTGTACTAAAACCTGAAAATTTGCTTTGATGGTATCGGTGACACCCATTTTATTTATGAGTTAGTTTTTGCTCACAAGAATGTTTGCAGAAAGAAAGAGTCAAAACTTCCTGTAAACATGTATTCAGAAGTGTTCATACTGGAATTTTTTAGCTATCGGGATGGCCAACCTGTGGCTCTGGAGCCACATGCGGCTCTTCAGAAGTTAATATGCAGCGCCTTGTATAGGCATCAACTCTGGGGCTGGAGTTACAAGCACCAACTTTCCAATATGCTGGGTAGTGCTCACTGCTCAACCCCTGACTTTGCCACAGGCGCTGCCTCCGCTCCCTTCCTTCCTGCCCCCTCCCCTGAGCCTGCCATGCCCTCGCTCCTCCCTGTCCCCTCCTCAAACCTCCTGCATGCCACAAAACAGCTGATTGGGAGGTGTGCGGAGAGAGAGGGAGGTGCTGATTGGTGGGGCTGCTGGTGAGTGGGAGGGACTGAGGGGGGCACTGATGCGGGGCTGCTGACATATTATTGTGGCTCTTTGGAAATGTACATTGGTAATTTCTGGCTCCTTCTTAGACTCAGGTTGGCCACCCTGCTATATATAATTTGGTGTATGTGTTGTTAGTCAATACAAATATGTTAGGTGTAATGCATTGGGGCAGTTATGTTAATATAATTTGATTATGTCTTTCCCGCAAAGCTGTTTACTTCTGTTCACTCATGTCAAGATATATATCTCACAATACCCTGCAAAGCTGAAGTCAGTTTTGACACAAGCAAATACAAAACCTGTCAAAGACAAGATACATGAATGTTCTGCCCTGGTACAAGCTAGGAGGTACCTTCACAGGCAGCTGGTTTGGAATCTAGTGTTCCAAAACAGATAAGGAAAGGTATACCATGGCATCACAAAAACAAGTAAAAAACCTGATTGGTAAATGTTGGTCTTGGGTGACGTAGAGAGTGCTTTTAGCTTGTAAACAGCTATCATATAAATATAGGTAATTTTAGAGACCTGCTTCAGAGCACTCCTTCTCTCTAAGGTGTATTGTACACCTAGAAAAACAGCTTTCTGGAAGGAGTGGTATGTATAACTCCTTTTCATATTTTATTTCTTTGTCTTTAAACAATAAATTGGCTAAGTTTGGTTATTTAGTCTTTGAATATTTTTTAATATTGAACCGCAAATGTAGTCCAAATAAGTTGGCGATACTTCAACATTATTGTGTATAAATGTGCACGCGTGCACGCACGCACACACGCACACACACACACACACACACATGGTGGATTGCAAACCTGTCTGAAAGCCACTGTGTTCTAGCTGCCAGCCAAATCTGAACTTAGGATGTGTCTTCATGACAGAAAGAGCGTGGGCTCGGTTAACCTGGGCTTGCCTAGGCCCAAGTGGACCATCCTCATTGCAAAGTCCTACCTGTCCCAGACACATGTAGCTGCCTCCACACTACTGTTGCGTGTTGGGCTGGACTTTTGGCAGGATATCCTATGACTTTTGGCTCCTGCACTAAGCTGTGCCACTCTATGAATTCACTTATAGTGTTTTGTGGGAGAACTTGTCTGTACTCCCTGAGCCCGTGTGCAAGTGCTCTCAGCCTGCCAACTCAATAAAATTAAGTCCTGGTGACAGGGCATGAATCTTATTTTGGCTGATGCACTGTTCCAGCTGTTGTAAATGCAAGTCACATTTGGAAAAAAAAAGGCAGAGACAGGGTATGAGACACTGTGGAAAGCATTTTGGCAGCAGCTCATCACCCCGAGAAAGTGGCATAGCGTCTTGCTAAGTACATACAGGCTGTATGCAGACATGGAGCAGTGGAGACAGCTGATGCAAATTTGGGGTTAGCAGACAATAGCATCACAATGCAAACACTGACTAGATCATTCCTTCACAAAGGAAAACCCATCAGGGACAGCTCTGGTGAAGGAAGTTTCTAGGAGTCTTCCTCCTTGCTCTTTCCAGATACATGCTCAGAGATTAGGTCTCCTATTTTCTCTCTTGCCTGTGGAATAGGCCACAGGGCCTGCCCACAAGCATAAAAAATTCCAGAGAACCCTCAATAAGTGAAGGGTCATTTCACGGGGAACCAGTGTTTCCACAGCTGCTCTGGCACTTAACAAGCCCCCACTTTCCTTCCTGTGAGTTTTGCCTAGTATCTGCTGTTCCTGCAAACATTTCTGCCTGTGATCTTTTTTAGTGGAGAATTCTATGAGTGAATACAACCACAGCCAAAACAAACTCATTTATTCACGTAAGCCAATATTTGCAGACTTTATTTTTTAAATGGGATTTGCAAAACTCCAATCTTATTTCTGTACCCAGTGCAAAAGTAACTATTGGAGTCAGTGCCTTGTTGACACTCTGTAACATAACAGGATGTACTGCATCGACAAATTAATGCTAGAGAAAAAACTACCTAGGTCTAATCCTTCAAGATGCTATGCACTTCCTGCATGGCTCAACTAGTCAATGAGGGTTAAAGGCACTTTGCAGGAGGCAGTCAGCACCTTGCTGATAGTCCCGAGCACTTGGTTTAGTAACTTCCACATGGCATGCATGTGAGCTTTGGAAAGCAATTCCCTCCCTTTAAAAAACAAACAAACAAAATTACCAAAATCACCCTTAAAAGAGTTCTTCAGCAATGCTAAAGCAGTTTAGATATGCCCTGCCCAAAAGGATGAGGTTGTAGATTAAATATCTGCTGCATAGATTCCTGGCTGACGTCTGAGTTCCATTCTGTAGGTTAGCAGTTGGGCATGCAGTGCAGGCTGGCACAGAGGAGGCTAGTTTTCACTCTTGACCGTGTATCTAGAGATTGGTGCACCAAGCTTGGCCACTGCTTTGCACTATCACTCAATACAAAATTCATCCACCACAATGATTTCTACATGCCAGCGTCAAGCAGCTTGTGGAGTCCTTAGTAAGTGTTAAAGGGACAATTTCAGAACAATGGGCTGAGTGTCCAAGACTGAGTCAGTCTGAAAAATAATTTTCCTTCTTATGTAAAAGCAGGATTTTTCCTTTACTTTTATTCCTCCTGCAAATATCATTGCTTTTCTTATCCAGGACATGGGTCCAAAAAATAAGCCTGCTAAACCAGTGTCTAATGAGTCCCAAGTTAAGAATCAACAAGAATCAATTTGTTATGGAAAGCTTTACGCAAGTCTGTGTAAAATAAATGGCTCCTTAAATATGAGCATTTTAGTAGAAACAAAGTAAATTCTCTCTCTCAGAAATGCCCCCAACAATTTCTTTTGAGAAAATAAACAAAGAAAACATTCCATGCCTGTAATGTCTTAGCTGAAATCCTGTATGAAGCTCTGCCGTGGCAAAAGGTAATCATTCTTCTCACCACTCCCTCCTCCCGTTTTGGTCTGAGGTTTAAATAGAGGCCTTAGAAAATATTGCAGGTTGTTTAGTGCATAAGATTGCTGCCAAATGCTCTTCATGACTTGGCAAGCAGACATTGGCTGAGGAAGGGAAAGATGCTCTTTCAGTGACATGCCTCTTCCTCCAAAAATTTAGTAGTGGTGGCCTAAATTGTTCCAAGATAATTTACATCAAAAGCCCACCAGCTGTATGGACTAATGGCATGTATGCATACCTAATCAGTAATTGTATCTCTACCCACTGCACATATTCAGTTACTAGTTACATATTGACACAAATGTGGGTATTGGAATGCAAAAAGTTCACGTTTATGAGTATATTCTAGACACCCTTTTCTGAACAATCTGGTTTTTTTAATATTATTGTTATTATTTAAGTCCTTCATTTGATGATCATTTTCAGGTATTGTAAGGAGTCATAGTGAACCGCAAAAGATCATGAGCTTTAGTTTGAATAACCACCCAAAAGTTACAGGGTCCAAGGGTTGTTGTGATGCTTATCCAAACCATACGTGATATTCTTGGGGCTGCAAAACAGAGTCAAAAAGTTTCCTGCACAAAACGTTATTTTCAAGAAATTCCCTGCTTAGGAATTTCCAGTCCCAGACACAACCTGGAAGTGCAGAAGATGATGATGTTGAAGAGTTAAATGTTAAATGTTAAAAGTTAAATGAACTTTTTAAACCTCAAAAAATGTTCACTTTAGGTAAAGTTCAATGTTTAGGTGAAAATTCAGGCTGTTGGTTATCTATGTATTTATTGGGTTGGGGGCAGGGTGGCAGTCAATATTTTGTTACCGTCTTACTCCAGGAGTGGTCCTATTAACTTTAATTAATATATCAAAATTTGGCCCTTTTAATTCCTCCTACCCCAAATTAGCCCATCCGTCAATAATCACAAGCAGATGTTCTAAGTAAAGGATACCTGCTTTACTCAGTTCAGAGTTCCCTCATTGTTTCAGTAGCTTGATTTGTTCAAGGGCACCTGGTCATGAGGCTTTTTAAGAATGGAAGGAAAGTACTCCCACAATATAAAAGTTGAATACAATTTGTAAAAGCAGAAACAAAACCTTTGGTAGGACTCCAGCCTTCCTTAGTAATCGCTGTGTCTGAGCTTCTCTTTGTGCAGATAACAATAAAGGAAGATGCATATGCCAATGAAGATGGCTTTTTGTGACAGAGAGACTAATGGCATCTAATACATGACTTTTGCAAATATCCTTTGCGCATTTTCAACTACAGAGGGATTGATAGTCATACAATATTAATTATAATATGGTTTGTAAATTATTATGATATGATTATTTCTAACAAATTGTGGAATATAGGCTATAGGAAAGTATTATATAGGATATAGGGAAATAGAGTATAAAATATTGCATAAATATTTCAAAAATATTGCAAGAATAGCAGAGGCAGATGAGCATTTCTCATATAGGAACATAAAACACTAACAACCACAATGAGTTCAAAAAGTCCCAGGTAGAGAACAAAACAATAAAATGCTCTGAAAGTAATAAAGCCACTAGGTTATTAATACAAGAACAATGATATAAATGGTTTCAAGTCTCAATTGGCCTCTAGCATTTCCCACTAGGTCATTGGTTCATATAAGAGCTGGACAAACACTGCAGATAATCTTCTGCAAATATTGGTTTAAAATTTTTAATGGATTCTCTTTGGTTATGTTTGTTTCTCCATCAATATTCTAGCACAGTGGTTCTCAACCTTTTCCGTACTGCAACCCTATATTTCAAGGGAAAACATCTAGCTAGAAAGAAAGGGAGGGTGGACTTGACCCGTAGGCTCAAAACTCATGCTGTAACCAACGAGATTTGTAGCAGAAACGTTCATAGAAATAATTTATCTTAAATTAATGTTGGCAAATAGTTAGCAAAATCCAATTTGGATTTCTTTAACAGGAGTAATTGCAGCACGATATTTCAAGCTAAGAATGACACTCATCCAAGCACAAAGCATACCATGTGACCGGTGTGTCCCATCAAAACTAAACCACAGGACTTGAATTTCAAATATAAAATAAATAAATAAAAATATATTTTAAAAAGTTTGTAAATGATTTCTAGACCAAAAATAATTCACAGATTTGGTGGGGTTTTTGAGGGGAGGAGAATCGGATATAATGTTGAATAAGTCTAAGATAACTGTGATATACTCACAAATGATTTATGATAAGAAAGGGATGTTAAATATATTTCTTTATGTTATAAAATATTTGCCTAGATTTGGTTCATAGATAGCCCAGGTCTGCAGAACCTGGTGATCTGCTAGCTATTGGCTAACGTGAAATTAAGTGGCAATTTCAGCTCAGCCTCTATTGGACAGTATCTGTCTCACAAAAACCAGCACTACAATCTGCACTTGTGGGCAATCTAGCAGAGAAGCCAAGGAGAGGAGCTGAAGCCTATTTAAATATTTATGCCCTATTCCACAGGGCTACTAAATAATATGCTGCTAAAATAGTCATTTTTAAATATGAGTTGAGAAGCCAGGAAATGTAGGTAGCAGTAATTTTGTGGCACTGTTATAGACTACATTTAAATAGGGATGCAGTCCATAAAGGGTACTGCCAGATTGTGAAGTAATACATTCTTTACTTTTCCTGAGCTGAGGAGTTCCAGTCCAGTTTCAGGTTTAAATATATCCAAAATTACCACCAGGCTTTGTTCCACCACCTGCATCACGGATTCTTGCCCAACCAATTTCCCTTTGGAATATCAGCTTTTACTGCCTGTCCTTCTCAGCATGGTTAAGTTGTCATTGCAAGTGGGATGTTTCCATGGCTGGGGAAAAAAAATGGTAGTAAAGCTGCTATAAAAATAAATCTGGCTGGAGGCCATGAGTGCTGGAGGATGAGTGGACTAATATCTAAGTGTGGCCAAGATCCGGGGGGCGAATAGCGGCAATAAAACTGAAAGGAATATCTGGATTGCTATAACTTATATGATAAAATTTTAGTCAGGACTTGGAAGCCGAAACAGCAATGGAACCAACCTTTTCATAATTGCGAATGGCCTGGTCACCATACTGGCTAAGGCAGGACTTTCATTACTGATGTTCTGAGACCTAGTTGTGGTACGAACATTTCTTTTAAAGGTCATTTCCTATTGCCAAAAGAGTGATTCTATCAAAATGGAAATCTATGCCCCAGCCTGTAGTATAGTGGCTCTGTGGACTTGCCAGCATTGAAAGAATAATTTTTCAGGATAATGAGAGATTTCATGATTGCCATGATATCTGCTCAGTCTACTTGGAGATTGTATTGTCATCTGCTTACTAATCACCAGACAGCTATGTTCAGTATTTGTAGTGTAACTAACATGCTTACACTTCCTTGTAAAATAATGCTGTATCCTGAAATCATCATAAAAAAAATTCCTCGGAATCTTAGGCGATGTCTACACCACAGAGTTAAGTTGACTTAAGCTATATCAATGATCATAAACTGCTGTGATTATATTGCTTGTGCATGTTCACACAACACTCCTTGTGTTGGTGGAGCATATACACAGTTGATGCTCTAGCACCAACAGAGAGCAGCGCATTGTGGGTCGCTATCCCACTGTGCAAATTGCCTTCTCCCCCTTGGAGTTCTAGGAATGGATCACAGTGTATCATGGGGGTGGGACTAGTAATGTATTAATGCTACTGTATAACTGCTGGCCAAATTTAGGCAAATTTTCACTGGAATGGCAAAAGGCACATCCCTGAAATAAAGGCCACCCCCTCTTCCAAATTTCATGTTCCTGGTCAAAAGCATAGGGGTGTGAGAAAAGGTGGCCTGAACTTTCATGGCCAGATATGCGCAAAGCGTATTTTTCCCTAGCCTTGGCCTTGGAAAGAGCTGACCTGGACTGTACTACAGTCCTTTGTGGCAGTATAGCTGAGTTAATATGAAGTATTTTTATTTTGGGTCACCTTTGTAGCTTAACTATCATCTCCAGTTGGTGTGGAACATGGCAGTGTGGTTGTTATGAGCAGCAGCAAGCAAAGAACCATGTCTTCCTGGTATCCCAAGTTATGCATTGGCCTGTCTGTGCAAAGGCCCAGTGTGCCTGGAGTTTAATATTTTCCTCTTCACTTGAAAAGACCCAGGGGTGCCAAACATCTTGCTCATATACCAATACCTTTCCACTATGTCCTCTTAGAAGGAACAGGTTGTTTGGTACCATGGGGCAGACCAAGGTCAAATTTTCTAAATCATCTAAGTGACTTAGGAGCCTAAGCCTCATTGAAAAAAATCAGTGGGGCCTTAGGCACTTAAGTTTCTTTTGAAAAAATGTGACTTAGGCACTTTTGAAATTTTTATTCCATTTCTTAACCTCTGCAGCCCCAGTCCTGAAGAAAGCCCTCCCTCTGAAATTAAGGAGCATGACAGATTTAGGGTGAGTCTACACTAGGGGATTATTCCGATTTTACATAAACTGGGTTTTAAAACATATTGTATAAAGTCGAGTGCATGCGGCCACACTAAGCACATTAATTCGGCGGTGTGCGTCCATGGTTCGAGGCTAGCGTTGATTTCCAGAGTGTTGCACTGTGGGTAGCTATCCCGTAGCTATCCCATAGTTCCCGCAGTCTCCCCTGCCCCTTGGAATTTTGGGTTGAGATCCCAGTGCCTGATGGGGCAAAAAACATTGTCGTGGGTGGTTCTGGGTACAGCCTCACCTCACCCGTTCCGTGAAGAAGCAGACGACACATTTGCGCCTTTTTCCTGGGTGAACTGTGCAAACTCATAGCACAGCAGCAATCGGACCCTGCATCAGATCAAAGACCTTGCAATCATGGATGTTGTAAACACCCTCGCGCATTCTCAATGCAGTCTGTGCTGAACTCCGACCGCAAAAGCCAGGCGAGGAGGAGGCAGCCATGCAGAACAGCGATGAGAGTGATGAGGACATGGACATAGAATTCTCTCAAACCGCCGGGTCCCTGCGCTTGGAGATCCTGCTGGAAATGGGGCAGGTTCTAGTCATTTGAAACACCGATTTGGGCCCTGGGAACAAGCACAGACTGGTGGACCACATTAGTTGCAAAGTTTGGGACGATTTCAAGTGCTTGCGCAACTTAATACAGACAGGTGTAATGCGACACTTTCGTGGAACTTCTGAGTGACTTGCTTTCCCCTGCGCTGAAACAACCATAATAACCAAGATGAAGAGCAGCCCTCACAGTTTGAGAGTGAGTGGCAATAGCCCTCTGGAAGCGCAATGCAGCACTACTGGTCATCGGGAAATCAATTTGGAGTGGAAATCTACTGTGGTGCTGCTGGTGGAAAGGTTGCCAAAGCAATCATTAAGCTGCTGGCTACAAAAGGTTGTTGACTCTGGAAAATGTGCTGTCTATAGTGGTATGGCCTTTGCTGCAAGGTTCCCTAACTGTAGGTGGGGATAGATCTATGCGAACCCATTATCCTAATCATATGGCACCAGAGCACCAGGGCACCCCAGTACGATAAATTCGCAAGGGGTAGTTTTCAATGGTGCGCAAAGCACATGTGAACCGACAAAAGATCACGAAGGGACGTTTCACCAAGCATGCCACGGGTGGCCCAGGAAGGGTTGCATGAATGCTTGTGTCTCAGGAACACTACTCTGTTGTAAACGGCCTGTTTTGTGTTTTTGTAAAGGCAAGGGGAAAATTTTAAACTCCCCCAGAAAACCCAGGAAAAAATAATAAACAGTTTTGGGTGATGTTGAAATGCTGTAGTTAATACTGGGGGCCCAGCCTACACTTGAATGCCCAGGCTCATGAAGACATACACAGGCAGCTGACATGTAGTCCAGGAGCTGTTCATGCCTACAGGCTAGAGCAAATGCAGAATGGGGGTAGAATGTGCATGGTGGCCATTGAAAGCATGCGGGCGGCACTTACTGACTCGCTCAGGCCTCAGCCAAACCAAATGTCCTCCTTTTGTATTTGCCTGCTGCTGTGTGCTCCACAATCCTGTGAGACTAAGGGGAGAACCCTTTATGGCTGTTAGCGCGCACCAGACACCAAGTCGATAAGAAGAGCACACCAGAAGAATTCTGCATCAAGAGCTGGAAAACGAGTTTCATCACGGCCTAGGGTAAACGGTGTGATCGTGTTGTTCCCCTTGATGAACACCCTCCCTTGATTGAACCATTCCCTGTAAGAACCACCCTCCCCCTTCGATTACAAGCTTGCTTAAGAAATAAAGTCCTCTCGTTAAAAAATCAGTGTATTCTTTATAAAAAGTCATTAAAGAAGGGAGAGAACTGACCAAGGTATCCGGGTGTGGTTTGGGTAGGAGATAGGCGGAAAGGAAAAGCCACTAAAAATTCAAAGTAATGACAGACTTGGTGGGCTGTCCACCGGGGTGGAGTGGGCAGATGCACGAAGCCTTCCCCCACCGTTCTACCTCTGTGGTGAAGGTATAGAGATTGGAACATGGTGAGGGGTGAAAGGATTAACAGGCTGCAAGCGGAACTGCTGGACCTGCGCTTTCCTGAAGCTCAACAGACGTCAGAGGATGTCATTTATCAGTGCAGCAGCCCCAAGCATTGCATCCCGGCAACGGCGGATGCGGCCTGCAAACCACCTTCATCCGAGCGTCCCTCGCCTCCGCACGTTTGTCCTCCTATCCTCATTTGGTCGCTCTTCTGTCCCGTACGTTCAACATGCAATCTTGTCCTGTAAGATTTGCTACCCATAAACGTCTTACCACTCTATCCAGATGAGCTCTTTCATTGCTGGTTCACTTCCAGTGATTTCTTGAGAACATTTCGTCTACGATCATTTTCGCAACCACGTTATCTGAGATACGCCTCGGGAGGGGAGTAGGGAGGCTGAGAAATTTGCAGCTGCGAAATGAAGGGAGGGAAAAAAAGGAGAGAAGTATTTAAAAAGATACATTTTACCAGGAGAATGCTATACTCCTTCATGGTGAACACACCTGACCTTACATACAACATGTGATTCTTCAACTACAAGGTCCGCATTGCATCTTAATATTGAGTGCTGCGGCTGCTGGTGTTAGAACTACAGAAGCAGTCCGGCAGCAGATTCCAGCTGGCATGCGGCCATGGTAAGCCATGTCTTTCGGCTTTGTAGCCTCATATACACAGTGCCCTCCTTTCCCCAAATAGCAAGCAAATCCCATCAGTGCTCTTCAGTTCCTGTTATACATGCCAGCAGCAGAACCAACCCCCATCCAATTCTCTGGAGATTGCTTTCCCCTCCCCCCACCGCATGCTGTACAGGAGATCACTGCTATCACCCCCCTCCCACCACTGCATGGCTGGGTAGCAGGGAAGATCTTCTGCGAGCCAAACCGAACAAGCCCTTCAGCGCCATTCCTCCCCCCTCCCCCCGCTTGGCTATTTGCAAGGAAAGGATTTCTGGTTAAGCAAACGAGGCAAACAGCCGCCAGTAGGAATGGCCATCTCTGTCCCTAATTAAATCCTGAATTCAAACGACAGGTTACCAATGAAAGAAATCATCGCGACTGAGGAAACACAGTGAGAAATAAAGAAAGATTTGGCTTGAAGCTCAGAAGTCACCGGGATAACCGTATGCAGCTAGGCGTTGTCTAATCGCAATGATACCAAGAACTACTTGCGAACATGGCGTGGTCAAAGTTGTCCTACCATGGGGACATGAATAAGGCTGCCCTTGCACCAGAAGCCTTCGCAAAGCGTTTGAGTACCTCCAGAGAGCTTCATGGATCATTCCCTGGGAGAATGTCCGGCTCCAAGTCCCCAAATGTTAACAAACGTTCAATAACTGTACTGCCCGAATGCACCCAAGTTCCTCAGGGCAAATCAAATCCAATAAAAAAACGTGCTTGTAAACCATGGTTTATAGTTACGAAAGGTACACTTACCAAGAGGTCGCTTCCATGGCTTCATGTCTGGATACGTGCTTGGGAGGGCGGGAAGGGTAATTCTGTCTGGGTGAGAAAAAGTCCTGCTGTTGGGCTACAGAGTCTGTGTGCTCTTTGCAAGTTGTCCCTCTTCTCCTCCTCCTCTTCCCCTACCACAGAATCACCAGGCAATGGCTGAGATTAAACACCCCCACCATGCGAATCCCTACGGACAAGTGAGGTGTGGTGCGGACCCCCCCAGAAGTGGCATGAGCTCAACGTAGAAAGCGGAATGTTTGCAGCCCACCCCAAAACCTTCCGTTTGCTTCTTTGGTTTCTGGTAGGTTGTCTGAGCTCCTAACGTTTCACTCTGCAGTTGCACTGAGTCCCGGTGTGCCTTTCTCCATCATGGCCTTGAAAATTTTTCAATATTTTTCATTCGTCTTTGGAACGAGTTCGTTAGCAACCGAATAACTCCCCCCATACAAGCGATCAATCCAGTACCTCCGTGCAGTCCATGCTGGAGCTCTTTTCGAGTTCTCAGGAGACTGCATGGTTACCTGTGCTGAATGAGCTCTGCGTGGTCACCTGTGCTGGTGACTCTCCACTCTGGGCAAAACAGAATGAAATCAAAAGTTCCGCAGGGGCTTTTCCTGTATACCTGGCCCAGTGCAGCCGATTCAATTGCTGTCCAGAGCGGTCACAGTGGTGCACTGTGGGATACCGCCCGGAGGCCAATACCGTCGATTTGCGGCCACACTAACCCTAATCTGATATGGTAATACCGATTTCAGTGCTACTCCTCTCGTCGGGGAGGAGTACAGAAACCGATGTAAAGAGCCCTTTATATCGATATAAAGGGCCTCGTTGTGTGGATGGGTGCAGTGTTAAATAGGTTTAACGCTGCTAAAATCGGTATAAACGTGTAGTGTACACCAGGCCTTAGGCCCCACTCCCCCAAGAATATCCTTGCAGTTGCCAGGGTTCATCTGTGTGGATCAATTTGCTGAATTAGGACATTTGTTTGTTTTTAGAGAAGAGCAGAAACCTGTGGGGGTGAAAGTATTTTGAGCCTGGAGCTGTTAAAGATTTAAATTATGCAGGTGAATTTATCAGGTCATTTTTTCATGTTACTGTTTTATGTGGCATCTAGGACGATACAGGCGACGGTCTCCTTAAAAACACAATTTGGGGATTTTATTACTATTAATTTTAGAAGAATGGAATTAAATGATTATATTTTTAAATAGTAAATAGAGCATCTCCTTGAAGTGGCCTCTCTGCCACCATGATCATAACACGTTAACAAGGATCATTGTGGGGAAGCAAAGGGCCCAGAATCTGACTGCAGCTGCCTCACTGAGAATTTCTGGTGGAAAGCCTGTGAAGCCAGCTTTTACACCAACCATCCCACTCAGCATGAAAAAGGGGGTGCGATGGTTGGAAGACAGCTGCTCAGTTGCTCACTTTTATGTTGGGGCCGGTAAGAATCAGGGAACTGATGGATCTCCGTACAGCAGAGAATCTGTCCCTTAATATTTGACAGCACTGGAAAAAAAGAGGGTGATAGTGACAGAAGCAAGATTTAAACTCTATAAAGAAAGGGAGCAATATGAGCTTTGGCCAAAAACTGGCAAGTCGCCACAGTTTTACACCACTTGAGCGTGTAGAATTCCTGTTATGAGAGAGGTGATGACAGTACTGTGTCCACAGCCCATTCACCCTGAAGGGCATGTGCCCATCTGTTATACATGCAGGTATTTTTATAGCTATAGCTCTAGAGAGATTTAAACAGGTGTCCACACCTAAAATACATGAAATAGTAGCCAGTAACAACAGGAGTCTCAAGGTCTGTTGGATCCAAGTTAACATGAGATGGGAGCATAGTGCAGAGGTTGTGAAAGGAATGATGAAAACTCCGCTCAGCTCTCTAGGTCCCCTGTGCCTTATTATTAGGTGAAGCGTTGGTGCTGATCCATTGTCCCACAATGAGAAATGGGAAGTAAAATAAAATTAGCTTAATCTCAATGCTATGCAACACTCAGGGCTATTAAATTAACAGCTCACTCAACATTTCCATCTTCCAGATAAAGGACCCATGCTAGAGTTTTGTCTATAGTCAAAGCCGCACTGGTTTAGTTAAACCAGTGCTAAACTCTGTGTGTACACACTTAATTTGCACTCCGCCAAGCAGTTCAATAACTAGAGCTAAAGTTCTTAATAATTGATAACTAGGACTGGTCAGAAAATGTTTTTTTCCCCCTTCCCAATGGAAAATTGCAACAATGAGAACAAAACGTTGTATTTATCTAAGTTTTCCACAGAAAAAATCATTTTTTTCTTCAGAAAACAAGTCTAAAATCAACAATTTTTCAGTTGAAAACTGAAATCCATTTAAGCAGTTTAAAGGCAATTTTCAGGATTCATTTTTTCAATCTAAAAAATCAGAAAATTTTTGACGAAAGAGGACACTTTTCATGGAAATTTTTATTTATTTGAAAAACCAGTTTTCCACTGAAGAAGAATTTAAACAGAAAATTATTATTTAGCATTTATAGTATTTTTTATTTGGTGCACTTGGCTCTTTTATGTACCTTAAGTAACCCAAATGTGCTTTATTACCCAGGCCTTGGAATCTCTTGAAAAGAAATGCCAAATGCATAAGCTCAAAGCCTCATAAGGAGGTCTTGCCAAAAGTTTTCTGCCAAAATTCTTTTGATGAAAAGTTAGGTTTTCAGGTAAGTTAATATTTTAATGAAAAGCAAATTACTTTTGAGCAAAATACCAACACCCAGAAAACTAAAAGTTTTGGGTTCTGGCAGAAAAACTCCCAAACTGTCCAAAAATCCCCAGATATCTTTTACTGAAAACTGAAAGTTCTGAATTGGAATTGTCATGGCAGTGCCTCATGGGAGTTGTTGTTCAGGTGCCTCAACCCCTCAGTCTCTGCTGTGGGTTAGGCTCTCTAACCAGACTACATTTCCCATGATGCACTGTGGGAACTTAGAAGGAGTGGGACTAACTAGTATCCTGAGTAATGTAATCATGCCATGGAGGGCCCTCCACAGAGGAGACTAGAGGCAGGAGGCACCCAAAACTATATCTCCAATAAGACAATGCAATAGTTTCCTAAACTGAAAATTTTAGGTTTGGATTTTCTGCCAAAAACTCAAATTTGCCCGTGAAAGATATTTATTAAAATAAATTCCTCATTTTTGCCAAATTTTCCTGCAGAAAAATGTCAATTTTTACAAACAGCAAGTTTTTCTGATGCACCAAAACTGATTTATTGGTATGAATGTAAAAGAGTAACTCCTGGAGTCTGAGTGACATGTCTATCAGTGAGTTATGGAGGGGAAAAAATTGTCTTCTCTGATTTGAGTCTGAATTTCTATAAGTAAATATCTGGGTTGGTGCAGAGCAAATATGTTTAGATCTACATTAAAGGAATTAATCAACTATAAATTATTTTAAATCTGTTTATGAGCACTTCAAGAACATCAACTTGCCATTGCTGTACAGCACATGAGAAGACTTCAGAAAGGTTTTTTTTATAGCTAGTCAAAAAATGACATTTTCATAGAAAAAATGATTATATACATTCAATAACTCCTCAAAATAGCTTAACACCCAAGTTTTCATAACTGGGAGCTATAAGAATCTTGTATTAAAGAAAATAATTTTTAAGCGTCTGATATTCTTCGCTGGAAATACTTTTGGAACTCCCACTGATCCTTATAGATAGATATCTATAGAAAAGACTTAGTGAGTGAGATCGCTTTCCAAAAAAATCAAAAGGTTTTGACAAAATAGTCAGGAAAAAATAGAGATTTGTATGAGTGAAATTTAGAAGAATGGGAAAAACAACAGAAGGAAATGGAAAAAAGTATTCACAGACTGAAGAACAGATCCCCCAAAGAGAAAATAGTTATAGGAGAACAAGGTTATATGTTCATCTGTTCATCATTCCTCCAAAACTAGTCCTCAAAATAGGGCATCAATGGACCACAGACCTTGAACTGATCTTTGTACAAAGGTGAGATTCAGCACCAGTGTATAGCCTTGAGCACAATTCTGTCAAATCTCCATGTGCCACAAGTGGATAAGTAGGGTAGGGCTAGAGAATCCATCACTGCAAATGTCCTCTGTTTCTCCACTGGGGTAGAGGTGCATTGCTACCACCACGGATGGATCACTATGAATATCTCCTGTGAACATGAAGAATCAAAATATAGGACCAGATCCTCAATTTGTATAAATTAGTGTAATTCCTTTGATGTCAAAGGAAAGCTCTACCAATTTACTGAGTATATAGCTGGTAAATCTTACCGATCTCTCTGCATGCACCTCAGAAACACACTAACTTGAAATATTGCCCCATCCTTGTCATACAAAATCTACCCACTTCACTTCAATAATTCCATTGATTCACTTAGTTTCTGTCCTGGCCCTTTTCCTCCCTACTCCCCAAGTTACTTGAGGTGTTAAATCTTGTTAATTTCCTTATCTCTTTGTTATGTCTAATTATATAGTTGTCAATCTGAAAACACACAAAAGAGGGAAATTTGAAAACATTCTTGGATTTGTATTATACTACTGAATGAACTGTTATTTTTCCTACTGCAAGAAAGAGACAGCTTTAAATGAACTTTTCTCAGACAAAAAATGGGTGAGTCTTTAATAGGAAAGAGAAGAATTGACAGGTGTATAATTATTGTAGTGCTTCTACCTTTGTTACTTTCCTTCCCTACTGTCAGCCTTCCGCCACTCCCCAACCTGGTTAAAATATTTTTTTTAATTCAGGACCCTTTTATCATGACAACCGACTGCATGGGAAAAATAAAACATATTGGCTTTCTTTGCAACCAACCGCAAGTCAGCTCAGGACTGAATCCTGCACTCGGTACAAGTGAATGAACACTGCTGCATGATGTTCTTCAAAATCTCAGAGGTCTTTCATCAGAAGTGTCACCAAAATTAATACAGGCAAATCACCAAAGGCGTGTGTAGGAACCGCCTTCTGACCAAGATTACTAGCCAATAACTATTAATAAACCGGCAACTACAGCAGAAGCTAGTTTGAAAAAAAGAGACTAAAGAAGCAAGTATGCAACAATCAAACAACAGATAAAAACCTTTCAGCATTGCTGGAGGAGGCAATTGAAGAAGAGCACTTGTATTTACCTGTTCTCTTCTGCTACTGTCATATCTGAGTAAATTTTAAGGTCCTCAGATGCCACCTCGATGAATACAGTATGATAGAAAGTGAATATGAATGTATATAATAGGGGTCAAAAACTGTAAAGTGCACCAATCTGCCCTTCAAATCTACACGTCCTGCAGGGTGGATATCAATTAGTAGGTATGGTTTTAATAAGGCGGATAATCCATTTAAAGAGGTAATGTTCACTCAAAAGCTGCAAAAGCATCATCTTTACAAATCCCGGAGCCCCAAAAACACAATAGACTTCCTGTAACTACAACAAACAGCTCTGATGCAAGAGATCTCACTTATACATAGCACAGATACACAGGCAGCTGACAGGATTGGCTGAAGCCGACAGACAAACAGTACAATTGTGGGATATTGAGAATGCAGCCTTGTATCATAGGAGCAACAAGTTATAACAAATTAAACAAATCAAAGATGGGAAAGAGAACCAGAGCTGACTTAAATGTAAGCATGTACACTGCTATATACACATTTAATATCCAATAGTGCTTCGCATTAGTTTCTACAATAGTACAGTATTATTTCTGCTGAACCTATACATTACTGTCCGCTCTGATACATATGTTTTAGAAATGCAATGGATAGTTACATTAATCAAATAATTTCAGCAGCACAATTAAATGAGCAGTAATCCTATCTCAAATAGAGATCTGCCCCCATTCACTTGGAGAAACCTGAACACCGCCCATGGCTTTCATCCGAATGGGTTCAGGATACTGCTTTCTGAATACAGCCACAATGAATTCATCTGAAAACTGATCGCTGGTATACGAAAGGAGTGCCCATGGATCCCACACTTGCTTTGAAAACATCTCTGATGAGTAGGACAGGGAGTGAGGAGTTGAGTTCATTCATGCTATTTTTATTATTTATTTCTTATCAAAGAAATACAAGACAAGATTTAGCTAGAGACATTTACACAGTACAGATTACACAAATCCTAATGTGTAAAATTATATACAACTAACACACTCTATAACAGACTAGCAATTGATTCCTTATCACTTAGATATATACCGTGGTGTTTATAAACATCCTCTAGTCTCACAGAAGCAGAAAGAGAAAAAAGGAAAGGGAAGTTTGTAAAAGCATTATGGTACTATATTTATTTAAAGAATGCTTCCCTAGCACTATCTAATATTCCATATTTATCCTGAGTATGTATCTATGTAAGCCAAACTGAGACTACTTTTTGGGAATTCACTCTTTTGGACTGCAAAGAAAGATTTGGCAAAATGTGGCCATATCTGACAGCATGCTGCTCATGTGTATGGCAACTGGGGATGGGCAAACTGGTCACTATGGCCCATTGAAATCAATGGATCTCAAGCACATGCTTAAGTGCTTTGCTGAATTGGGGAGTACAAGAGCTATCTCCAATCCTACACTTTTCTTAGAGGCGAAAAGGAAGACAAACTTTTATCATGGATTCTCCCTGTGCTTAACACTGGATCAGGTAAGTAGTTAGATATGGGTTAGTGATTGGAGCAGCAGACAAGTGTCAAGATAAATGTTTTCTATTCCTACCTCTTCTAGTGATTTGGTGGGCATGATTAGATTTCTTAAGTTTTCTAATGGCCCAAGATGAAGGAAAAAGGAAATCTGTGAAAAGCCAGCTCATCTCTAAAATTTTCAGACTTAAGGAATTCAGTCTTTCTGGAGTATTTCATTGAGGGTTCCAGCATACCTGGGCAAGTAAAGTTACCTTCAAGTTAGAAAAAGGATAAGGTATCAAAAGGGGTTCAGAGATGGTATGGGGGGGGATAGTGATGGCATTAAACCTTTGGTTCCCACACTAATTTGTCTGGTAGTAAAGCCCTTCCGAGAATTGTTAACACTAGAGACCAGATTCTCATTTATACAAAGTCTCTTTCATACTATCCTGGTGGTGTAAAGAGGCCTTAAAATGGGCATAAGTTATATTTGCACCACTTTGAGGGATCTTTAAACTGCCAGAGGGTCAAAGAAAATCAGCTCCTGTGTTACCAAATTACTCTAATAATTATTTGGGGGTTCCCACATTTGCTCCTCTCCTTGCCTGGTAAGGATAACCAAGATACAGAATGGAAGCTGTCTCTCTCACCTTTTAAAAGGAGGGATTTTTTTTATAGCTGTTCATTTCTTCCCAAAGTATTTATTCCTTTAAAAAAATCTTTGATTTGATACTATTTAAAAACACCAGGCTTGTGTTTGCTGTGAGATTTGTGGTTTTTAGGGATAGGTAGAGAGTAGTTTAAGTTGATTAAATCCCATGTTCACTCCTCACATTCAAAACTGTGAAAGCCAGTTTTAAATAAAGAATAATTCTTGTAAAAGAAATGATATCTACAAGTCCTGTGCTGAGTTTTTCCAGATCACAAAAACAACTTTTCTGAGAAATAAGGGAGATAAATTCTAAGAAATATATATACAGCCCTGAGAGTGACTCAGAGAAATCAATCTCTCGTGTTTGGATCAATTGTACTGAGTTTACAATACTGTGAAGTGAACTGTGTGCAGCACTCCAGCTCTGTGCAGAACCTTGGATTCAGGCTAACTTGAAGGTGGGCTCTATTAGCCAGAAGACGCCAAACCAGCTTGAACAGTGACCTCAGGACTCCTGCTCCACACTCAACCCCCTGCTCAGCAAGTGAGCACAGCTACATTTGTCCCACAGCAGTGACATGAGAGGCATTGCAATATATTCAGCAGTCCATTCCAGGACTTGCTGGCGCCGAACAGGACTTAAAGAGCCTCTATGTCTGTGTGGTGAATTTAGGCAGTATAGGCGGTGTTTGAATGTGGAACTATTGAGCTAGAAAACACAGCAGGGTCATGCCTGTGTCCAATTGATGCAATAAAGAATCTCCTTACTACTCATTGCAACTGAGTCTTGTCTCTTCTCTACACTAAGGGACACTTCAGACATTTTCATGGTGAGAGGCTAAGGCCTGTACATCCTCCCCATGCTTCTGCTCCCCACTTGGCCAAATGACATTTCTGATGGCCTTTCAGAGGCAGCTTCTTATTGCCTGAAAGGAATGTGCCACAATGGTTACTTCAGAGGCAAAGGGATAAGACAGGAAGGGGTGAGCCACTCATTCAGAACCATTGGGAGTAACAGACCCATCTACAAAATGCTCCATTTCATAACAAACCTACAATTCAATGTGAGAAGAAGGGCAGCTCAGAGTTTGTCTCCTTGTGTATTCTCAAGGTAGAAATATGAGCTTTTCCAGTTGTAGATTCCTGAAAATAAAAACTTTACAAAATAAACCAATAGAATCTAAGGTATATAATGAAGTTACCTGGCTCCCCCACCCCAGCTATTATAGTTTCTCTCCTTGCAGGTGAGATATCTGGGGCCTATAGTGAAGCCCACTGCTCTTGTACTAAAGCAAAACTGTCAGCTGGCTGAATGCATGCACTGAGGCTTATGCAGCTCTTAACACTGGGCTGCTATTTGGCTGAAAATGATCAGATTCCTTGATTTCCATAAACAGTGGGCAGAGGGCCTTGTGGATTCTCCCGTAGCCATGTCCAGTAGTTTCCACTCAGAGAGTCCCTGAAATTAGTGAAACCTGACTGATCCCTGAAACCTGCCTGAAATTCTGCTTGATCTTTGAAATGCAGATATTATTGCTCGCCAGACAACTCACCTTATGCAAGATAATAACCAATATAGTACCTTTCCATCAGTAGATCCGAAATCCCTTTACAAAGCAGGCGAGTATCATTATCCCCATTTTACAGATGGGAAACTGAGGCATAGAGATCAAGTGCCTAAGGTCACACACAGCAGGCCAGTAATTGAAGTTCTAGTCCAGTGCTCTCTCAACTAAGCCACACTGCCTAAGCAGATCATGGCTACTGCTCAATAATAAATCTCATTTCCCACTGCTTATCAATCCTGTATGAGGCTGAGGAATTCAGTACTGGGAGATATTCATTGTATTTTATTGGTGCTCATTTATTACTGGTTGGTCATAGCTCTGACAAAATAGTTTGCCTTGGGTAAAAACCAGACACAGCAGTAGTAAGAAGCAATTTAAATTTTAAGAGACACTATATTTATAAAGTCTGCTTGTCCATTTTAAACTGTCCATATCCCACAATCTGTTATCTGCAGTTTTACAGCTCTAACCACTCAAGTCTATAACAAAGCAGTTTTTAGAGAAACAACAAATTAGACAAAAGACATTTTTAATAGGCCTATGAGGCTACTCTCACAGGAAACACTTTAATAGATCAGGTTTGTCAATAAATACTTGCAGAACAAGAATGAGGTTTTGATGATAAATTGTCTGAGTCCACGTCAGATGCATTTACATCAATGGATACAGAATAATGAAAGCCATCAACATAAGATACTTTGATTGAAAAATCAAAGGCATTGTCAAAATTACAGAACATAAGATTAATTCATTATTATTAAAAGTTGTCCTGATGGTCCGGTAACTGTGACAACAGGATATCTGCTTTTTGACCCCCCTGTTTGTCCTTCTTGAGTGCAGCCCTCAGCTGACAGAACCGGCATCCTTTACTTCCCTCTGGGTGGAACCCTGGAGACCAGTTGCTCTGAGACTGGATATTTGGGCTGTAGCTTCCCCACCACTTCCTAACCCAACAATCTCAGGTAAGTTTGGCACCTGTAAGCCCTTTGTTTCTGGGGATCTGCGACAACAGTGGAGTAGAGTGACAAAAAACCCAGTTTCCTCAAAACAACGCATTATTTATTCTTTCACCCAAAGGTGGGCAGAGCAAAGGGGTATGCATTAAAGCACTAGTCACAAATTTTCCCTTTACTAATAGCTTAATTTTTTCCTTGCAAGCATTTGTAATTTCCCTCAGCCCATCTAAACCCCATCTCTGTCTGCGAGAAACCAACTGTCCACTGCTCTGTCTCTCTCATCTTGCCAGCCTGGCATCTCTCACTGACACTCCCTCTTGGGCAGTCTCCCTTAGTTCATTCACACCCCCTTTTTGAAGCCTAGGGTCCTGTAATGGTTTAGTGTTCCCTTTGATCTATGTGTTCTCATCCTTGGGAAAACAGTTATGTCACCAGGGTTGGGAAACAGGAGTCACCTCTTCACAGCTATAAACCTGGCTATTGCATCTGAGTGTTTGTTGGGATGTTCCTTATCTAGGCCTGACTGAGTTGCCTTTCCTGCTTAGTTCCGCTAATAACCTCTTTTGATCTAACTCCACAGCAAGTAACCCTAGCATAACCAAACACACAGAACCATAAACAACATTTATAAAAAATAATTCAGATATTTCCCAGTTTGACGCACCTGTGCAAGGCTTTTTAATTGGTATTTTGTCTTCTGCACCCTTTGCGTGAAGCTAAATTGTGTCCAGTGTCTAATTCTTGATTCTTAGTTACCACACACACATACACAGTGTGAAATTTCTATCAGTAGACCTCCAAATTCTCCACACAATTTGCATGTACTCTTGCTGTGTTAGCAAACCCTACATTTGCTCATGCTACATAAGTAATTGGATGCGCACACACAATTTTATTCATAGTTACCTGTTTGCACATGCATTTCCCTGTTTGAGCTCACGGATGTAGGATTTGCATACTCCAGTTTTCTGGGTGCCACTTAGGTGCCCCAGCTTTGAAAAAAATGGCCTCTAATTTTAAGTGCTTGTTATTGATCTAAAGCCAGGAACACCTTCGGGAGCTTAAACAGTGTCTGGAAATCATCAATACACAACACCAAAACCAAACTTAACATTTATCAGAGCTGCTTACTTTCAACACTACTTTATAATGCAGAATGCTGGGGAATGAGAAAGTCTGACATGTCCAAACTGGCTTCATTCCATAAAACCTGCTTTAGAAAAATCCTCTGGATTTTTTGGCCCAGAACAATCTCAGACCAAGATCTATTGACACAGTGCAGCCAAGAGGATCTGAGTACATTATTGCCAGGTGGCATTGGAAATGGATTGGTCATGTGCTTCGCATGAAAGCTGATTCCATCACCAGAGTAGCAATAAGATGGACACCTGAAGGCAAGCAAAAACAAGGTCACCTGAAAACAACATGGGGAAGAGCCATGGAAGCCAAGCTGAAAAACCTGGGGCACAGCATTGAAAGACTTGCCAGAAACAGACAGGAGTGGGGGAGCTTCATCACTGCCCTACACACCAGAGGTGTAATAGGAACATGATGATGATGATGTTGTTGTTATTGAACTGCAAATAAATGTAGACTGTAGAAGTAAAATGCAGCAATTTGCTGGTCTCTTGCTCTCTTGGTCAGCAGAGCATGTGGGGAGCTATGAGGAGAGGTATATCAGCCCCTGAAACAGAGGGAATTTCTAATGCTGCTCAGTGACTGATTATGAGGTGGCATGATGGGTTCTGTCAAGATGTCTCATCCATCTTCTTCCTCATGGGGAAAGATTTGAGCCATAAATGGTGTGGTTTGCTAAAAATGGGAAAATGGGTGAGGGAGAGTCCTTAAAGCCCTGCAGAGATGTAGAGGAGATGGACGCTTCAGGGGGAAAACTTGTGTTACTGAATGAAAAAAGGCCCATGAAGATTTAAGAGCAGTGATTATTCTGAGGGAGGCCATGTCCACATTGAGCCCAGGTCTACACTATGAACTTATGTTGCTATAACTATGTCCAAACTTCCGTGTAGACAGTGCATGTTAACGAGAGGGCTTCTCTTCATCAACATAAACTACTGTCTGTCGAAAAGGTGGAGTACCTACACCGATGGAGTTCTCCCATCGGTGTAGGTAGTGTCTTCGTTAAGCACTACAGCTGTGCAGCTGCCATTGCAATGTTGTAAGTGTAGACAAGCCCTGAGAATTAGCTCTGATTCCAGCCATAGGTGACTACCATCAGTGTAGTGGAACAGTGCAGATCCCTAAACGAGGCAAAGAAAGCAGTAATTTTAATAGACTGAGCCTTAGCCTTGCTTGAAATTGGGGTTAGCTCAAATAAGTGCAAATCATAATTTTTTCTTGCCTAAACTAGGAGTTGCGCTGGTGCAGCTAGACCAATTGCTGGTCTCTTGAGTTTTCAACTGGGGTTAATGCCCAAAGTAGGCAAGGCCTGAGTTAACCAAAAGTGTGTAATATGAGAATAAAATTGTAAATACAACTGTTTGTATCAGCCAGGCAAGGTACTAACAAACTTCAACAGGACTTTATTTTTAAAGTGGAAACCTCTTTACCAAGCTGCTGCTGCACCCTCTGTAACTCTCACTCTGCCTCCTCAACTCCTCCCCCCTCCTTCCTGTTTCCTGTCCTTTCAGACTCCCAACAGCCAGTGCTCCCAGTTCTAATAATTACAAGCAACATCTATACACTACAACACTGTGATTATTATTAATTATTTTGAGCCAAATCTTGAAGTCCCCACCTCATTCCTTCCTCAGGCAAATCTTCTATTGGCTTCCACACTGAGTTTTGCCTAATCAGCAACATCAGGATTTGTCTCACTTCATATATAGGTGGCATGAAATTCCACCATCTTTTCAGAGTCCAATGAAATTTTCTATTGTAGCACAAAGGTCAGCACTTTTATCCACCAAGATCCAACAAGATCACTACCTTCTCATTTGCACATTTAAAAAATGACAAACTTGCTTTTCCTGTGTTACACAGAAGATTGACAGATCTTGCCATTAGTAACAAAAGATTTAATTTAAAGCAATATAAATGGTGCTGTAGAGTTTAGCTCAAAGAAGTGGCAATTAAAATGCATCTGCTATGATGGAATTAACTTTAACAAAGATCTTAATGATGATATTAGAAGTCATGCATGAAGTTTTATTCCCTATGTGTGGAGTAACAGTAAAAATTATAAAAAAAATCCTTGACATTATATTAAAATTGACATTTGGGAGCCTGATAGAATCATCTCTCAGACATTTTACCGTAATGACAACAAAGAGAGATATCCTCCTTGTCTGCCTGTGTGTCATTTGAATCAATTTAGCCTAAATTTGCTTTTTCTTCTATTAAAGGTCATTCTTTTGTAAAGCGATTGTTATAATTTTGTCATTCTAGATCATTTATGTCAAATTTAGACTAGATTAATTTTGAGAGAATCATTCTAATAGATGATTAGCTAATAGATTTGCACTACAGTTCAGACAGACTATGCAGTCAGAGGACCGTCTGCTGAAGAACATATGAATTAAGCAGAAGTTTGTCTTGCTCATCTCAATATTGATTTTTTGTTCAAGGGTTGGGATTTGAGCGATTGCTATCCCCCTGCCCAGTCTCTCTCTTCATCAGTTATTCACCAATGATTTTTGCTTTTAATATGTGTACTAGAGGCAAAATATCCTCGGAATTGTTCTAGGAACGAACAGAAGGGAAAATGTTTCACAAGGTTGAAATATTTAACTAGTCCTCTGAGCCGATTTCCAGTTTTAAGTATTTAATCCATAATACATCAAATAGGAACTCCAGGAAGAGCTGAAAAGCCAAACAAAACTGAATTGGCATCCTCTGTCTGCCAACTTCATTCCTGACCACTGGTTACTTGGCAGTCTATTACCTACAATATCTGAGTATTTCAGTCTAGTAAATAAAAAGGAATGGAGTGTGGAAAAATTGTTAGAGCACTAGCCAGCAAGTGAAGGTACCACAGTTCTAATCCCAAATCTGCTAGTGATTCTCTCCTGTGGCCCTGAGAGAGGAATTTAATGAAATGCCTCAGTTTACCTATCTGTAATATCAGCACAATAACACAGCTAAGCCTGTATAGCTGCCCACTATCCACAGTAATCTGGTCTAAATCTGCAAAATCACAGTTCCTGCAAGATTTCATATCCCCTCTAGATTAACTTGTCCCATGCTTGGTTGCCATCTGGTGACCCATCCAGTGGTTTAATTGCATTGCAGTCAGCTTGCTGAGGTAGCAGCAATGGGAAGCCACTTCAAGATTAAGGTTTATCTCTTCCTCTACTCCATATATGAAAATTGCAATTTTAAAATGAATTCTGTTTAATTTCCAAGTAGAGATCTGCCTATTTTTATTTGTGTTTTAAACACACAGGATGCTTTGGAAGTGTGTAAGAGGAAATCACCTTAGGAGACTGTAATAACCAGCTGAAAAATATGGCATCCCTCTGGCATATTTATGGCATTATTAAACAGATTCCATCATGCCAGCCGTACCTGCATCGGAGGACTATGGCAAAGCTTACTCAAGTAACATTTTAAAGCAGTCTAAGAGCTTTAGATGAAAAATGCAGTATAAGAAGTCTGAGGTCCTGACTCCGATCTCAATAAGGTTCTGATCCAACCAGTGTCTTCCTGTTGACTTCAATGGTCATTAGATCAGGCCTTTATACTAATTTAAGGTCCCTGTCCAGCAAAGGACTCAAGCATGTCTTTAACTGTAAGCAAGTGAGTAGTTTCATTGAAGTAAATGACACTGATTGTATGCTTAAAGTTAAGTACTAACTATGTCCATCCCTACTGAGCAAAGCACATAGCAATGTTCTTAAGTGCCTTGCTGAATCAAAACCTAAAAGTGAGAGTACAATAGTGCCAACCTAAAGCATTCAACAATCATAGTCCAGTCCCCCCCAAAATCTTTTCCTTTGCCTTCTGGTTTTTGAGTCTTTAAGGTACACTCAGGTCATGTTTCCAGCTTCTCTCTGCAAACACATGGATTAGAAATTGACAATACATTAGTGATTCTCCTAAAAGGCAATGGAGTTATGACTATGCAATACTGTTATAAGAACATGTGGGTTGTTTCTTTTCTACCCCTATTTTTGATGACTCTACCATATATATGCCATCAGTTCTGTTTTGTTAGGATTTGAGATCTCTGTTTGGCAGGTCATCTTTTACCAGCAGTGAAACAGTCCTCCCTCAAACATCTCCTTTGCCTCACCCCCTCCCTTTTCCTGTTTTTACTATTAAGATTGAGGAGGTCTCACAGCTTCCCATCCTGGTATTACTACCCTGTACACCTTCTCTAAAACAATGAATATGAGGCAGCAATCTGTAAATCCAGCTTGAATGTAAAAGAGAAGCTTCCTGGCCATGCAGATTGCATTGGTTCAGTCCGTCTTCATTTATTTTTTATTGAAGTGGACAATGTTAAAATGCTGCCACCTTCTGTTAGACTCTAGTGCTGCTAATAGGCTGCAGCAGCATGCTCCCCCAGCTTCCCTGAGACTTGTAAGCTGATTTATACTGATCCTGAATTGCACTACTGCAATATATAACATGACAAGTTAAACGCAAAACCTGCCAAAAAATCTTGATAGGCTCAGCTTTTGTGCAGCAACACTTGAAAAGACCATTACTACCACTATCCAACTAAAGTATGCTCAATATTTTTGACAATGAATTATCTGAAGAGCAGTTTATCTCAGTGTTCACTGGGTGTTATAACAATTTAAAGATTCAACAAATGGAAGATTAAAAATGTGCCATTGTTCAAACTACAGGTAGTTAGTGTGAGGTTTTTCTTTGAATTTTGAGATGATTCAGATTTACTCTCTGCTACATTTCATACAGGACCCATGAACAGTTTGTTACTATAGGTTTAGGATGTGTTTAGTTTTTGTCCTAATCATAAGGCTCTAGGAATACAAACACAGGGTCACACTGTTTCCTAGGCTGGTGTGTATACCAAGTGGATTGTCACTGCTCCCAGGACAGAGACAGCAAGATCATGTCAGAGAGAACAGGCACTATAAAACTTTCCCTTCCTCCTTCATTCTGAACCAGCATTTCTCACACTGATATGCCTTACAAGACACAGAAACAACTGCATAATGGCACCCTTCCCTGCACAGGACCAAAAGTTTAAAATCCCCCCTGAAACCGACATTGTTCTAGTCTAAGCCATCTCTTAAATGCAAGATGCTCAGAAATGCAGCATCCATTTTTTCCAACTTCCTCTCTCCCCTCCATGCCCCTCCTTCCCTTGAGACCAGGAGCATTGCCTACACCCTTAATTTGCAAGCTCCTCCTGAAGTCATCCTCAAATCTAGATCTGGACAACAAAAAGACTTTCTGAAGAGTTATGTGACCTTGTAACAATCAGAGTGTTTGCTTTTTGCGATGTGGGGTTTGGCTTCTTTTTAACACCAACCATTCCAGAGAGGATATATTATTTCTTTCAGAGCTTTGAAAACTATCTAAACTGTCCATTATGTTTATAAAGGTACCCATTTACATCAGTGTCTAATCTGAGACTAGTCTCATAACAGGATTGAAAAGCATTTCTAGTAAGAAAAAATATGATGCAAGAGTCATTTCCAATGAAACTCATTACCTTGCATCCTACCAGAGCTTTGACTACACATTCATATGCACACATAAGTCATTCCTTCTGTGCACAGAACATTTTCTTGCCTTTGCCATAAGCATCACTCACTGGAGATATATAACATATCTTACTGTTGCAATAGATGGGAATACAGTGTTCGTTTAAGTCACCTTGCTTTTATTTTCCCTATTATAGTACTGACATAAAAACTGAAACATAGTAAGGCTTGACACATCCGTTTTGCTCCAGCAAGCAATTAAAGTACAACTTCTCTGCTTTCTTACTTAGCTGTGAAGACACTGTAGTTTCCCTAGACCAGAGGTGTCCCAAAATATATTGCATGCTCTGAAATGGAGTTATACACGTAATTTGATTAGAATACAAGACCTGAAGGGCCTTCTGTAGGGAATTCCAGAGCAACTGAGATACTCTGATGGACCTTGTGGGACATCATATCACCAAAGTCAAAGGGGCCTGTTTAAGTTCTGGGAAAAAGAGGGAGGCGGCACTTATCTGAACCAAGAAGTTTCAGGTCATTTTAGTCTGGGCACTAAGGATTCCCAAGGGGATTCTTTTATTCTGACTCAGCTCACTGGATATTTGCTGCAGGATAATCAATGGTATTGCTGCTTGAAAAGTGAAAACGTTTCTGTCCAACAGTTTCATGAAAAATGGGTCCCTGTCTCACTGAAAAAATTCAGAATGTGGGGGATTTTTTAAAGACATCGCTAGAGAGTAGGTAAAAAGTGCCTGGTCTTTCCCATTCCCTCCAAATCTAACCTCGGTATAAGTTACTCCATCACATCAGTGCTCAGTCTAAGAGAATTTAAACAGAAAAGGCTATGTTGAGGCTTTCTTTTCAGCTACCTTCCATGGTGGGCAGTAATAAGGAGATGCACTGTCCCCTGAGGAGTTCCTGAAGGCATTATCCCTGGCTTACTGGCAGCGGTGGTCCTTGCTCCATCTTTTGAAAAGGTGCACCTTGCACTGCCTCTCAAAACCCAGCTCTTCTGGAGAGTGCAGAGGGGGGTGTGCCCATGATCACACTCTCCCTCTATTCCTATCTTTTGGGAAACCTATTGCACTGCTGCAAGCTAGTGTTGACAATATTGTTAGCTAAAGATAGGTTCAGGGACGGTGAAAATCTTCTTGCACTCTCTGTCTAATGTCTAATATATAGGCTATTCATTGCTACTATTTTCTCCACATTCCCAAATATTATAGGTTTCCATTTTGTAATTCCAAATTTCCCCCCTCATGCACTAGCTTGAAGTGCTCAGCTGAATCAATACTTCCCCAGTTATTTGGTGTGTTCTTTTTTTGAGTAGGATTTGTGTTTCTTTGACATTTTTGCCCCAGGTTTTACTGTGCTGACCCAGCTTCACTGCAAGAAGCTTCTTAGAAACTGAACTCAGTACACTGAATACAATTATAAGCTGGCCTTTCGTTTCTGAAAGATGTTGGGCTATGGTATGTCAGCAATGAACTGCTGCATGATCTACACTTGGCCTTTGTTGACTGCCCTGAGCAATATTAGCACTGCTTTCAGATTTCCTGCTGGGGCCCATTTTTAATTTTGCAATTCATGAATGCTGGAACACATTGCCAGAGTATAAAATCTGCTATCAAAATCAACTGCTATTTCATTCCCTTTGTGACTAACACACTTGTTTTCTTTGCACAGACTATCAGCAATTGTAGGTTTGGTGGCATCATTAATAAAGCATTGTTAATAATAACAACACTTTGTACTTTTTATCTAACGAGCGCCAATTACTTTTTAAATGAAATCACAGTCCTATAGTGAGACACGGGCCACCTGCATGCATCTCATTTCAGGGGTGGGTCCTAACTAACTAAACCTCACCACTGTGAAGCAGATTGGTATTAGACCAATTTTACACACAAGGAAACTGAAGAACAAAGATGTTAAGTCATTTGTTCAAAGCTAAAGTTAATGAGCGGTTGACCCAGGAATCTAATTCAGTAATCACTTATATCCTTTGAAAACTCAACATTATATTTGGCATTTGCTGTTCAGTTGGAGAGGAAGGATGATTTCGTGTATAGGGCATGAGACTGGGATTCCGGACATCTAGATTTAGTTCCTGGCTCTGACATAGAATTCCTATGTGACCTTGGGATAGTCATCTAATCTCTTTGTATATCAGCTCCTTACCTGTGAAATTTTTGTACAATTTCCCTACTTCAGAGTGAGATGGTGTGAGGCTAAAATGTATTAATAATTGCAAGGGCTCTGAGTTACTACAGAGAATTCTTTGTCATGTGTCTGGTTGGTGGGTCCCACCACACGCTCAGGGTCTAACTGATCGCCATGTTTGGGGTTGAGAAGGAATTTTCCTCCAGGTCAGATTGGCAGAGACTCTTGGGGGATTATGCCTTCCTTTGCAGAGTGGGGCATGGGTCACTTGTTGGTTTGAACTAAAGAAAATGGTGGAGTCTTGAAGTTTTTAAATCAAGATATGAGAATTTCATTAACACAGCCAGATGTTATGGGCCTGGTACAGGAGTGGTTGGGTGGTCTGCGATATGCAGAAGGTCAGATGATCATGATGGCCCTTTCTGGCTTAAAGTCTATGAAGTGCTCAGGCTTAAGGTAATGAAGGGCACTAAAAGCTGATAGCTAGAGTTGCTTGAAAAATCTGATGGAATGGTTTCCTTCTCCCCTCAGAAAACTTTGTTTAATCTCTAAATCATAACTTTGCCTAGAAATATGGCCATTTCAACAAAATTTGACAGACTTTTTAAAACAATATGGAGTATTTCATTTAGACTTCCTTGTTTATTCTCTCCTTTTAATTAATTTTATATTATGTTTCAATCTTCTTTAAAAAAATATTTCAACCTTATTGAAACATTTCAGTAAGGCCTTTTCAATATTTCTAAAAGTAAATATTTCCAAATTTCCATTCCAAAGTGCATTTCAAAGTGTTGACTTTTTATCCCAGTTCAGGAATAAGAGAAATTTCAAAATGTTCTGATTTCCTATGGGATTGAATCTCTGTTTTCCAACCAGCTCTGTTAATAACATTTATATCTATATTTTAGAAAAGAAAGTTTTTATTAAACTCAAAGAGCATTAGCCCCAAATTGAAATAGACCAGGCAGAATTTCTGGTTAAAAATCTGAGACATGTCATTTGTTTTTTAAATTAGCACATGCCTCTGCAACCCTGCATTGCATCCAGGATGAGAAGCACTGGACAGAAGTACTCAGAGAAATGAACACACTTGGCTCTAAACTGGCTAGAACCAGGAAGTGGAGGAGATCTGTGAGAAAGCCTGATCTTATGAGATTTCCACAATAGGGAGATCTGAATACAGTTGGATGAGCAGAAAAATTTTAAGGTGTTTATCTGAACATCAGTAAGGTAAATCTGAACAGGATAAACTACAAGACAAAGTTTGCTACCACTGTTTTTGTCTTAGTTGAACTGTGCTTTTAATCTTCAGTCAAAGTCACCAGACTAGACTTTTAAAAATCCTTCTAGATTGTAATGCAGGGGTTCTCAAACTGGGGGTTGGGACCCCTCACAGCGTTGTGAGGTTATTACCTGGGGGGCTGCAAGATGTCAGCCTCCACCCTAAACTCTGCTTTGCCTCCAGCATTTTAATGGTGTTAAATATATAAAAAGTGTTTTTAATTTATAAGGGGTGTCGCACTCAGAGGCTTGCTATGTGAAAGGAGTCACCAGTACAATAGTTTGAGAATCACTGTAATGTAATGTAACTAAAAGAAGAAGAAGATGCAAACAAAGAATTGTCTCCTAATAAGTGTGATCTCTGTACACCCTGTAGCACTGACAGGCTTAATAGATTCAAAGAGCTAAATACAAGGTGATTTGCACAGCTCCAAAAATACCAGCTAAGGAACTGGCCCTAGCCATTAAGTGCCGTGAGAAAGCAGAGCTCTCTGGATATCTAGCATCTGATTCCCAGCAACTCTACCACTTTCTTTTCCCTTTCCTCTTTCACAAATGCAGAAAGTAACACCTTTTCCATAGAGATGGCTCAAACTTCTTGCTATGTATGCACTCTCCCCTTCCCCTGTGACACAGTCCTCCCAAAGAGTCGGGCCAAAATGATTAGCATAGCCTCCCCATCCCCCAACATACAGCAAGGGGAAAAGAGGAACATTAAAATTGATGCATTTCATTCTTCCAGCAGCTGACAGAGAGCTGCAGCCAGCCTCCCATTAGGAGTTGGAGAAAAGGTGAGCTCATCTTATTTGATTAGGACTGTCACCATCGGACAGTGTTTGCAATTAGTCCATGCCAGCCTTATTCAGGCTTTGGATTCCTTTCAGCAGTAAAAAAGGGAACACTTGAGCTCCATTGAATTGGAGCGTGGCATCTGCTGTACACTGAGGGGAGAGGTTGGGGGTCAGTGCTTGATTTTGATAAAGCGTGCCAGATTAATTGTCTTCGGTAATCCTGTTTGTCATGGTAGATGTGCAGAGAAGTCTTTGTGGCACAGCCTGACATATGGGCTGGCCTGCTGCTTTCCTATTCAGTCACTCCCAGCACATGCTCTTCACAGTTGGCCTAGTTCCCAGAGCCTTGTTTTCCAGGGGAGTGGGCCTCCTGCTCCTATTCAGCTGGCCCCTGTCTCCACAAACCGGCTCCCTAATCTTCAGGCCTGTCTGGACTATTCAAAGCAATTGCATTATTCAGTGAGATCGAGAGAGAGAGAGAAGAGAGAAAAGGAGAAAGAGGAAGAAAGAGCAACGCAATTAAAAAAAAGAAAAGCATCCAAGGACTTCAGGCAGAGCACTTCAGGAGGCTGATTACAGTGCCTCTCCAAATCCGAATCTATCACCAAATTATACCTTGCCTCTTTTGTAAAATAAATGCTAATAAGAGGTAACTTGGACCCTGCTGATTATTAACGGCAATGGAGAGACTTTGTGTATGTGTTTTTATTATAAAATCTTGGATTTTTCCCTCCAGTACAATTTACACTCAATGGCAGAACATGAAACAAAATGCTAAGAGTTCTCACTTAAGTGCCTCAGAAGTAGGGCAATTCAGTGTTACACAGTCACAGCAAAAAATCTAGGCCGACAATCTGGCCTGGAGTCCACTGAGGGGACAAGAATGGCTTTAATGGCCTGAGATCAGGCAAAAACGTCACCCAGGAGCTTTAATTTTCACTCTATATCACTGTGATCTCATTGATTGAAATGCAGGCCACTTCACATAGCTACAAAGTCATTTTATGTAAGTGAATTTCCTTCAGGAGGTGGGCGAAAGGGGAAGAGACATTGAGATGTTCCTAAACTGGGCCTTTTAAAAGCCATTTCATTATATACTTAGCTATGAATCCTTGAACATTAAATGGTATTATACTCTCCAGATTAGGCTGTGAGAGCATTTAGAATATGCATCGTTCACACCAAAAGTAGTCTTGACAGTTTAGCATGTAAAGCAAAGCCTACTTAGAGATTTCTAATGGCTTTACCCTGAACTCCCTCAAAACTCCTACTGAAGTCAATGGGGCCAGGATTTGACCACCAGGGATTTCAGTAAGTAGGTATGCATCCACTGGAGTTAATGGGATTCTTTTCATTGACTTTAATAGTTGCTGGATCGGTGCCCCAATGACCAGATCACTACTTTGCTTTTTCCCCCATTCATTTTGAAACAAAATTATGCCAATTCTTAATTTTGTATTTTGCACCTACATAATACAGTGATGGCTTATGTAGAAAGAAAGATGTAGAAACAGTCAAATGGATTTAGTTTAAAGTGTGAACTGCAAAAATCAGGTGAGAACATATGAACTGGAGAAAAAAATAAACACTTGAGAAGCAGAATGCGCACACATCAGCAGACCTTCTTTGCAAGACTGTAGCAGCATGGAGCACGGTTTCATGTGTGTATTATTCCTGCTTGAAACCAAACTATGTATAACATTTCATGGGACTATTTAAAGTCAAATAGTAATATGCTGGAGGAAACAGCATAAGAGGAATCGCTAGTTTTGCTTGTAAGACTGTGTGTGTATGTAACACATGGCTCTTGCCTGTAAAGCTCTGTAAAACAACCCTGAAGTTTCACTTCATGGTTATATTGTGTGTGAACTTTTTTCAGGTGTGATCCATGTGAACTCATATCCCCTGAGCTTTGATTTCAAGTTCGGCATCTTTAAAAGAAAATCCAATTCATTCCAAACCACCTAGTCCCTCACAATTTTGACCCTAAGCCATGACCTAGGACATCTTATCTTCTTTGTATACTCTCTCTTCAATATGTCCCAGGACCATCCTCCCCATTTACTTTTTGCTGACTTCTGGTGAAGGCAGAGCTGACCTGACAATCCATCTCCAAGATACCACCATCTCCTCCCAATGTCTTCAGGAACATACCACTGTCTGAGGCTCTTTTTCTGAAGACTTAGACTAGAGACCAACATGGTCAGTCCTGCCGACACCACAATCCACAGAAATTATCTCTAAGGGAGCTGTAAGAAAACTGACACCAGATGGAAGGATTCAGCCTGTTCCTCCTAGATAGAAATATTTAATAGCTCCTTCTCCTCCGTCTATAGTATTTCCTCCTTCTCCTTTGGCTCGAACCTGAGAGGGTCAGTACCTCAACCTCATACCAAAGTCATTGGTAGTTAAGGACAATTAGCACCTCCCAGAACTGGAATCCTTATTATCTTGCTCAGTAACATTTACCAGGTGAAATCCTGGCCCTATTGAAATCATAGGAGTTTTCAATTAACATAAATGGGGCCTGGATTTCACCCTTAATATTTGCTCCTCTTCACCATTAGTATCATTATATTCCTAATGCAACAATCATCAGTAGAGCTGTCCAGAGAATGACAATTCTATTTCATGATAACTTGAAGATTATTTTCATTCCACATTAGAATGAAAAGAAAAGCTTCTGAATGTATTCAGAAAAAACCCCAAAACCAAAGTACTCTGGTCTGAGAGACTCTCTCTGACATTCCTGCTGGTTGCGCCACTAGTCTAAAATGTGTGAGATTTATGTTCAACTCCCTGAAATTTCACTGAAAATTTTCTGATCATCTCTGGTCACCAGTACATATGGCAGCTGTCTTGGAAGTGTCTGCTTCATGGCTCTTTTGGACCTGCTAGGGAGTTAAAATACAAATTCCTATTTTAAATAAAACAGCCATTTGTCTTATGGAGTAAAAGTGACTGGTTGGGAAATGAACAAGGATGAAAATTGCCCCCACATCAGGCCAGAGCACCCTGGACATACTACATCTCTCTGACAAATATATTGTGTATTTTTGTATGAGGGGCAGCTCTGCTATTTCTGCTGATGATGCTTCTACTGATCTTTTTTTTTTTTTTTTGGCAAGCGTTATGAAATAGATACTGCAATATAAATAGTACCAATCCTAGCCACACTGGGGAATGAATATTTCTTAGGTTTCCTCTCCTGTGTTGATGGGTGGCCCAATAATGAAAAAACCTTGGCCTGTAAAACAGCATTCAAATGTAATACTTTCTACTTAGATGATTTTTTCTACTGATTTCAGTAGGCAATTTTGACATAAAGCCACAAGTCTGTTCCTGAGGCTACTGGTCATTCAATAGAAACAGAGTATTTGAACGATTCTAATGGGGTTCTAGAATTTCCACTAGGATGGCTAGTCAAACACAATATAATTTACCAGTGAAAGCTTTTGAGACCTCTTCGCTGAGTTTGTGTATGGCCTAATAGAGAACTATGGCCTGCACAATTAAATGGTGTATCCAGGGGATGATAGAAGGCCACCAGTAGCTTTTTCTTCTCTACGATATTATGCTGAGGTTGGCTTCCCTCCGTGTTCTCTAGAAGGGGAGAAGGATCAGGCCACTAAATGATTCTCTCAGTAAGAGAGGCGTTATTACTTCTGCAGGCGATAAACTAGACTTTACTAGCTTCCTCCACATTTTTGCTGAGCCCGCAGTGTAAGATCAAAAGCCTCTCAAACACCTGACTCAACCAAACCTGGTGGCGCTTGCACATGTGTATCTTCTATGATCTTTCCGGACTCTGATGAATTTAAAGCTATGGTAGACTCACAGAAACAGAAATTGTACCTTTTTATGGTACAGGCCACTGACAGAACCTGAGAGGGCAATGTTACTGAGGAAATAGAATGGGTTTTCCAAATCACCCCAACATATGCTTACAGTCTTGTGTCTCTAGATCTTTTTGATAACTCTGTAATAAAAATCAGTATTTAGAATGAAGCAAGAAGCTAAGGTTATATCACACTTTTTAGCTTAATACTCAAGGATAGCACTCAAGGAGAACGAAACTAATAATCCAAATCCCTTGATAACCACAGAGACAGTTATCACTTTTCAAGAGATGGTAGTGGCTGGTCATTTAAATTTTAAAATTGCCAAAGAACTATGTAACATCATCCATTAAAAATGCATTGTCTCTTTTATATCTTCATGAAAGAATAATGATATATTAATTATATATACTATCCATATTTACACAAGGAGGAATAAACATGAACTGGCCTCATTCCCTTTCTCTTCTTCCATTAGCATGAATCTGTTTCCTCACGAGTAGACAGGAGATATGTGCTGCTGACTGAATCTTGGTCAGCCCACAGATCACATGGTGTTGAAAAGCCACATACATACCTATTCTTACTTGTCAGTTCTTGAGGAAGTCAGAGGACTTATGGAAGGGTAGAGAGGAAAAGCATAAAGCTAAAGGAAAATAAGCAGAAAAGAGAGGTAGGTACAATGCAGAAAAACTCCTTTTACTGGTGCCACTTCCTGTTCTAGCCAGCTGGAGAGCTTGACTGAAAGTATCATCATGCCATTTCCTTTTCTTGTTACTGTCTATGTGAGAGGGGTGGTGTATTAGGGTTTAGGATTGGGTCCTGAACTGTAAGGGCTCATATGTTCTATGAACAGTGGTGTAGTGCCAGCTTAATTTATTATCCATTTTAACTGGCTAGTTTTCTTATTCCCATTGCTCTGCTCCTTTATGAACCTCGGAAAAACCTAATTGTTACAGTATATAAGCAAAAATACCTTAGAGAACAATTTACAAAACAGTATAACTTCACCCAGGGTGAAAATGAAATACAAAAATAAAATGGAGGGTGACACCCTGTAAACCCATGGACTATTATGTTCTGTCTGGCATATCTTTCTTTTGTCAGCACAAGGACAACTCCTGAGGTCTTTCAGAAATCAATGGGACCATCCCCCATCTCCAGTTAAGACATTCATTGTTTGGGCCAAACATTATCATTGAGCATTTCAGTAATGCCATAAAGGTACAAGGCACTTTAGAAAATACAGAGTAATACATAGTCCCTCTGCTAAAGAGTTGACAATTCGACAGGTTGTACCTTTCTATGCTCATTGATACCTCTTTACTCTTCCCTTCTTTGCATGGTACAATGGGATATGAAGTTCACTATATCAGAAAACACAGCACTCTGTTTATTACCAAATGATGCTAATATAAGAAGTGTGTAGAATGTTTGTAGCCTCCCTTCAAGTTCCAGGGGATCATGTGTACAATAAATCCTACCAGTTGCAAAGGCATTTAAAGGGGAGACTATATCAGCTGACTCTGGGAAAAGTGGTCCCTTTGGGGCTATAATCCTTTCCCCTTCTGCCTCACCATCCACTGCACCATCACTATTTCCCCATATTGGCAATCAGATAAACAAACTGTCCCATTTCTCAGAAATCTCCCTGCAAGTAATTGGCTCCCTCCTTCCCTGCCCGCACATACAATGTGCTCGTGACAGGTGGTTGCTGGTTTCTGTAATTCTGGTTACAACTCAAGTCAGACCCAGTGGCCTGTAAAGAGAGCTAGAGTTTCTGAAAAGGAAAAGCTCTGGCGCTGAAAGTGCTGAGACAGACTGGTACGGGGAGTCAGGACAAAAAGCATACAGTGCTAAAAGCCAAACCCAAACGAAAAGAGCGGCTGCCAGAATCATCACGAGGACCTCTGCTGCGCAGATGTCTACTGAACTAAGCTGAAGCTGATAAAGGCCCCCCTTTTCAGACACCCCTAGCAAGACTCAGCTGTCTTGCTTGATTAATATTAGTCCAAGGGTCACAGCATACGTGATAGACATCTGACACTCAGAGAATACAGCCTAGCTGGGACTGGCTGGCAGAAAGTAAGTGTTTAAGCTCAGTTTTAGCAAACAAACTGAATACCAGACTTGCAGGAATGAGAGGGGTTGGTGCTTTTGTTGATAGTAGAAAACTCTTTAGAAGTGACATTTGTTTTAAGTGTAATTAGACTGGGATTTATCTTAAAAAAAGAAAAAAAAAGAGATAGCCCTATATTTTAGTAGTTGCCATAGATATCCATGGAATATAACATTTATATTTTACCGCTCACCTCAGTCTATGTTCACATGCTTCAGAAAGCTAGAAATTGGACTTTGTTAACTGTCGAGTATCAGAGGGGTAGCCATGTTAGTCTGGATCTGTAAAAGCAGCAAAGAGTCCTTTGCTGCTTTTGTTAACTGTGTGTTAACAGGCACAGTCTGTGACCTCCACAAGGCATTTTATCCACTTACCCCACAGTGAGTTTATGCAATCTTTCCCCACAACATGCTGACTCTCATGTTGCATTCAACACCTCACAAGGTCAGACCCTTTGCTCCAAGGTTCTGATTCAGCAGAACACTTAAACCAATCCTTAAAACTCTTTGGGTAAAGTCAATGAGATTTAAGGCTATTGGAATTAAGTGTGTGCTTTTAAGGTAAATGCCTTGCTGAATCACATCTTAAGTTCTGAGAGGTCAGTGCACATAGTCCAACCCCTTACTCACAGCAGGACCACTCTCCAACTTAATCCCCAAATTGGCTCCCTCAAGGATTGAGCTCACAATCCTGAGTTTAGGAGGCTAATGCTCACACCACTAAGCTATCGCTTTCCTATACAGACCCCTAGAGCACTGGTAGTTGCTGGTGCTCAGCTCCTTTTTGAAGGCTTGGCTACACAGACTCTTTTAGAATGTGGGAAGTAAATGAAAGGAGAGATGCTGCTGGTGGTTGGAGATTTCTTAGGAACAACATTCAAAATATGTTGAAAAGGCAAAATGTAATGATTTGATTGTTTACATTACAATGGAGGGTATGTCTGGTTTTTCACTTTAACCCTCTGTCTTCTGGAGTTTAAAACACTGCCATAAAATCCCACTCCCTAATATCTGTTTAGACCACTAGGACACACACTTCTCTTTGAAGCCAAACAAAACACACACCCTGGGATAACATAACCTACTGAGCAAAAGACATGCATTTCAAAACATTTTTACATGAGGACTGACTGCAACTTATTCTAGAATCATTTGAATTAGAATTTGCAAGGGATGAGTGTCATTGCCTAGACCAGGGGTCGGCAACCTTTCAGCAGTGCTGTGCCGAGTCTTCATTTATTCACTCTGATTTAAGGTTTCATGTGCCAGTAATACATTTTACCGTTTTTAGAAGGTCTCTCTCTATAAGTCTATAATATATAACTAAACCAGGGATCGGCAAACTTTGGCTGCGATGGGGGCTCTGGGAAGCGGCAGCCAGCACACCCCTCGGCCTGCGCTGCTTCCCGCAGCCTGCATTGGCCTAAAGGAGCGAACACTGGCCACTGGGAGCCACGATCGGCCAAACCTGCGGAAGCAGCAGGTAAACAACCTGAACTAAACTATTGTTTTATGTAAAGTAAATAAGGTTTTTAAAAGGTTTAAGAAGCTTCATTTAAAATTAAATTAAAATGCAGAGCACCGCAGACTGTTGGCCAGGACCCGGGCAGCGTGAGTGCCACTGAAAAGTTTGCGTGCCGCCTTCAGCACACATGCCATAGGTTGCCTACCCCTGGTTTAGTCAGTAATCTACTAATTCCAGTGCGCAAAGATGAATTTAATTTAAAATGAAACTGCAGGCTCCATCATGTTCAGCTATGTTAACTTTAACATGACAATTATCTGAGCTTTTTCATTTTTGGAGTCAAATATTAAAAATCAAACAAAAAGCCAGCTTAACCGAGTAGTGGGTTAATTTACTATCGTTTTGCCTTGGAAGACTTAGTTTCACATTTTGCTTGGATCCTAAATGAAAGCGAGTTACTTGCTCGGTTCTCCCCAGTGGATGATGAAGCACCTAATTCATTTCTGCATGTGCACTCTCTTTTCAGGGCAGATGTGAAATGACATTATGGTAAGAACAGCAATGCATTCCATTTCTACAACGATCTCACTTGCTTTATTCAAGAAAGTCTCATTTTTGAAGTGCTACTAAGGGTAGTCTACACTGGCAATGGTAAATCACTTTAACGTGGCTTGTGTGGTTGCAGTGCAGCCCTAAAACCCCCCACTTTCACAAGGAGCGTAGCTAGCAGCACCGGGAGCCACACTGTCTACACTGGCGCTTTACAGCGCTGAAACTTGCTGCGCTCGGGTGGGGTTTTTTTTTTCACATCTCTGATTGAGAAAGTTGCAGTGCTATAAATTGCCAGTGTAGACAAACCCTAAGAATTAAACAGAAATCATTGCATCTCAGATGACCCAGTCTTTGGTGACTCCCTTGGAAGTCTATTTAGAGTGTGCACTCTGAAGTAGGAACATGCTGCTGTCTATAATACAACTTACACCCTGGGGATGCATTATAAACAAATTAATAATAATTCTTAGGCTCTAAAAGAGTGGTCGGCAACCTTTCAGAAGTGGTGTGCCGTCTTCATTTATTCACTCTAATTTAAGGTTTCGCGTGCCAGTAACACATTTAAACATTTTTAGAAGGTCTCTTTCTATAAGTCTATAATATATAACTAAACTATTGTTGTATGTAAAGTAAATAAGGCTTTTAAAATTTTTAAGAAGCTTCATTTAAAATTAAATTAAAATGCAGAGCCTCCCGGACTGGCGGCCAGGACCCAGGCAGTGAGAGTGCCACTGAAAATCAGCTGGTGTGCTGCCTTCGGCACCCGTGCCATGGGTTGCCTACCCCTGCTCTAGAACATTAGATATGGAGTCTCAGTTTTGGAGCCAGGGGTGGGGTTTGTTAGCTGAGCAGTAGTAATACTTTGCAATTTCATAGCATGTTTCATCAGAGAATCTCCAACCACTCTGCAAACCTCGTAACACTCCTTGGAGGTACATTTCAATTTAGACAGCAAGGTCAATGTCATACAGCCAAGAACAGAACTGAGCTCTTGACTCTCACTAGTTAGCCCCACTGTTTCCTTTTATGTATTTAAAATTACGTTTTGTAATTATCACATGAAATGGGGCATTTGTAATGCAGTGATTACAGCAGGGGGCTAAGAGAGTCAGTAGTCCTGGGCTGCCACTATTTTCACTGTGTGACCCTGTGAAAGTCCCACAGCCTCTGTGAGGAAAATAAAGCTTACTCATCTTTGGAGAGTGCCTTAAGCTTAATTGGTATTGAAAAATATTAATAAATACAGCTAGTGCCAAGACTGAAAACCGTAGAGGGATTTTCACTTCAGAAAAATAAAAACAAAAAAATGGCTAGAGCCAAACTTTCTGACCCCAAATGAAAAAGTCTTGTTATTTTGCCCATCTCTTTTTTTTATTTTGGCCATAACAACAAACAAAATTAACTCCAGCCATATAGCTGCGGTTTTCTGACTGGCTTCAGTTTCTACTTAGATAGCTCTGACACAAACAATGCTGACTCAAACTGGGCTACATTTATCCCTGATTTAACCCCACTGACGTCAATGGTATTACACTCCGAATGAATTTGCCTCATTGATATTATTTGCTGAAAGTTCTATCCACTCCCTAAATGAAATTAGTACCCAATGTCCTCAACCTTTATTTTGTAGATAAGTGGCCTGACTCTGCTATCAGTTACACTGGTATAACACCAAAATAACTCTATATAAGTCAAAGGTGTTACACCTGAGTAAGTGGGAAGGAAACCAGACCCATTGGTTTTACATCGTTGAATTGCAGCTGTCTATTAGTTGGTATTGTGACATTAGTCCACACCACTAGATTTACATCATAGTTAAGTGCCCTTTATTTTATTTAGATCATTTTTGTTCATCTCAGCAGCCTGAGTACAACAAATTAACTCATTTTACCGTGAATATGCTATGTGGATCTCAACAATGTGGCTCAGACATACTGCAGTGCCATTACTAAAAGAATATTGACTTTCTGTATGCCAGGCATTGGCAACCTTTGGCACGCAGCCCACCAGGGTAAGCTCCCTGGCGGGTTGGGCCGGTTTGTTTACCTGCTGTGTCTGCAGGTTGGGCCGATTGTGCCTCTCACTGGCCGTGGTTTGCCATCCCAGGCAAAAAGGGGCTGCGGGAAGTGGCACAGGCCGAGGGATGTATTGGCTGCCGCTTCCAGCAGCCCCCATTGGCCTGGAGCGGTGAACTGTGGCCAGTGGGAGCTGCGATCGGCCAAACCTGCGGAAGCATCAGGTAAACAAACTAACCTGGCCTGCCAGGAGACTTACTGTGGCAAGCCACGTGCCAAAGGTTGCCGATCCCTGCTGTATGCCATTACTGAGGATTACCTAATCAAACAATATTGAGCAAATGTTTATTATATTAGGTTTTAACAGTGACTATTAGTCAATGTACCAGCTGGTCCAAAACCACGTTTGGTAGAGCTAAATGTAAACTCTTTTAAAGGAACAACTATTCGCACGTCCCACTTAGAAATCTTTGCATTAGTAGATGAGATGGGACATAAATGAGTGTTTTGAAACAAAATTTCAAATAGAGTCATAAGTGAGAGAGAATATTTTCCTATATAATCAGAGTTCAACTCTAAATATGCTTTCCTCATAGTGGCTTATGCTGTAGTGCCCACAATGTCGTGGGAAGACTGTACAGTGATTTTGCTCATAAATAGATGAACTCCCACAAAGTTAAAAATTTTCACTTTAGGCGGATAAAACATAATAAAAAACATTCCTTTATAAAAGTATTCCATGCCCCAATGCCTCTGGGTATCAGACATATTATACCATCTAAAAATAGTAAATATTACACATTAAAAAGAAACATGATCCAATGATAACCAGGAAGAGGGTGCAGCTGGAAACCATGAGCAATCTTTTCTTTTTTAAGATGAGAAATACCCTACCAGCTCACACAGGGCTTGATCCTGCCTAGGAATACTCAGGAATATTCTTTTCATATGCCCAGTAGCAGGGCATATGTGTACTATGTTCAAGGTACTCACAGGCTACCCATTATAGCAGCAGCTGCTGTACATGTTGCAGTTGATTGTGTAGTTTTACAGATCTTTACTACACACACTGTAAGAAAAGGGTATGTTGGAAATGGAGAGAAGGATGTGGCAGGCAGGCCACGAGACCACTTACCTCACATGTGAAGTATGTAATAAGTCTGCAAAACAGTGTGTGTGTATATATGTACACACACTCACACGTACACATATATGCATCACTGCTTTACTACCAGCCCCAATACTTTGGGATGGTGACTCATATAAAGTGCATCATATATAGGCAGGATAAATGCACAGAAATCCCTTCATAACCCTCCAACTTTTGTCAGTTTTACCTCCCAACCACTCCTAGTCACAACACTTCTCTGTACATGCCAAAACAATGAGTATAGCCTTTGTAGAGTACATCCAGAGGAGAGGCCAACTCCACAGCCTCTCCAGCATGGGCTGGCATCCTAGGTCAAAGTGTGTATTGAAAAAGAGGAAAGAAAGTACAATGGAGCCGTTTAACTAAATGCTATTCTCTTTTACATAATATGGCATTTTTGGGGGTATCTAACCGGATTTTGGACCCATCATCCTCCATTCTTCCCTCCTCCAGCTCTCTACGCCAGTTGTAAATGCCACTCATGCTTCCCTAACTGGATCACAATAAAATTTAGATGAAGTTTGGACCCAAACAATCCCACAGAAGGAACTAGAAATCTCTAATTAAGTCATTTGGAAATAAGAGCAAAAACCAATTTCTTGGCCTGTAATTACCGGTAGTTAAAATAGGAGTCAAGCTAAAAGAGTTATTGATTTATTGAATGTAATATATCATGTAATGTAAAGATATGATGGGGGTAAAGTCCGCTGGAGAGAGAAGAGTCTCAGTTTTGATAAGCTTTTTCTGTTTCTACTGTGTAGCACAGACTAAGAATGGGGCTAAGAATGAGAGCACAGTGATAACAGAGGTCCAGATTCTGATACCTTCACTCATATTGAATAGCACCTCAGTCCAAGAGAGGTCGCATTGACATCAAGGCACTACTCAACATGAGTAAGGGTGTCTGTCCTTCACAGTTTGCCAGAGTTAACTTCCTTGATTCTTTTCTTAAAGAATTTACTAAGGGGAAGACTTTTAAAGGCACAAATGGGAGTTGGGTTCCTAACTTCCACGATTGTCCATGTGAGTGCAGTGCCTAACGGTTTGCCTTTAAAAGTCTCCACCTAGGCTAACTCAGGGTTTCCATTCTATGCAGAGAAAGTCCCATGTAAGCTCACAAAAAAAAAAAAAAGACTACTGGAATGTATTGAAAGTACAGAGGCGTGGGAAATGGGCGTGAAGGGGTGCTGCAGCACTCCCAGATTTTACATGGGGCTTTGCTCTTGGCCCCATCCAGACTCCTGTCCAGATCCCCTCTCCCAGAGACACAGCCCTACTCCCATCCCCAGCTTGGGTGGGGTGTGTGTGTGTGTGTGTGCGCGCGCGCGCAGACAGAGGTAAAGGGCTGGCTTTCAGCACCGCCACTATTAAAAATGTTCCAGCGCCACTGTGAAAATAATAATAATTTAGGAACTAGTTTTCTTAGCTGATTGAAAAACAGGAAGCTCAGAAGTGATCCAAGATAGAATAGTTTTGATTCCCCAAACTCTAAAGTCCTCAGAGTCTGTATAAGGATGATTTTTAAAGCAGCATATTTTTATATCACATACAGATTTGCTTTGATATTGTTATTCATTGCTTGTATTGCAAGAGTAAGGACACCAATCAAGGACCAGGCCCCCATTGTTAGGCACTGTACAGAAGGCTGTAGAAAGAAAAGTCTTTGACCAAAATAGCTCAGTCTATGCCAGGGATTGGCAACCTTTGGCATGCGGGCCACCAGAGTAAGTACCCTCGCAGGCTGGGCCAGTTTGTTTACCTGCCGTGTCAGCAGGTTCGGTTGATCATTGCTCCCACTGGCAGCGATTCACCGCTCCAGGCCAATGGGGGCAGCAGGAAGCAGCTGCCAGCACATCCCTCAGCCCACGCCACTTCCCACAGCCCCCATCTGCCTGAGACAGCGAACAGCAGCCAGTGGGAGCCACGATCGACCGAACCCGCAGACACGGCAGGTAAACAAACTGGCCCAGCCATCAGGGTGCTTACCTGGTGGGCTGCATGCCAAAGGTTTCCGATCCTTGGTCTATGCTGTTACACATTTTGATACATAAACCAAACTGTACTGCTTGAGTCATTGACTTGTCATGATTGAATGTTTCTCATATGTAAGACTGTTTTGTTATATATGGTTTTCTAAGGGTATGTAATTCGAGGAGGCTTTTGAACTGGCATATGAGAATTTGAGAAATCCATTTTTGCTTAGTAATTATGCTGCTTGTTAATGAGATGCATGGATATGTTCTGCTTTAACTATATTTCATATTTCTTGACTGCTTTGAGAAAACAGGTGAGAGAAAGGCATAAGGACAGAGTCATTGCTTCAAGGCAACTCAAATGGATATTTTTTTCTTTAATCATATATGTATGCTTTGGGAGATCATAAAGGAGTCTATTCTTCACTTGTGTCATGGGGCCAGTACCCTCTGTCACTCTGGGGTGGGGTACCTGCATGCTAGCCCCATGGTTAAGTCAATATGGTTGCACTCAGCCACTAGGCTGCATAGTTCAATGACCAGAGTCAACAGGACTTCCCTTGTTTGCAGAGGAATGCGACCCAATGGCTGGAGTCAATAGGACTCCCCTTAGCTGTATGGGAGTGTGGCCCTATGGCCAGAGTCAATACAACCACCCTTGGATGCAGGGTAATGTGGCCTAGTGGCCAGAATCAATATATTCACCCTCGGAGGCAAGGGGTGTGGCCTAGCAGCCAGAGTCAATACAACCACCCTTGACTGTAGGGTAGGGTGGCCAAGTGCCTGGAAGCTGTCACTAGGGGGGTGGCAGCCCTGGTAGTGCCCTGGGTCATTGCCTACCCAACTCCACTGGGCACTGACCCAGGGCTTAACAGTGGTGGAGCAGTCTGCAACTGGGTCAGCAGGGAATCCCACTGAAACACGCTGACCTCATGAGCGTAGGAGGTACCACTCCCTCACGCTCCCTGGGTCACTTCCTACCAGCTTTCCTGCAGCAGCAGTCCATGGAGGTATCAGGACCTCCAGGATCCTCAGTGCTGGATGCTCTTTTATACTGCAGCAGCAGTTGGAGCATGCCCAGCAGGGTCGAGGGGGTGTGGCTTCTGCTACTAAAAGCGCTGCCTTAACCTCTTCCACTCCAGTGTGGACACAGTCCACCCCATCACAACTTGATACACACATGTAACTACCATTGATGCTGGAAGGCTCAGATTCATAATCACACATTGTGACTACAGTCCCTTTCCCTGTTTATGTTGATTAGTCTCTACTTTGCATAATGCATCTTGACATAAGCACCTAAAACTTGCAGTTCATACTCTGGCAAGACTTTCCCATCCATCAGTGGATGTTTTGCCTGAGTAGGTATTGCAGGATTTTTTCTACCAAATGTATATCAGCTAAGTCCTGTCAAACTCTGAATGATGGGGAACTAGTCCCTGATATTTTTCCTCAGGAAAAATTCCAATTGATTTCTAAGATTTGCCCGTGTAAAGACTGGTTAAAAAACTGAGTATGAATTTCAGAATTTGCCTCATATACAGTACATACATATTTACTAACTCCAGATTTTCATCATCCATATAAACAAAAAAATCCATTACTTTCAAAAATGCTCTATCGAGGGCTATTTGTACAGATTATATCAAGAGTAGTCACAACCTTTTTCTGAGTCCCAGAACAAGACTGTACAATGGCATCAGTACATGCAGATGAAAGCCAAACCATTAACACCTGTCTGCCATTTATTCTAAAAAGTGCATTAACAATATTTGTACACATTTTGGAAGAAATGCTGTTTATGTCTGAGGCTAATCTATATCTAATCTATAGAAACACACACATAATGCATATACACACAAACACATACTCTAAATGTCATAGATATATTACATTCACCTGTCTGGCCTTTGGGTTACATTGTCAAACTTCAGTCCTTTTCATTCTTATTCACCCTCTCTGTGCTATTTTCTGGCCCAGCTCAATTAAAGAACAAATCCATTCCAGAGTGTATCCTAGGGGCTATAATGAAGTCAGCTGTCAAACTGCCATCATGCAGCTGCCCTACTGCGGTATCTGATGGCCACTTGTCAGCTGTTTCATCCAGTCAAATCCAAACAAAGGGCCCTTTGATGCCCTGCCTTTCTCTAATCAATCTACACCTTTTCCTGTTGGACTTCAACATCTGCTTCAGTGTAATTTGATTTTACATTCAGTACAGCCTGACCCTATTGATAAATTAAATCTGCTTGAACCTGATATCCTCATGCCATCATGGGGTAAATGACTGCTGTTTTATTTTTTATTTTTCCAGAAGTGAAGGGTCTGATTTTTTTTTTTAATAATTCAGGCTTCGTATCACTGTTAGGGTAGGGGATGAGGGACCCTCTTCAGAAACACATTAAAAGTAAATCAGACAGATTAGTTACACAATTTTTGCATCTCTGCGGCATTTGCCATAATTAACTTTTTTCTGGTAACCATGTTTTATCACTCTGATTTTAACTTCCATACAGAAATCTCATGTTAAATATTTGAGAGTATTTTAGAAGCAATGATGCCTGATTAAAAGGTTTGAGCTGAAACTCATATTATTAAGCTATGTGATAATAAAACAAACACTCCAGAAAAAGGGGAAGAGGAGAAGGCGATTACACTCAACACTGTGTGTGGACTGTTTAAGAGCCGATTGGAGAAGACACCAGCTTGTAGTGCAATATCATCACAATTCACAGGCACCAGTATTTCTGACATATCCTAAATTTGGAGTGTTCAATTTTGCCACCTTAGCAGTATTCTTTTAATTTTGATGTATTTTCATTATACATAATTATATGTACAATTTTTGCACATACCTAGTTGCATTCCATTCGCCAAGGGAGTAATAATTAATTTTAATTTGTTTTGCAGTATGTCCCAGACTAGAACTACATCTGTGCAGGTCCACAAGGGAGAGAGGGTGCAAGCTTTCCTCTCATTCCTCTGTAGTGTCACACACAGTCCTTGTGTGTTCCCTGAGCACAAACATTGATTGAGCTCATCACTCTCAGCTGTGCTAGCCACCCTGTAGATGCAGAGATTTTTAAGGCCAGAAGAGACTGTTAGATCAATCTGACCTACTGGATATAAACAAGCATTCATGTTTCATCCAGTTACCCCTCTACTGAGCCCAATAACGTGCATTTGACCAAAGAATATCTACCACAAAGTCACCTAGTCTTGATCCGAAAACATTAGGAGATGGAGAATGCACTTCTTCCTTTGGTAGTTTGTTTCAGTGGTTAAATATCCTCAGTGTTAATTTGTGCAATTTCTAATCTGAATTTGTCTGGCTTCAGTTTGCAGCCAGAGGTTTTTGTTATGCCTTTCTCCACTAGATTAAAGAACCCTACATTACCCAATTTTCTCCCTGTACAGATACTTACACACTATAACTGAGTTGCCTCTTGCTTTCTTTTTGATGAACTGAACAGATTGAGCTCTTTAAGTCTCAGTCATTTTCCCCAGCCCTCAAATAATGTTTGAGGCATTTTTCTACACCCTCTCCAGTTTTTTAGCATTCTTTTTAAGATGTGGACACCAGAACTGGATGCAGTAATCCAGTCTCACCAATACCATATAGAAAAGTAAAAATAACCTCCTTGTTCCTCTTTATTCCCCCTCACCCCCATTTATACATCTAAGGATTGCATTAGCCCTCTTTTTTCTTTTTCTTTTTTTTTTCACAATCACACTTTGCATTCATGGTGCATTACCTATTACAGCACCTGAAATCCTTTTCAGAGTCACTGCTTTCCAGGACACAGCCTGGATTCTGTAGGAGCAAAGAAGTGGTAGAACAAGGCAAGGTTTAGACAAGCTTCTCATTTCTCACCATCCCAATGTGTGTGATGCGGGGGGCTGGAAAGAGGAAAGAGGAAGCAGGGGCAAGTACATGCTATATCCTTTGACAAGCTGTAGCAGGAGCAGCTGCCATATGCTTCCTTGGTGTTCAGTGGGGCATTCTGCCTGACTCAGGCACAATAATGCTACCAGAGGTCTCTGAAGTGACACACTTTAACAAACTCCATTCTGCAAAGCTGCAGCTTTAAAGGCACAGTCTATCTCTCACCATTTAGTTTGGATGGCTTTTTACTTGGGTTGCTAAAATGTAAACTTCTTCCACTTTAACTGGAGAGAAAAATGTCAAAGTAATAGCATATCCTGAAGAAAACCACCCTTCTTTATTTGTGCTTGATCTCTAGTTACTCAATGGCATTTTTCATCTGTTGTGTGTGAGCTCTACAATGATTTGAAAAATTATTTAAAACATTAGTCCCTTTCTAAGCAGGAAAAGTTTCTCCATTGAAGCTTTGCCACCACAAACATTTCAGGTGCGGATATTGCTCAAGAAGCTGACTGCATTTTAAACAAGGAGATGGAAAAAAGACCGTACATTTTGTGTGAGAGTCTCTTTTGGACTCTTCTGTTTAAAAGAAACACTAGTATTAGTGTTTAAAGGAAATGGAGTGTCAAAGTGGTGTGGATTGTTAAAGCAATTTGAGCCAAATCCAGCTCTTGCTTACAGGAGTGAAAGGCTGGAGTAATTCTACTGAAGTAGATAGTTCCTCCAGATTTGTGCCAGTATAGCAGAGCAGAATGTGGCCAGTCTTTTATACTGCTGCTCTTTTCCTTTTATAAAATTAGAACTAGATTTAGGTCTCCTGAAAGGTCTCTAATAGACTGAGAGGTCAAAGCCCTTCATCAGTTTATTTACTGGTTAATACTGTGAGCTAAGTTCATCTCTGATTGCTAATGCTGATAGAGCAGGGGCCAAGACAGTCCTGTGCATGAGTGCGCCTGCACAGATACTCTGAATCCTAAAATATTGCAAGGCTGCTGTTTCCTTAAAGCAAATGATTTATCCAGTTTTGCCTTGCATTTTCTGAAGAATAAACCATTAGAAAAAGCTTGACTGCTACTACCACATATATTGTCTGTAGCGCTTAGTGATCAACAGCAGTGAAATGCTTGAAGGTTTGGGTCCTTATTTCAAAGCATTTAATGGGACTGTTCTAAGTTAACGGAAGGGCTGACCCATTCAGCAGGGCCATGGATTTCCCCTTAAGATCTATGCTCTAGTGGAACTGTCAATCTCAGGACTGAGTCCTACACATAGGAGACAGTATTCTGGCATGCTGTCCCACAATTGTTAAGATTCACTTCCAGAAGAGATCAGAATGACCATGACTTATTTCAGAATGAAATGTAAAACCCACTTCTTCCCCCAAGCCTTCCCTCAATAACCCCACCAAACCATTCCCAAATATGGAGAAGGGATTGATATGTCATTCTGTTGAACCCTAGGCTTCAGGACTGACCTTTGGGGTAGATAATCAAGCGGTCATCCACTTCTGGGAGTACCAAAGGGAGGTATTCGGGGTTGTGGGGAGTGCAAGCATTTTCCACCCTGGGCAGCAACACATTTAGGACCAGCCCTGCCAGGCTTCCTGCCTTTGCTGGGATCCATCATAGTGTCTCAGCAAGTCTAGCAATCTCTATGGATCCAGATGCTTGCCTAAAGCTTTGTGCATTCTTGGACTTCTCCAGGATTAGACAGGAATTAAAAAATTGGTATCTGCTATGTGCAGTAGAAAGTCTGTTTAGCCTGCCATGAGTAACTACATAACCTGTCCCTGAATGAGGTTCCAGTATAAATAGATTCCAAGAATAGTATAGCTGCTATAGCATTTTAAAGCACTAGGATTGACAGTTGACTCCAGCATGAGTGGCTTTTGCAAGGGCACTACTGGAAATAAGAGTAATGGGCTCCCTCATTTTGGGAGGGAGGGGGTTATGTCTTGGATTAATGGTTTTGCAAAATAAAACATACTTTACAGTTGAAGGAAAGAGTTACTCTTTTTTTTTTATAAAGAAAGTTTTAAATTGTTGTTAAAGCAATGAAAATAGTGTTTGTTTCATTTTAGGTGCAAAAGCTTTTTTCATAAAATTTCTGCTGTTGGATAAGTTTTGACAGCTGTCAGAACTGACAGATTGATAATGCTTCCATTCTGTCCTAGAAGTTTACAGAACAGATTTCTACAATCTAAGTATCCTCTTTCAGCTGTCTTACTTAGTTAGATAAAGTTACTGTTTGTTTCTGTATCTCTTCCTTTTGCTGCTTACTCTATATGTGCATGGAGGAGTTGGTGTCACACTATCACATAGAAAACAAACATGGGGCCAAGTTCTGTCCACAGTTACTTCCTGTGAAAATCTACTGAAGACAGGATTTAGGTTTGACCCCCAACTCTTCCTTTTAAGGAAAATAAAAACTTTTTAAAACCTTGTATTCTTGCCTGGAATCCCATCAGAGAAGAAACTGCATACCCATCTGAGATTTGTGTAGCTCCACTATACCTCTTGCATAATCAGCTGCAGCATGGTGTCATGTCCTTCGCTATCATGTCCATAGGGGAACGCCCTCAATACAAGTTAGAAAGGTGGGTAATTTGGAGGGAGCTATTTCAATATTCGTATTGTACATCTCTTCTGGTAGGTGAGGGGGAAAAAAAAACAAACTAACCAACCCTCAAAACTAGTTACAAATATGACTTTTAGCCATATTATTAATTCTCTTCATCTTACCCAAACATCCTTTAATAGAAATAAATGGAGATCTCAATGGAACCAATATTGTGCTAATGCTAAGCACATGCTTAAATGCTGTACAGAATGGGGGCCTAAAAGACGGAACTTAACTGTCCCACAAGCACTCAGATGCTCTGGTAAGAGACACAGCTTCTTAGGAATCTGAATGGATGAGAAAACCTTTTTTCTAGGTCTCTCTTTTTACAGATCTGCCCGTTATTTTGAAGATATTGGACCTTATTTACTAATGTGTCCCATCTCATCGACTAATGTGTCACACCAGTTTTGCTCTAGGATGAGCTCATCCAGGCGCAGATACAGTAGTCCATTTAATTTGTTTTTTAAATACAGATACTTCCAATATTTCACTTGAAGACACTAATGTGACCATACTGGAAAGCCACAGGCTGAAGTAATCCACATTGTAGAGTTTGTTCTCAGGCACACTGCATACGAATGCATAGATTTTTAAGGCAAGAAGGGACTGTTACTACAATCTAATCTGACCATCTGTAACAACTAGCCCTAGTTCCTCTCCCAAAAATGTCTGAGTTAAACCCACAACTTCTGATTGAGCTGTAACATCTTTTTCAGAAAGGGTTCCACTCTTGATTGAAACACTTGGCAGACAACCACTTATGTGTACACTATGCTCAAAAACAAAAATAGCATTAGGGCCAGAAGTTATACTGAAGAACTTGGATTCAAGAGATTCCTATGTTGCTATATCAATGAGCAACTGACTCATTTTCTGCCTTGGGTCACCATCACCAGCTTTTTTTTTTTTTAAAGTGCTTATTCAAGCTCTCCTGCACCTAGGATCTAAATTTGTGACTGTTGCATGTGGATGTCAGGTCACTTCCCCTCGTCTTCCCCAAAAAAGTAAAACGAAAAACCCTGGCTCTTAAAGTGGTGATGAAGGCTACTAAAAAATATGACCTGGAATCATTATCAAATGAGATGAGGAATTAAAGGATATGCATTCAAGACTTGGTTTGGCACATGATTTGAAGAGAATAGAAAGGTGGGTAAATCAGAAGAGACAAGGTCTTCATGCTTGGCCCTTTTGCTGTTAGTCTAATGCTGTGTAGCCAAGCAAAGCAGCCAGAATGAAGACCTCAAAAGGCAACCAAGGATTCATCCTGACACAGTAGAATCCCTCAGATGCACAAAGCCAGCATAGATCAGTCTTTCTGCATAACAGGATATCAGTGTGGTGAGGGGATATGCCAGTGATGGGATGTGGTAGAATGCATTGGGCTCTAAGTTATGCCAGGTATCATTGCAGATCCCATGCAGCCGCAGAGTTGGGGACTAGAAAGGTGGTTTACACCCATCTCTCCCCAATTCTCCTCAGCTGTTCAACTGTAAGTTCAGTGGAGTTTAGAACTGAGCATAAGAAAATAAAAATTCTTTGCTGTGTTTGAATTCTGTAGAAGGGAAGATAATGTTTAATTAGGAACTTAATAGACATTTTGTCCCCATTAATGAGCTGAATTGCTGATGTATAGTTGAACTAATGTCATGTACTGTAAGCAGGTTACCTGGGGAGATAAAAAAGCCTCGCTTCTCCATAAGTGAAGAGGTCCCCTCCTTCCAACACCACCAGCCTCCCAGAGCGTGTCTCTAACTTTTACTGCTGACAGGCAAAGGATGCATGATAGGGCCTAAATGTGCTGGAATAAGTGAGGTAACATGTTACTTTGAAATATTCTCCTTTCCAGTATAAGTGCTAGCACCATCCTTTCAAGGCTTTACTATAGACTCCTGATAAAATTAGGTACAAAAATATCCATTAGGTCTCTTTCATTTCTGCAATTTGTTGCTCAGGCTGTTCCCAAAAGACACCTCACAAATTAGGAATCATTTATAGCACATTATATTCTTATTTGTTTGATGTAGCAAACAAGTGGAGGGAAAAGAATGGAGTCTTCACAACAAAGAGGAACTGTAGCCACTCATCCTCACCCTAAGCCAACCTTTTCCTGCAGTCCTGTGATATGTGTGTCCCTTAGCCTCTGACTGCCAGATGCTGGATCACTCGATAATTGCCCTGTTCATTCCCTGTGAAGTAGCTGGCATTAGCCACTGCCGGAAGACAAGATACTGGGCTAGATTGACCATTGGTCTGATCCTGTATGGCTGTTCTTATGTTCAGCTTTCTTATGATGGATGGACACCTCCTCCCTACACAAAGTCAAAACTACCTAGCCAAATGCCATCTGTCACAACCAGGCCTGGCCCTGTGGCTTCAACCAAGAGTCATGTTTCACTTCTATTGAGAGGATTAGAATTTCCACTGAGACAGACTCCAAGTAGTGTCTGATGGTGAATTGCTCGGTCCCTGCTACACACTGAATCTCCATTCTAGGAGATTTCAGGGAACTCTTCCCTGCCTACCATTCTGGCCTAAGTTTCCCCCTGCACAGACTAACTGTACTCCAAATTTGCAGAATAGTCTCATGAAACATGTGGAAATTCAAATGGGATTCTGACTGAGCCCAGACAGATATCAATGGTCAGTTAGTATAACACCATCAACCACTGAACACCAGTAGCCAGAGGGCATGACCCAACTGCTAGCCTTAAGCTCTTCTCCTTGGTACACAGATGGGAGGGAGGAAAAACCTTTCGGCAGCAGGAAAATTAGAATGGTTGCTTCTTCCCAGCTCAGCCTAAAAAGGGAAGGAGGGGCAGCTCTCTCCCTTTCAGTCAATGAGGCAGCTCACTAAAACCTGAGCAGCAGCCTTTGACACAGCTGTACACCAAGCTGGGCTACAATTGAGCAGGAGGGATAACGGACCCTGCCATCCATCCTCAGAAACCCCTGGCAAACCCAACTCAGCTGGCTACTGCTCTGCAAGGGGGCTGGTGTGGTGAGATGTACAGTGGATAAGGGAGTAGATGGGAGGTAAAGCTATTTTAAAAACTGAATTAAATTATGTGACCAGACTGAGGATTACAGGGCCTTTTGTGGCTCATTATTATAAAATAAAGGGTATGCTGGCCTTAGAGGAGGCAGAAACTGTACCATGCCCAGGGCAGTGAGGGTGTGGCTTCTTTTTAGTATGACACAACAGAGGGTCTCACTTATGGGCTCAAATAAGTAACAAATGCTATATGTTGTACGCCGCTGTTAAATATATATGCACCCTCCTGGTGTCTCAGTCAGCATTGCTGGGAAACTGTGCAAAGAAAGAGAAGGATTTAATTTAAAAACAAGATGTTGAACCTGTAAGAAAAAAAAGAGAGAATTCTTGCTCCTCTTCTCTTGTTAAGCCACCCAACAGTCTCTAAATACCTCTCCACTTAAAACCAAGGGTTATCCCCTGCTCCACCATACCCTAGGAGAAGAGCTGGGTGAATTATTCATAACAAATAATTTGGAGACTGTCCCCACCTTCTTTCCCCTCTTCACGGATGATCCATAAATAGATCATAGTTTAACTTATTAGGTAATACTTCAAACAACAAATTATTTCTGCACAATAATTCTTGGTTTGGACCTTGTTAACAACCAGGTAATTGCTAACATTTGAAATCCAACATTTTAAGCAGGTTTGATTGGACCGTGTATTTGTTCCATTAATGGTTAAACAACTCGATCAGATTTCTGGTTCAGAAACAGATTACTAGTTTACATCTTACAAATATTCTGAAACCACTGCTTAAACTTTGCTATTTCATCCAGAGTTCCTGCTAGAAAATCCATTGGCTGGAATTTTCATGGAAAGCAAATACAAAAAAAGTATTGTAAAACAGACAGAGCAAATTTGTTTAATGAATAGTTACAGAACAAATGGTTAAGTAACATGAGCCCTGTTTTACCTGGGACATACAGCACCCAACTTACAAGCCAAAACTCCACAGCTTTAACTCTAAAATCCCTCCTGCTCCATTTTCAGCATCCCCAAGTCGCTAAAACCTCCCACGGATTTTAAATTCATTCATTGTTATAATTATAGCTGCTGGTTTTTGTGGGCCCTATGCTATGCTAAAAACGATCATTCCATTATTACCTCTAAGAGGGCCAGATCAGCATAGCACAATACAATACAGTACAGAAGAGGCTATAATAGATAATTAGATTCAAAATCAATGGCAAGCTTTAAAGAGGAGAGTGACGCATGTTAAAGGGAACATATAAAAAAATACATAGCATGTTGTTCTCCCTCCCTCTTAAAAAACAAACTAACTCATTTTTCCAGTGTTCTTGGTACATACATATAAACATTCTAAAAATCAGGTAAAGTGCATAGCCTGATTGTTAAAAATCATGTAAGATTATGTTTGTTAGATTTCTAGGCTGAAGGCATTTTACCAGACACATTTAAATGGGTCATTGATGTTCAGCCCAGATGTCTTACACGAAGGGAGAGTCTGAGATAGAGATGGTGAAACCTGGTTGCCAAGGAGATGGCCTATCACAAAATTGCCTGAAAAGGAGCACATGTCAGGGCTTGGGACCAGGCAGCTCAGTGAAGTCAGCCTTTCATGGCCTGAGGCTTAATTGATGAGGATTCATTAGAGATTTAGCTGTTGTTGCTGTGCAGGTTCATGGAGAGTACAACAAAATAGAGCTAATACTTGCCTGTAATGCTGCGACTCGCACAGTTCTCTCATTTTCAGCATCACATTTTACAAATCTCACACTTGAAGCTGGACAAAGGTGAATCATTTAGAAGATATGTTACATTTGACTAGCCATGCACATTAAGGGGAGTAATATGAGAGGTGATGAAATCCTAGGCACATGCACTGTATGATCATGCTACAATGTCGCTTTTAAAGCTAATATATCACATCTTTGTGGCCAGTTGGTTGGATTAACAGTTTAAGAACCCCAAGAATTCCAATTAATGTAATGTTTAGTTCAAAATTGGGCTATTAATTCAAGAACACCGATGATAGTTACCTGTTGGAAAGCAGAGTTGTGAAATTATCTCCATCTCCATAGCTCTGTTTATATACTTACGTCTGCCTGTATTATCACCTGAGATATCTCACTTCCTTCCCCCCTCCCTATACTGAATGTTATTTCTTGAGGATTTCGAGCAGGTAAATCCCAAAAGGTGTGAAATAGCGTAAGTGGGTAGAAGGCAAAATAGTGTAAATGAAAATCAGGCCCTCGATGTTCTAAGGGATCTCGACACTGCCACAAATATAAAAGGGGCCTTAGTGCAAATGTAAATCAGGACTTTTTTTTGAAAAAAATATGGCTTATTTTCTTTGATCTGCCTCCTTGATTGGCCTCTTTGTTGGGTAATCTTGTGTGTACAATATCTATCATCATCACTAATGTAATTTGTATTACAGTGGCACCTAGAGCCCCCAGACTAGTCAGGGAGCCAATGTGTTGTACTGTGTGAATAAAATATTGCTTTGAATGCATTTATCTATGTATTATACCTGTGCATGATCATACATGTTTGTGTGCATTTAATATGTTACACTACTCACCTTTAGAGTTCATATTACAAACTGGATATTGGGTGGTTTTTCCCCACTTTCTGAAGTTTTGGGGGAACTTCCTTGTGAAGAGGATATGAATTGTTGTTAACCAAACTGGGTGGACTAACAGTGCATTACGGTCCTTACTATAGAAATTTGGAGACTTTTAAACCCAGTGATTTACCCCCCCCTGATTTATTTCTAATCTATTCTAGGTATTTATATTATTTCCATCTCAGTAGTATCTGAGCACCTCAATCTTTAATGTATTTTCCTCACTGCACACCTGTGAGGTAGGGAAATACTATTATACCCAATTTACAGATGGAGAATGAATGCAGAGAGAGGCTGAGTGACTTGCCCAAGGTCACACAGCCTGTGGTGGAGCTGGAACTTGAACCCAGGTTTCCAAGGTCCCTAACCACTGAACCATACTATCTCTGTTAGAATGCAAGTGTTGAAATAGGGAAGTGGAGCTGTGTAGGAAGATTCTTGCTGCCACCCCTTTGAGAAAACTAATAAAAACACCCACCTCTCAATTTTTCCTTCCTTTTTTTTAAAAAAAATTGAAAACCAGGGCTGGTTAGGTTGTTTCCAACAATGGTCTCCTTCCATTAGAGAGGGAGGTTTTTTCCCTTTTCTGGTGCCACTGAAGACAGCAGTAAAGTGAAAACTTGCTACCTCTCATATGGAGGCTGAACTTTGAAGTCTCATGTAGCATGAGTAATGGTGTTCTTCAGAGACCCCTAACATTTACACTGAGATCTGAACAAACTAGCGTATGTGTGGGCAATTCACATTCTTGTGGAGAAAGAATATCAGGGTTAGAAGGGACCTCAGGAGGTCATCTAGTCCAACCCCTGCTCAAAGCAGGACCAATCCCCAACTAAACCCCCAAATTGTCCCCTCAAGACTGAACTCACAATGCTGGGTTCAGCAGGCCAATGCTCAAACCACTGAGCTATCCCTCCCTAAATCATTTAGTGACAGTTTTTCAAAGGAACATAAGATACAGTGAAGGTACTGGGGATAGGTATCAGTTCATCTCTTTAGAATGGCAGAAATTGTCACTTTGCATTTGTGCAGTGCCCAGCTCAATGGGACCCTAAACCCAGTTGGGATCTTTGTGTTACCATATTAGGAATATTTAATAAATGCAGTACCAGAGCATACAAATGGTCCACCTGATAAAGTTCCCAAGCCTCAGAAATGGCCAGTGTCAGGGGCATGAGTGGTTTAAAGGGAGACATCCCCACCCCCCCGGGCCTTCTGCCTAGGATCCAAAGCCAGAGGGGTGTGTCAGTTGCTTTGGGGACTTGTGGATTGTCTCCATTAGGAGGAAAAACTGAGAAAGTCACGTATTTCTCTGATGCAGTCCTATTTATTTATGAATGTACAACAAAGTCTTGTTTCCATGACCACAGTAGGGACCAACAGGAAAACTTCTATGCTCAATATTCCAAAATTATTTTTCCAGCCAGCACTTTGACCCAAAAGCTCTTAGTGATGCTATAAGTACTTCTCTGGCTGTCCTGGGCTTTCTGCTACTCTCTCCATGGTGTTTGCATACCCTTCCACCCAAAGAAATATCCACCCCTTCCCCCTCTGTATTTGCATTCAACCCCCAGAACTCAGCTTCTGACCAGACTTACATATGGCTCATATTTTGAGCAGTGGCTCCTATTGTTTCAGCTGTTTTACTCTAAAGAGAGTTTAACTGCTTCTTACATTTACCCTGAATGAAAAGCAGCTGCTACATTAACCAGCTTCAATAATGTTTCATCCAACCTCCAGCATTAACAGTATTTTAAGTGTTCTGCTCTCTTTATGGTGGCTGACAGCACTTAGGTACAGCATGGATTTCAACTTCTGGTAGGAAAAGCAGAATAATGCAGCGACTTCTCATTCCCTCTTTCGCTCCCCCCCGCCCAACTCACAAGGGTAGAGAAGCTAATTGTCTTCATCCCTAAACGGAATACAGATTCAAGACCTAATTAAATCCATCAGTTTGTGGTGTGGCTCCCACCCCCCATGCTCCTAGCTGGATTCTAAACAAAATGTCATTTTAAGAAGTCACAGCAATACAGGAGGTTTACTTGCCTGAAAAGGAGATTTTAAGAAACATTCTTAGGAAAGTTCTGTTACATATAAGGGAGGCAGTTAAAATTGTCTTTTGGCACTAATATGGCCCTATTGGTCAAAAGAACTAGAGCACTAAAGTGCCCAAGATCATGAAGCTTTATGGAACTGAAACTACAACCCTTGGGCATGCAGGTAGTAGTACTTTTTATGGAAGTATTTATGAAGTCAATGGGACTAAGGGTTGCAGGATCTGATCTAAATCTCCTGATTGACAGTGGAACTCAGCCTGTGCAGAGGGGCTAGCATCAGGCCAACAGACCACTTACACATATTTTTAGGACTGAGGAGAGACAAATGATACATTATAAACCTCTTTGTTAAAAGTTACAGATAACCAGGTAATTCATTACCCACAATCATGTCTCCGAGGAGGGATGGAAAGTGGAGGGTTTGGGGGATTTTCGGGCTACTCAGCTGGAACACATACAGATTTGAGATTTCTTTCTACAAGTTTTATTGAAAATAGAATTTAAAAAGAAAATCACAGAAAATATGACAAACACTATAGTGGAACAAATGTAATCCTGGATGTTAACAATAAACAATAATGAATCAAATCACAATAAACCTAAATCTTATTACACGGTCTTATCACATAGAGTAAACGTAATTCTATGTTATTCTGGGCAGTGACTGTTTAACACTGAATTACAAACCTTTATTGCAGGATCTTAATTGGCCAGTCAAGCTTTGTATACAATTCAAATTAGGGACACAACTCAAAAGTTAAAATTTAGAGGGCAGTTCTTTCAAAAGAACTCAGCTCCCACAGGGAACAATTTAAGATAGAGATATTGTCCCTTCTTAATCACCACATTATTCATACCATTTCCAGTTAACAATCCTCTTGGCAATGGAACTTCCTCAGGCTAAAGGGCTGATGATAGCTCTGCAAAGCAGGGGACTGCAACTTCCATTAGCCCCTTCCCCTGGTTAAGGAGGGACTGTTTCTCCATCAGCCCCCCACCCCCCTTGCACTTCCCCCTTCCCTGGTTAGGAGGACAGGAAAGGAGAAAGATCTTGAACTAGGAAATGGCCAGCCTCTGTTTGGGAGCAGGGGCTGCAAAGACACCTCAGGAACTGTGAGCAGAGCAGCACATGGAGCAGACTGAGTGCTAAATATCACAGCCAGGGCTGGGGGCACGTCCATGTGGGACTTATGGAGGTGCAGCAGCAGCAGCTGCTGAACAGGGAGCCTGAGCAAACAGGCCCAAAGTGCATGAATAACTGAACCGATCTTGAAAGCTTGCCAACATTTATTTGCTTGAATCGAGACTGGACTGGAGAAGACCCCTTGGTAGTAGGCCTGAAGAGCCCTGACTCAACTAGACAACCCAACTGGAGACCAAAACAAGAACGGTTATTGCTCACTTTGAACTGTAACCATTCAAGCCTCTGTACCTAGGGTATTTGCAACCTTTTCCTTCCACGCCAGCCCTAGTAAAAACATATTTCCCTTAGTCATGTGTCTGAGTGGTTATTGAGACCCACCAGGACTGGCAACTACAAGGGTAGGCCTACACTGCACACTCCACTTACGACTGTGTCTAGAATACATATGCTGCATGCCATCCTAGCACAGTTATAAATAGTGTTGACCATGAGGCACTGCTTAAGCAAGTAAAGACATGCTAGAACCTTGGGATATGTACCCTACATAGCTCTCCACACACCCAAGGAGTGCTTCCCCCACCTATACTGCTATTTTTAGCAGTGTAGCTCCCTGCTGCCAAACACTTTCCTCACTGCCTCCCCCCGAGCCAGAGCTTTTCACTGCCACGTGTAGCTACACACTGCAGAATGGATGCACTTTCACTGCAGCATGTGCCTACGGGTACCCTACACGCTGCTGTAAATGTACACAAGGGCCCAGACCTAGCTGCTCAAATACCTACAGTGCTTGCTTCCAAGACACAGTACATCAGGCATACTACCGGCACCCTAGCGGCTTGGGGTGCAGAGCAAACCCAGCAATTACAGGATCTATTACTGAATGCATTACTCAGAAACCACACAGAATTAAAGCCATCTTAATCCTCTGTGATATAAACCTACTTTTTATGAATAGTCTTTACTTCATAATAGTGTAATTCAAATATACTACCTTAAAATCTATATTAAACTAAGTGAAAAATTAGAGATTATCGTGCAAAGGGGAAGGTCAAGTTTTTTCACAGCTCACAGGGAATGACAGTTAAGCTTTTTAGACAGCCATTTCTCAACATCAAAAATCATTCCAAAAACATTTTGCTTGACACATTAGGAATTTCTTGTATCAGATTTTCAGGCCTGTAATCATTGACAGATTCAATATTTAATTATTAAATCCATATTTCAGTATAGTCACCACACTCTGGTAGGGCACTTTTTAAAATTTGGTATAAGGTGCCTTCTTCCCTCTTCCAGAGGGGGGAGGAAGAGGGAGAGACTAAAAACAGTGAGGTACATAAGGAAGCCCATACCTTGGCAAACATTTACTAATTCAAGTAATCTCATTGAAGACAAAGAGACTATTCCCGTTAGCAAGTGTTGATCAACACAAATAAGGCCTACCCCGGTTTGAGCATGTCAGACAGTAATTCTAGATTCGATATTTATCCCCCCTCCCAAAATATTAGGATTTTAAGCTTCATTTTTTCCACTCCTCCCTCATCCTTTGCTTCTGATATATGAATACTGCAAGGTGAAAATAGCATTTTAAGAGGAAGAGTAGCCAAGATAGGACATCATTTTCTCCTTTCACCTGTATGTTAATTAAGGAATAGCCTTGCAATGTGAAGCGACATCTGCTGGGAGAACTATTTACTTTATTTTGCCAGTTTAAGTCAGTTTGAGAAGGCAGAAGAGCTTTCTTGTGATCACATTGCACTATAATCAGAACTGGGAGAGAAAAAACAGTGGATAATTAGATTAAAAAAATACATGCAGAGCCTGAGTCATGGTGCACTAATTTATCACCAGCATGCAAGGAAAAGGTGTTCCAAGCTTTCATAAAACATGCTTCAAATTGGTGATTAACTCCAGTGTCAGAATTTCATAGATGCTTTCTGGGAAGCTGACTTTTTGTGGCACTAGTAATTGGTTGCAATTTAAATTCCTCACTCACTCCTCCTAAAAATACCTAATAAATGACTAATTTCTCAAATACAGTATAACTCATTATTTTCATCTTACAAAATCATAAATTTAGATGCACTGGCTTTGTTTGCTTGCAGTGTTCAGCAGCGTTCTGCAAACTTCACTAAGCTGTCTCAAATAGTTACATTTGTTTAACTGTGTTCTGAATTCCCAGTGAATACACACTAATAATTTGTTGTAATGCCAGATTCATTAACTCAGTTACCAACTACTTGGGACTTTTGTGCACATCAAGGAGGAGTGCAGAATGCGTTAATACATTCCTCATTAATTTGTAAAACCATACAAGCTACAAAATATGGTCAAGAAAATTAGAACTGCTTAATCAGAGACATTAAGGCCCAGATCCTTATTGTTTAAAATGGGAGGTAGGCCCCTAAATACCTTTGAGTATCAGGGCCAAAGATACCGAGTTTACATTATCACATTGTAGTGCCGTGATTTTAAGACACCTTGTGAATCACTTAATGCAATGGCTCAAGGCCTGGATCCACAAGGGACTTGGGCATTGCAATGTTCAGTGTCACAACACCTAATGTTTGGGCACCTGGAAAAAAAAATCATTATAATCAAGAAAGCCTCAGTGAGATGCCCAGGCTTCCTAAACAATGAAGCAGGAGAGACAGGCACTTCTGAACAGGAGTCAGGTCCCCACCACAGGAGGTATTACATTAACCATGTCTGTGCCTCTCCACCTCATTCTCCTTCTGCTCTTCTTGATTGCCTTTCCCGTGTGCCATGAGCTTATAATATAATGGGCTGTTTCTGCTGTGAATTATCCTGGTGTAAGTCTCAATAGCTTCACTGAGTTTTGGAAACTTATGTCAGGGTTACCAACTACTGACTTTCGCCCCTTCTTCTTAAAGAGAAGGGGCAGATGGGTATGGAATCAGAAAACAAGGAGGAAAGCTGAGCCCCGCTATAGATTTTGAACAGTTCAGCAGCTAATCAGAGTTGATTTGTACAAACCACCCAACCTGAAGTGTTTGCTGGGTTTATAGACCCACAATCAAATGGAAAACTACCCAATAATAATAAAATAGAAATGCAAAGTATTATCTGAGGATCTCAAAGCTTTTTACAAGCATTGGTGATATCAACTCCATAGTCACAATACACTGTGAAATAGATATGCATTGTTTGACTTCTTCAGGTGAAGAAACTGAGGTTAAATAACTTGCCCAAGGTCCCACAAAAAGTCAGTGGCAGATTTAGGAACAGACCACATCTCCTATGTCATAGTCCCATGACTGAGTCACTAGTCCATATTTTCTGTGTGCCAAAGATAATGAAACTGTTTAAATTACACTTTTATGCTGCTTTATTGCAGCTCAGAATATTATATGTGGGACAAAAGTTTAAATGCATTAAAAGCACATACATGCAGTTAGTTGTACCATTAAGCAACCCCCCCCACCACCACATGAGTAATATTATAATGCAGTTTTTGAAACACTAGAGTGGTTGAAATGGGTTTAAAGAAAGGATTCATTAAGATAAAGTTCCAGCATCCCACCAGAGGCCAATAAAATGTTTCTGTGGAAACCTGTTCAAATTAATTTTTCTTCTTGAAGAACATATCCTGACTAATTATGTTTGGTATTATCCTCCTTAAGGAATTCAGATTCCTCATTGCTATTAAGGGAGAGAAAATAAAACCGATATTGAAGAAAGATGCTATAGGCCAGATATCCAGCTGGAGTAAGTCACTGGAGCGCAATTGAAGCCAGAGGAGCTATGATGAGTTATAGCTGTTGATGATCCATATATACCTATAAAACACAGAGAAAGATACACAGAAAATTGTATAAATATAAAGGGCCAAATGAAGTTACGCCAGTAGAAAATTTAAGTCAATGAAGTTACACTGGCAAAGAATCTGACCCCAAGGCTCTCATGTAAGTTCAACTTTATAAATGAACCACAGCTGTATTGAGCTTTCTAGTTTTTTGCTTTCCAGAACTGAAGATAAATATAAGAAACAGAAGTGTGTTAATTAGACATTTGGCTTTAAAAATCCAGAGATTAGGTAGCTAACATCTATATGTTCTTTTTGTTCTTGAGTGGCTAGGCAAACAGATACAGTAATTGCAACCATACTATATATAGATTACATGCTTAAAGTGTAACAGTGAATGCAATTTAGTGTGCATGGCTGATTGCTGCTTAGTTAAGTTGTTTCATCTTGGCTTTTATAAATCATGCATTACTATATATATATATATATATATATATATATATATATATATTTTACACACACACACCCCCCTCATGATAGTGGAAGATTTACAGTGACAATGATGGATGTAGACTGGGCCCAACTGGAAATCCAAGGCGCCTTAGGTGTTGAACTCCCTTTAACTTTAATGAGAATTGTGCGCTGAACTCCCATAGGCCCCATTGAAAATACCAGCCGCAGACTAGTCTTTTCTAGCCTATATAGGTTATTACACCACCCTCCTCGTGATGGTGTCTGAGGAGCACCTTCCTGCAGTGCATAAAATGACATGACTAACATCAGTCACTGTCAGGCAAGAAAAATATGGGCAGACACTCTGTAAGAGTCAATACCCATCTCTGTAAAACCACCCGCATTTCATTAAAAAAGTTGCATTGTGAGACAAAAGGAAAGAAGATTAGAGGAATATGTGGAAATACCTTCCTAAGGGCAGGGCAGGGGAGCTGATGATGTTGTGTCATGTGGACTAAACAAACACAGCAGCAGCTAAGCAGAGAGAAACTGTGTTCACTTAACTTCCTCCCCACTCACCCATCCCAAATAAAAAAAAACCAACCAAGGGACATGGCTGAGGGGAAAAGGACTAGCGGGTAAATAGGACAGGCACATAACACACATAAGTAAATAGGAAAGGCACATAAGTCCAAGTAAAGAATGCTGTCCGAATCAGCTTTACATTTAATCAGAGCTCTAGAAGCAGTGGGGTTTGGAGCAGATCTCTGAGCTCCACATTTTGTAGGGGTTTCCCATTGCCTTAGATGTTACTGGCCTATGACAGCAACTAGCTCCAGTGGACTGCTATCACAGGTTAATGCATCCGACCCCTGAGCTACCTTGGCCTTATATCCTGCACTACCCTCCCCCTCCTCCCACCCCAAGTTGTGCACCTATTCTCCATGGTGACAGGTTTCAGAGGGGTAGCCGGGTTAGTCTGTATCAGCAAAAACAATGAGGAGTCTTTGTGGCACCTTAGAGACTAACACATTTATTTGGGCATAAGCTTAAGTGGGCTAGAACCCGCTTCATCAGATGCATGGAGTGGAAAATACAGTACAGGTATATTTATACATAGTGCATGAAAAGATGGGAGTTGCCTTACTAAGTGTGTGTGGGGTCAATCTAACGAGACAATTTTCCCCTACTGTCATACCTTCTTGTCAGCAGTTTGAAACGGGTCACCCTCATTACCACTACAAAAATGATTTTTCCTCCCTTGGTATTCTGCTGTTAATTGAATTGTCTTGTTAGACTGACCCCTCATCTGGTAAGGCAACTCTTATCTTTTCATGTACTATGTATAAATATACCTGCTACTATATTTTCCACTGCATGCATCTGATGAAGTGGGTTCTAGCACACGAAAGCTTATGCCCAAATATATTTGTTAGTCTCTAAGGTGCCACAGGACTCCTTGTTATTCTCCATGAGTTTCCCATGCCTTCCCCAGGGATTTTAGACCACAAAAATTGTCTCCTCTGTCCCTTAGAGGATGGAGGAGTGTTTGGACCCTATGGCTTTGAAGTTGTAGACATTTTACTTTAATTTTTACCCTCCAATGTGTTTAATAATTAAGAAAGATCATTTAAAAAGAGATGCCAAGTGTAGACAGCGCTGGTTGTGTTTCAAGGGTTATTTAATAAAAATCATCTTTCTTTGCTCCATATTTATTATTTTACTTTCTTTAAAATAGGAACTGGAAGGATTTGATAAATGGATCGAAAGGTCACTGGACTTCATTTCCTCAGCTTCTGGAGCTGCTCCCACAGCCAGTACTGAAATGCTATTTTATAACTTCCTAGAGCACTGCTTCTCAGTGAGTCACAACAGACATCCTTAGATCTACATCCTTACCCCTCTTACAGCACCAATGCGCTGTGGGGACAATTTTCACTCTCAGTAGTCATAGGCGCATTCATCTGTGGCACAGTAGGGTGGCTTATCTAGGACTTCAATCTTCTATTCAAATATTAACTTTTAACTTTTAAATACAGGCTTAATAGACCTGTCCAACTCAGCACAGGGAATACTTTCAGCTATGGCTTAGCTGTTAAGCAAATGTAGAACATTTAAGTACCTAGAAGACATTAAGTTTAGGTCCCCAATTGTGATTTCACCCTTCCTCCAAAGCATGCCAGAGAAAGAATGTCAGACTTAAGTGATCTGAAGTAGCCTGGTAAATCCTGTGATGTGATTCTGCAGTGTGATTCTTGTGAAACTATATCAGTTCAACTGAGTTACCCTTGATTTACACTGGGTCTGAGCAATGAAAATTCAGGTCTCCTCTGATTGTCCACTCATCTCCACACAGTATCAAGGAGAAGGGATCCAAGGTGCAGTTCAGCACCTGTGTTTTGGTTCCGGATCTATCAAGGTTTTTTCCCCACTTTGAACTTTAGAGTACAAAAAGTGGGGACCTGCATGAACACTTCTAAGCTTAATTACTAGCTTAGGTCTGGTACACTGCCACCAGCCAGAATTTAGTGTCTGGCACACTTTCTGTTCCCCCAAAACCATCCCTTAGGGAACCAGACCCAACCTCTTGGGTCTTAAAACAAGGAGAAATAACTAACCCCCTCTCTTTTCCCCCCAGACTTTTCCCCTCCCGGTTGCCTTGAGAGGAGGGGGAGGCTGGCACCCAGATCCAAACCCTTGCTCGTAAACAAGAGGAATTAATCTCTCCCCTCCTTTCCCCGACCAATCCCTGGTGAGTTTCAGACACATCTTGGATTTTAAAAACAAGGAAAAATCAATATTAAAAGAACTTTAATTAAGAAAGAAAGTCTAAAATATCTCTGTAAACAGATGAAAAATGCTTAGAGGGTACTCAGATCAAGACTAAGGGACCCCCCAGCCTTAGATCAATGTTACAGCAACAGGTACAAAATCCTTCCAGCAAAAGAAACCTTTACAAGTGAGAAAACAAACATAGACTAATCCGCCTTGCCTGGCATTACTTACAAATTTGAACATGAAAGACTGATTTCAGAAAGATTAGAAGCCTGACTTCATGTCCCATCGCTTTCTCGTCCCCAGAGCAAACAAAAAACAAAACAAAGACTCCCTCCACCAAGATTTGAAAGTATCTTGTCCCCCTATTGGTCCTCTGGTCAGGTGTCAGCCAGGTTTACTGAGCTTCTTAACCCTTTACAGGTAAAAGAGACATTAACCCTTAACCATCTGTTTATGACAGGGTCCAACACATACCTTGAGCATTATTGAATTATAAATAGTAAATTCCTGGTGGAAACAAGCAGAGAAAATGAAGAAAATGGAAATGTTGCTGGAGGTCTCCATGGGGAAGACAGAGGGACTTGCAATGCTTTGGGGGCTTCAAAGGCAGGGAGGCTCTAGGTATTTTGCTGCCCCAAGCACGGCAGGCAGGCTGCCTTTGGCGGCTTGCCTGCGGGAGGCCCCTGGCCCCGCGGATTCGACAACATGCTTGTGGGAGGTCCGCCGAAGCCGTGGTACCAAGGGACCCTCTGCAGGCAAGCTGCTGAAGGAAGCCTGCCTGCTGCCCTCGCGGCGACTGGCAGAGTGCCCCCCGTGGCTTGCTGCCCCAGGCACATGCTTGGCGTGCTGGTGCCTGGAGTTGTCCCTGTCAAAGGGAAAACAGAGACTGGAGGCATTTTCAGAGTCAGCTCTCTGACTTTGGGACAAAGTTATTCCACAGCCTGATTTCCCCTTCTGATCTCAAATGCTTTCTCTATCCCACCTCTAGGCAAGAGAACCTGTCTTCTAATCAGCCACCTTCATCCTGCTTTAGGGACCAGATCCTGAAGACTAGGGCTCTTCTGGCCAGATAGCTTCTTCCTACAGAGGGATCCTGCAGAACCCTGGTGCTCTTAAAATGAAACATTCTAGGCAGCACCCAGACAGCCTATGCCTATCATCACTCCATCAGGGAGGGTTTAAATTTAAGATTTCTCTCCAGAACAGCTTGTACAACAAATAGCTTTCAGCACATACAATTTGCAAAGTTGCCAGTGCATCATGAATAGAGCTATTTGCAGTCTAGTCATATTATAAAATCTTGTAGATAACACAAAGAAGCTGCTCACTTCTCAGTGATGGTGCTTTTGAATTAATTTGAATCCAGATTGCCTCATGAGTATTGTTTGTTCTAATATGAAACAGTTTATGGTGAGAAATTACAGCGGCATCACTTGAGAGCTGCCTGGAACAGCATATTGCAGTTAAAGTTGAGTCAGCTTTTGCATATCATATAGCTGTATAGCACATACTCTGATTTTGTAGATCAGGTGCTAGATATTGAAATGGATCACAGATAAGTCATTTTGCCCGGCTAGAATATTTATGAAATGTGGAGCTGTAGGTAACCGAAGAATTCCCATACCTTCCAACAATGGAAACAGCATGATATGAGTGTTGAAAGCCTAGCAGTCTGCCTTAACACCCATGTACACCCACTTCTACCGTCAACCAGACATTTCCTTCTGGCCTAGCGTTGAATGGGCATCTTCAAAGATTCAAAAAAAACACAACAACTAGGCTGTTTTAATTGTACTTTCAGTATTTAGTCACTTACTACATATATGGAGGGCATTACATAGCAAAGAAATTTCCATTGTTGCCCTAGGGGCTAAGTGCACTGAGAGTGAGATGTTTCCATAAGGTGGACACATTAGAACTTCATTAATGCACTCACACACACAGTTGGTATTCTCCTTTCAACTCTAAAGCAGATTTAATACCAGGTGCTATAGTAAAGTTGCATTAGTAAGACTTAGATCCACAACATTGCCAGTATACTCCGAATTGTGACTATAAATACTTAAGACCAAACTATACAAAAAATAAATAGAGTGTACTCGGTGATTATCCTTGCATGTGTGTGTTCACTCTTTAGAGCCTACACCTGAGAGGAACTGAGCACTTGACATTTCAGCTTAAATCAATGGACTTGATGCACAGCAACTCTCAGGATCAGGCCCTTACTTGCTAAGTCTCAAAATCCTGTGAATTGTCAGGAGTTTCCTAGTCATTGGAAGAAATTAACAATGCTTCTCTTTAAGCCAAGTCCTTACCAGTATTTACAAACATAGCCTTGCAATTGTTATGTAGAGAATCACTGTTGGACCCAGGCAGGTGGCCAAAGAGTTGCAGCTCCTATAGCATACTTAAGATCTTTTGCTTCTTGTTTAATAAAATTAATGAACTTGGTGAGACTTTAGGCTAAATTAATCCCACGTGTGTTTCCACTGAATATAATCAGTTACACAGGGATTAATTTGGATGAGTGTAATTATCTCCTAATTAACCCCGAGGAGTTGGGATTAACTTTAGTGTTCAGGGTTAAAAATACACATGTATTTTGTGATGGGAACTCCCAAACCACTAGTACTGCAAGGTTAACACTGACCAAAATGTCTGCACCAGAACACACACAGGGTACTAAGGAAAATACTGTTATCCCTTTTGACTGGAGCAGTTAGCCAATTTCTAGGATCTTGTGGGTAGTTTCTGCTAGGAAGAGAAATTGATGGAGGCAGGTATTTCTTGGATGCAGGACTGTGTACTTACGAAGAATGTAAACAAATTCCTATTTCCCAGAATATATTAGGAATCAGACAGTTTCTTTGTTCACAGTTCCAAGCCACTTTCCAGCCAGCACTTTATCCAAAAGTATTTCCCTGGCTGGCTTGCTAGTTCTAGTGTTTCTGCTGCTCCTGTCTTACCCATGATACAAAGCTGCAGTCAAGTCAACCCCCTAAACTTGCATTTGTCATCAGGCCCCCACGAAACTCCTTGGACCATATGGCTCATCCATTGCCTAGGCTTTCATGTGGTCTAGTCCTCGGGTGGGAGTTTTCCATTGTTTCAGCTATCAGCAAAAGGCACAATTGTTCCCTCATTTATCCTGAATGGAAGGTGGCTATCACACCAACAACTCTAACACCCAGAAGAACAATCCCATAAATAGACCCAATCAGCGGGCTGCATTTGGCAATCTTATACACTTCATACAAGAGGCAACAGGGTGACAGAAGTGAATTGGGATCAAAATACTGGTGAAATAGAGTATGCCTAAAATACTCCAGGGGTATGGTCAACAGCCACACCACAATGAGTGCCTCACAGTGATAATCCCATAGGATTGCCAACACAGACAAGAAAAGTATGGTTGTAGGCATGATGAAGAGTAGCAGACAGTACAATTCCCATCCTGCCCACCTGTGGAGATCTCATCTTTGACCTCTAGCTCTTAAAACCTTCAACTATGGAGTCCCTTAAAACCACAAGGAGTGCAGCATGCCTTTCCATGAAACCAAGGGTAACAAGTTAAAAATAGAATGAGTATCCTGACACAAACCTACTCAGCCCACAGAATCCTTAATGGAACTCCATTGCACTTGGAGCCATCGTGTTGTTTTAACCCATTTGGCTTATCTCTGTAGGAATACACACTTTAGCCACTGGGTTGTTTAAAGCAATTCATCCTTGTTTTTATAACTATTGTCCACCGTAACTTGATTTTTGCAAGAGCCTACAAGATTAGTGGGCCAAAAATATATCTATCTATTTGATAGGACCCTACTCCATAGGCAAGAAAAAAGGAAAGACAGACCTCAAATACTTCCCATTCCCCACCCCCCACACACAATTTAAACACACAATATGAAGCACACACCTATCCATCTTTTCCCATGAGTAAGACCTGTAATTACAGCCTGCCAGGATCCTGTTATTAAGTTACAGAAGGACAGCTCAGTTCAAAGCTTAGGTAGAGAATCCTGAAACAATTTGCAAGAACCTTCTCTTCATTTAGAGTACTCATCCCAGACTGGACCCCAGTTTACGAGGGCAACAAATTGAACTGTAATTGCCAAAAATATTGACATCCCTAGAAAGGTAGCTTGCAGTGGTGTAGCCATGCTGGTCCCAGGAAAATCTGAGGAAGAGTTCTGTGAAGCTCAAAATCTTGTCTCTCTCACCAGCAGAAGCTGGTCCAATAAAAGTTATTATCTCACCCAACATGTCTCTCTCAGAAATGTAATGCAATTTAACAATTGGACAGTATAAGATATTCTCATCAGTATTAAAAAGGGACCTAAAATGCATCACCATTTAACTATGAGTCACAGCCAGACTTATTACACTTATAAAAGATACTTTTGCCATATGCTACCCACTACAGAATGATTAAAATGCATGACTCGGCTCACCATCTCAGCTAATATGGTGTTTGTGTGCACATAAGGTTAGAATATACACTGAACAGGTTACTCTTCCCAACAATTCCAATCATCCAGAGTAATTACATCCATATGATAATTTCTCCCTGCTTGAGAATGTTAGAGTATAACTTAACTTGCTGTGAGTCCAAATTGTTTCACAGGAAATTAAAAACAAGTACATTTTGCATCTGACTAAAGACAAAGCCTATAAATCAATCAATAAAAGTAATAAATAAAAGTCCCCCTTTGGCTGCTAGATTTTGCAAGTTCTGTCCATAAATAAGAGGTAGAATTTTGCCAGCAAGAAGTGAATGTAAATGACACAAAAGTGACTAACTAATGTAGGGGTTGCAAAATTTGTAGTGCAAAAATATTAACATTAATACATTTTGATTTAGGATGAGAAGCAAAGTATTTTTAAAAAAATAAGTAGGGTGGGTCAGGTGGAAATGCTAGATTTTTCACCAGTAGGAGAAAAACTTTACATGAAAATTTCCAAGCCTAGAGTTTCCTCTGAATCATTCAGTGGAGAAGGGGCATCATTTCCCCATTCGCATCCCTTGTGTGGAGAGGCAATTGATTCAACTCACTAAGCACTAGCATTTAGAGGTATTTTAGGTGCCTAAAGATACAGATAGACATGTACTGGGATTTTTCAAGCATACCTTGTCATTACTCTCTCATCCTTCTGTGAGAGCTCAGGTGTTATCGGAACAGAACCACTGACTGGGAAAATGTTGACAGGCATTAGCTTTTTCTGTTGTGGGTTATCATAAGCCTCTTTCCCAAATCTGGACCTTAGCGTCCAAAATGTGGGTGCCTAGCATGAACCTCCAAGCTTAATTACCAGCTTGGATCTTATCTCGCTGCCACCAGACAGGAATTACAGCGCCTGCCCTCGCTTCTGGTCCCCAGACTTTCCCTGGAGGGACCCCAAGACCCGGAAGCTCTGAGTCTTACGGCAAGCGGAAATAACCCACTTCCCTTCCCCTCTCGCTCCCCGACCCAGACCTTCCTCTCTGGGCCTAACCTGAGGAGTACTGATAGCAATCTGCTTACATCACGAAATAACAGAAGCAGTCTCCTCATTCCACAAGAGACAAACCCCAAATACGAAGGAAACAGAAATGATGTCCTATCTGCTCTCTCTCCACCAATCCCTGGTGCGCAAGCTTACCCCTCGTAAGACGTGAACACACCGAGAATTCGGCTCACCTTGTTCCTTAGAGCTCACCAGAAGAAAAATAGAACAAGTCTTAAAAGAAGCTTATATAAAAAAAGGAAAGAAAAAGAATCAAAGTTTCTCTGGTTCAGATGACGATAATACAGGCTTATGTTATAGAAAAATATGAATAAACAGTCATGATTTTCAAAAGATATCCAATTTGAAACACTTCCAGAAGCTGCCCCACACATGTAAATACATACCAAAACAACATAAAAGCCTTATATTGTTTCTACCTGTACTACAATTTGGAAACAGAAGATTAGAAGACGGAAAGAACCTTCTCATAGCTGAGAGACAGACAAAAGACTCAGACCCCAAAAATTCCTTCCCTGACTTTGAAAAATCCGGTTTCCTGATTGGTCCTCTGGTCAGGTGTTTGGTTCCTTTTGTTAACCCTTTACAGGTAAAAGAAACATTAACCCTTAGCTATCTATTTATGACATGGGTGCAGAAAGGAAAGAGTACAATAATGGAACACTGGCTATTTGCCACACAGTAGCTTGGGTTCACTTTCTCTTGAACTCCATCTTTGTGGTGCACCCACAGAGGTGCATAATCAGGCAGATGCTGGGGATTATGTTCCAAAGCCAACACTCCTCCTTGTCCACTTTTTTCACCTAATACCTTTGTGTTCCTAGTACTCACAGAAACAGAGGAAACAATCCAACCCCATGGCTCATATTTTCCTTTCAGGGTTTGCTAGCTCTAACAAGCACCAAAGGTTCAGCAGAATTTGACCTATCCACCTTTAACTACAGTTTGCATCATTGGTATGGGTGCTACCTAAGAAAGAACTGCAGTCCACTGATCTATCAAGTCTGACAGGATTCAGTACCAGAATATACACTCTCCTCAGCAACAAGAAAATAAAACATAGCAGATACTTACAAAATGAAAAAGCAGATGCTGCTGCAAGCAGAAATCCAGTGCAAAATGTCTGCTTTCAGACTGCAGCTACTTGACCCAGACAAATTTAAAGGGACAGTCCTACAGAGGTATGCTGGGAGAAGAGGGAAACATTGTAAAAGGGAAAAAGATAGTAAGGATGGGGCAGCCACAAAAAATAATATTCCTGTGAAAGGGTTGCTTGTGTGTGACATGCACAACCACTCATCTCACACTGGTCAATAAGGGAAGTTTTTTCCCAATCCCCACATCAGTTACTGGTTTCCTCGTGCCCTGAAGCCTGAGTATTTCTATCCCTTCAAAAATAAACAAATGAGTAGATTACAGCTTTTGGAATACACTGTCTTCTGGCTGACACAGTCCCAGTTAAGGAAGGTTACAGGCAAATTTGAATCACTGAAGCACAGATGTTTTCAATGCACTAACTTTCTTCTTCTCCAGCTACACAAATAATCAGTCCTTTCATCTAATGTCTTCTATAGCACTGATTACCCTCCTCAGAACAGGTCAACAAGCATTGTGAATTAAGTGATAGTGCCTGGAACACATATCTGGACAGAGAAACTTAATGTTGTGTGTAATGGACCATGCCGCATACACGGAGACCTAGTGGTCACATCAGATATTAAACCTGGGACCTTCAGCACCAACTGAGATAAAGAGAGCTCCAATAGGTGCATGTATTAGGCTATTATACTCCCTGGGGCAACCATTAGAGGGAGATATTCATATACAGTAACCCAGGGTACTATGATTACATGCTACATAAGATGGAGTAATTTGTTCAAAAGTAGGCCCTTGTTTAATCCTTTTTCTTTAATTCAATTTTCATTTCCTCTGTAATGTTAGCATCCCAGAGTGCCCATGTAATCACTACAAGCTGAATTCCTGTCACACTACTACATGCAACCCTAGTTAAAAGCAGAATATGATGCTGATCATTTTAAAATAAAATTAAACAAGAAGTTTAGTATAACATGGGAGTTAACAGCATTGAGGCAAGAAGCAAACCTAATCATACAAAAACCCATATTCATTTATTAAACAGTTTCTCTTTTTATATAGAGTCCTGGGGCACAAACGCACAGCCAACATCACTCAAAGTAAATGTACAAATTATACAGCTATGAAATAATAATAATAATGCAAGAGGCTGAAAATACCATAACCAGAGGCTTCGGACCACACTTAATTGTAATTGTTACTAAGCACATCATATTTGCAAAATGATTGTCGTGTTCTCTTACTACAAATGTTCATAACTCTCATGCCATATAAGAGCCATGTAGTGTAGGTATTAAAAACCTTACCCCACAAGTTCTGCTAAAAACTGTTCCCAGTTCACCATCCAATACTCTGGATGGGTATTTGTTACACAGCTAGCTGATCTGAGAGGCATGTGGTTCAGAGGTTAGGGCTAGGACTCAGGAGACCTATTCTTAGCTTGGTCACTGACCTGCTATGTGACTATGTCACTGAGAGTGCCTTCTAGGGTTGCCAGTTTTGGTAGGATGTATTCCTGGAGGTTTCATCACATGACATAACCTTTAATTAAAGATTGATATTTAATTCTAGGAGACTCCAGGACAATCCTGGAGGTTTGGCAACCCTAGTGCCTTCCTGGGATGCAAGGGGGAGCATGTCTGTCAATCTATCAAAGGTGCCTATATGGCCCTCATTACCATAGAATCTCAGTATGGATTTACCCCACAACACCTCTATGAGGTAGGGAAGTAACATTATCCCCATTTTACAGATGGGGAAACTGAGGTAGAAAGAGAATAAATGACATGTCCAAACTCACAGAGGAAGTTTGGGGCAGAGCAGAGAATTGAAGCTAGGACCCCCAAGTACCAGGGTAGCCCTCTAACCATGGGACCATCCTTCCTCGCTCATGTACAGTGCTGCGCCCATTCACGGATGTAGCATACTTCCCAGTGTGTGGTCAGCCTCAGCTCCACAGGCTGGTGCATGAGAGGGAATCATGGCTCTGCCTGCACTGTGAGGCACTATGCACCCCAGAGAGAATAGTGACAGAGTGCAATTGTGACTGTCCCTTAGGTGTGCTGGCTGCACAAGGCGGGTGTGAGGCTCCTTACTCCTGCCATGTGCTATACACCCACATAAAAGCCATCATCTTTTTGTCATCAGATAAAAATGACTTGTGCTAATTTAGTTAAAACAAAACAAAAACCAGCTAAAGACAGCAAAGGTTTCTGTGATGATCATTTGGTTTTAGACTCAGCTGTCTGGACTTTCCCTAAACATCTTAAAAAGACCTGTTAAATCTGCCTATTGCTTCCTAAGAAATATCCTTACAAGCAAACTAGCTGTATAAAGTGTAAGCTATCTCTGTAAAGTGTAATTGGAAAAGCTTATATATGCATCTATTCAGTGCTTGCAGTGAGCTGATATGTGCTGGTACTGGCAACATGGGGAAACAGGACAGTAATCGGGAAGGGAGAGATTTAAGAGAGCGAGAGGTTGGAACAGGAATCAAGCAATGAGGAGTCTGGGCATAGAAATGAAAAATGAAGGAATATAGGAAAGGGAGAAGAAATCTGAGAATGGGGGAGGGAAAGAGTATGAGAATAAGAGAACAGGAAAGGGTTGAAGAACTCAGAAGCGGGAGGTTGGCGGGAGTCAAGGAAGGGGAGAGGAATAGATATTGGAGAAACTAATGAAAAGAAGAGGGATAGATAGATTAAGCAGGAGCTAATGAAGAGAGAGACTGTGATGTGTGATGCAGAAACGGGAAAGACTTAGGAAGGGGAAATTAAACAAAGAAAGGAGAGATGACTATTCAGAATGAAGAAAGTGATTTGAGATGAATGTGGGAATTGGGAGAAAGAAGGAAATAAATGGAAGATGAGTAAGAAAAAGCTTCATGTTTTTATATTTTATTGTATTTTCTGGCCAAAAAAAAAAAAAGAAAAGAAAAGAAAAAAGAAAGAAAAGAACTAATAGAGGTGGCAAATTTTGCAGTGGGTTACATCCCAAGTGATCTGTGTAACTTCCATCAAGTTACATAGAGTAAAAGTCTTCACAGATGACAAAATAGGGAGCTTTCTTTTCTTGTTTTTTTTTCTTTAATTTATATAGAAGTGATTTTCCCTCCCCCCCTCCAAAAAAAAAAATAAGAGAAGAATGGGAAAAAAGGACAAGTAAGGGAATGGAAAGGAAAGGAAGGCATAGAGGGAGAAAGAGAATGATATTTCTGCTTCCATGGGCTAGGAAGTAATCAAAGATTTCTAAAGTCAGACCAAAGCTTCTCTTGTTGGAAATCCCTCTTCTCTGAGATATTACCCTGCTGTTTAGCGGCCCACTCAGCCAAGTCATTGAGCTTAGCTTTCTTCCCTGGAGGCGGATTGCTCTTACACCTAGGCAATATGAGTCGTTTGGCTACAAGCATTGCTCAAGAGAACCAAGCTTCCCATGAATGAGAGAGTTCCCAGGATGATTGGATATATCCCAAAAAACAGTTCTGGGAAGTAATTTTTAAGGAGGTTTCCATAATCATATTAATTCATATATTAAATCATATTAATTCTCCTGCCTACTTCTAGCCAAAACGATTGTATCCTGGGACAGTCCCAAAACACAGGAGATATGTCAACATTGCATCTGGGAGCAAGCTTCCCAACCCTGGTCCACAGACTCACACTAGCACTCTAAAAAACAGCTGGGTAGATGGGGCTTTCATGTTGCAGCTCAGGCTCTCAAGCCAGAGGGCACTGGGGAGAGCGTGAGAGCCTGTGCTCCAGCCTGAGCCACAATATAAAAGAACTGTATTCTCAGCTATTTGTAGAGTATTTGCACCAGCCTGTGGACTGAGCTGGGAGGCTTGCGCCCAGATGCAGACATACCCTGAGAGACCCACACCTTCAGCAGCAGTCTGTTTTGTCAATGCCCATGCTCTGTAACCCATGTGGGGACCCGCACGAAAACAACATATTTTTCTGCTGAATCAGCCTTAATCGTAGATCTGTGGTAGAGTTTTCAATGTTTTGCAAAGCACTTCCCCATTGTCTAGGGTTCAAGGTACACACAAATATTTGTTCCAGGCCTGACTGAAATTAGAGAAAGTCTTTTGGGCCAGGAAGTTGTAACAGGCTGCAGCTGGTCAGGTGAACCTATACAATTGTTTCCATATTAATAACAAATTATGGAGTCTCTGGTTTTCCTAGCACATAAGGACCAAATATGTCTTTCAAGAGCTGCTTAAGTTGCATCTTCTAGATTCAACTTCTTTATATGAATCCTTGTTCCAGGGTGGTCACATATGAGATTATTTCAGAACCACTCCTACTTCACAGAGGTATGAGACAGGGCTGTCCCATCTTGTATCTGTTGTGTGACCTCGCTCTAGTGCCATCCATACAGTTTAACATATACATGGCATCGAGATAGGCCTAACAGAGCCCAAGATCTTGCTTTATGATGCTGATGCTTGTTCTTGTAGGCAAATCTGAAGATTCTGTTCCTAACCAATTAAATCTAATTAATGTATTTGGCCCTCTTGCAGGATACAAAATAAATTGGGAAAAGTCAGGAATTTTCTGTAAGTAGAGCTGATTGAAACAAAATATGTCAAAATAGTTGTCAGATTTATTTCAAAATCTCAACTTTTTTTTGCAGGAAGGAAAACCTGTTTTCCGATGAGCTCTAACTTTAAGACAAGGAATTGGGAGAGAGAATTTTGAGCTGACGTACCTCAGGAGTTGAGAGTAAAGATCTCAGGCAGATCAAGGCCAGGGAGATGGTAGGAGGGAAATGACCATTTTGATATCTACCATTTAAGTGCTGCATATTTCAGCTTGATTGGGCCTTTTGGGAAGGCCTCCCAGCCAAGCTGATCACTGAGGTCTAACTAGTTTAAAAATCAGCTGCTAGGCAGATAAGGAAAACTGAAAAGCAGCATCACCACAGCTCCAGACTCAGTATTGTCTGACTTGATTCCATTAGGGAGTGAATTTAAAAGAAGACTAACAACATTCAAAGCTCTTGCACAGCCTGGCCCCCAGTTGTTTTATCAAGTTCATCAGCATGTCGCTCTCTGCTCACACGCCACAATGAAATGTTGTAGGCTGGCTCTTTGTTCCAAGATGGAGGCATCAAGCCTCAGGTGACAGAGCCTTCTTACACTATGGCCTGGGCTACTCTCCCCACCCCTCTATGTTATGCAGATTCTGTGCAATCATTCAGTTCCAGCCTTATCTATTCCCAATTACACGTGGATTAAATGCTATGTAGCGGTTTTATTACAAGTGCAAATCCACTGCTCTTTAATCTTGCCAATGCGCTATTTCATTTTGATATATTCTGACTGGCTTGCCTATTAACAGTAGGCTGAAGAATATTAACCAGCTGCGCACTTGGTTACTAACTGAGACTTTTCTATATGTTAGTTATTTATATTACAGGACTATTAGCAGGCATAGTCACATCTCTACGTTTATTTTTAGGAAACCAGTTCAGGGACAAACACAGGAAAGATGGTACAGGGAAGTGTAAATTATACTTTGTACAACCAGCAAAAGCACAGAGCCTCGAAGGGATAAACACACCACCAGACTATGGTGGGTAGCAGTGGGGAATGAGACAACATTAAACAAGAGAAAATAATTATACCTGTGAGGGAAGAAACACAGTTTGTTTGCTTCATGTATTTCTTGTCATCAGGGCCGGCGCTTTCATTTAGGCGACTTAGGCAGTCGCCTAGTGCACCAGCATTGGGAGGGGGCGCCATTTTGCCAGGGGGGGCAGCAGGCGGCTCCGGTGGAGCTGCCGCAGTCGTACCTGCGGACGGTCCGCTGGTCCCACGGCTCTGGTGGACCTGCCGCAGGCATGCCTGCGACAGCTCCACCAGAGCCGCAAGACCAGCGCGTGGGGCGGCGAAATGGCCCGGCGCCTAGGGCGCCAGAAACCCTGGCGCCGGTCCTGCTTGTCATAGTTTGTATTTGGGTATTTTATATTTTTAAATGGGCTAGGGAGAGTGGGAGAAGACTAAAGCTGGCTGATAGAAGTAAGCTTTGAACGTACACAGACAGGTCTGAACAACAAGTCTTAGTAGATGAAATGTTAACTAAGTTAAGTTTTCCCCACTTGGAACTCTAGAAAGAGCACACATAACTCTGCACATTGAAACATTCACCACCAAGCTTTGTCTTTGATCATTTCTTATCTACAAGGTCAAAGTCAGTATAGCAGGTCAGGATTTAAATTTCAGTGACAGGTACAAAGGAGCAGAATGTGCCAATGTTCTTACAGGATTTTGTTGAAGGGGTCCATATGGAAATAGGGCAATAATGGAGAATCTTAGCATGAGGCTGATTTAATATAATGGCACAGCAACCTTTACGTATGCCAAGAATGAAAGTAAATTATAGTAAATTTCTTCCCTGTTTTTTCTTAAATATCTATCTTATAGTCTAGTCACTCTTATCTCCCATAATCATCTGTTTAAACTTACCTAATACTATTTCATACATGTCCCATCTAAGACTCTCAAGCCCTTAGTGAGCTAATGGGCCAGATCCTCAGCTGGTGCAAACAAGCATCACTCCATTAACTTCAGTGGAGCTATGACAATTTCACCAGCTGTAGACCTGGCCTTTTATCTCTCAAAGCTATTACAAGATAAACATACGCTCTTTCCAATCTGCTCTACAAACACAATTCACACAGCATGGAAGGTCCAACTCTCCCCTTTTGTGGGGGTTGATTGTATTAATAAAATAAAGACAGCAGAAATGTAACAAAAATTGGTTCAAACTTCTCCAGGTTTGACTGCTTATAAGTTTCTTCTCTCAGGATGACTCTCCCACAAAGAGCTGCTTCCGCCACTCATATATCCATGTGGGATAATGGATCCCCTGTGTCAGCAGAATGCATTTAACCCTTTCCCAGCAGAATGAACATCTGCTAACAGGACAGAGAAACCCGTAACAGTAACTTATATATGATTATCTCTTTTGTGCCCAATTAATTTTATAATGAAATACTGAATATAGCCCCTTATGTATTTCAGTACACCTCTACCTCAATATAACGCTGTCCTCGGGAGCCAAAAAATCTTACTGCGTTATAGGTGAAACCGCATTATATCGAACTTGCTTTGATCCACCAGAGGGCGCAGCCCTGCCCCCTCCCCCCGGAGCGCTGCTTTACCACTTTATATCGGAATTTGTGTTATATCGGATCACGTTATATCGGGGTAGAAGTGTATTACTATAGAAGGGACTCTCTCTCTCTCTGAGGTTATGTCTGCATTTCAGCTGGGAGATGTGATTCTCAGCTCACATAGATGTACCCGCATTGGCTCTGTTTGAACTAGAACAAATAAATAGCAGTGTAGCACAAGTGGCAGCTTGGACTAGCCACCCACGTACCTAACCAGAGTGTCTGGGTGGGTATGTACCCCGGCAGCTAGTTCTGCTAACAATAGCAGTATAGCCCAGGTAGCATGGACCGAGGCTCAGGCTAGCTGCCTGAGTACATACCTGCCCAGAGTGTTTGGATACATACTTGGGTGGCTAGTCCAAGCTGCCACCTGTGATACACTGGGCGAGCCACGAACTGAGGAGGATAAGCATTCATGCACCTACCTCACATGCGGGGGCCAATGCAGTAGGTGGGCTCTGAGCATTCACAATTTGGCTGGAGGAGGAGGATGGTTCAGGGCCTGACATTTGGTTTGAGCTCAAGAAGAGGGCTCTCACCTACTATTACTTCAAGGGGTTTTCTTGTGGAGAAGGTGAGGGTAGGATTATTCCAACCAACGCAATGCCAAAAAGCAGGAAATCCATAGGAACAACAGGACTGTCAACAAGCATTCTCTTTTTCTCAAATTGGGTACTTCGATATCTTATAATAGTACTCATCGCTTCGATGGTGCTCTATAAGTAAGGCTGTACGTCTGTCATAGAGGACAGCGGGGGCCCTGGGCAGCTAAGATTTAAAATCAGGGGTATTTATAGTAAAGGTTATGGACAGCTCAGGGGCCTGTGATTTTTTGTTTTTTGCCCATGACCTGTCCATGACATTTACTAAAAATACTTGTGACTAAATCGCAGTCTTATCCATAAGTCAGGGGTGGGGAACCTTTTTTCTATCAGTAGCCATTGGCCCACAAAAAAAATCTGTCACGGACCACATACAGCCCTGCGGGGGTGCATGGAGTCTTGGGGCTTCCCCCAAAATGGGGTGAACCAGCGCTTGTGGCTCCAGCCCTGTGGGATGCAGAGGCTCGGGGCTTCCCCTTGGCACCAGGGTGGGGCCAGAAATGAGGGGTTCAGGATGCGGGAGCGGGCTCTGGGCTGGAGCAGAGGGTTGGGGTGTGGGAGGGAGTGAAGGTTCCAGCTGGGGTTGCAGACTTTGGGATGGGGCTGGGGATGAGGAGTGTGGGGTCCAGGAGAGGACTCCGGGCTGGGGCCAAGGGGTTTGGAGTATGGGAGGGGCTTAGTGCTGGGGTGTGGGTGGGGATGTGGGGTCTGGGACGGAGTCAGGGTGCAGGAGGTGGGGTTTGAACTGGGGCAAGTTTTGGGGTGGCGGTAGGGATGTGGGCTCTGGAAGGGAGTTTGGGTGTGGGAGGGGGCTCAGGGCTGGGGATTTGGGTGTGGGGTCTGGGAGGGAATTAGAGTGTGACAGGGTGTTCCAACCTGGCACAGGAGGTTCAGGGTGTGGGATACGGCCAGGTGGCGTTTACCTGAGGCGGCTCCTGGTTGGAAGTGCACTGAGACTAAGGCAGGCTCCTTGCCTGCCCTGGCTCCCCACTGCTCCCGGAAGCGGCCAGCATGTCCGGCCCCTAGGTGGAGGGTCAGCCAGGATGCTCTACGTGGTGCGTGGCACCCGCAGACACTGTCCCCGCATCTCCCATTGGCTGTGGTTCCCGACCAATGAGAGCTGTGGAGATTGCGCTGTTGGTGGGGGCAGCACGCGGAGCTTCCCTGATGCCCCTCTGCCTGTGGGCTTGATTAAATTAAGCAGTGGGCTGGATCCGGCTCATGGGCCAGAAGTTCCCCATCCCTGCTATAAGCCAAACTCCATCTCTTATAGTTAAAGAGTAATTGGAGCAGGACAACTGGTCCATTGGCTGCTCAGGTGGGTGTCCTAACCACCAGGCTACAGAATCACTCTCACTCATGCTCTCTTTCTGTCCCAATGACTCTTGAAATATTTTTCCACAGTAGAATAGCTTCAACAGGAGAGATTGAGGGAGCTCCACATCGGGTATCAGAGCTGTCTCTTGGATCTCTTGGGCGAATTGGGGTGACTGCTCCAGGCCCCACAGGAGGCTCTGAGTGATTTTAGGCACCTATAGGGTTTGGCAGTGGAGCCTAAATCTGGGACTTAAGCACCTAAGTACCTTTATGAAGCCTATCCATGGTTGCCAAAGACATCAGCTGAAAGACGAAAGAAAACCAGATAACTTTAATGAAGAGAAAGAGAGAGCTGAAGAGTGGAGGAGGGAATTTAAATTCACAACTTTAAGAAACATTAGGAAAAAATCAAATCAAATAATCAAATAAAGCTTGAGATTTACCTTGAAAACATTAAATACTGACTTGGCATGAGTGATTTTTCTTTAAACAGAGTTGATTTTATTTTATTTCATTTCAAATCATATCATATGTCACTAAAATATCCAAACAGACTGGCTATATCTTCTCTGTGATACTACTGTACTGTATATTAATAGAATAGTGGGCTGAAATATTAACAATGCCTTTCTCTCAGCATGACTTCATTTAGTTTTGTTCTAAATTGATTTTGATTTGAAACCAAAACCTAAAGGTTTGATTTAACTTAAGTCAACTTTTTTTTATCCTGCTGTTTTTGCCATCTGTTTTGGAAGCAATTTTTTCGCTGTTTTTTATCATTCATTTGGTTGCATCCTCACTCCTCCATAGTACCAATTTTTAGATTTATGTCCCAGCCTGCTAAGACTGACAACAGGTGCTTCGTGACAAAGTCCCTAGAACTATTTCATTATGAAGAAGACTAAGTGAAAGTGATTCTCCTCCATTCCCTTTAGGATTCTAGCAGTGTGTGACCAGCAGCAGTGGCCACATTTGGACAATGAACTTCATAGTACTCTGATATAATAGTTATATCCTAGTTACCAAATTCCAGGGCCTGCTGTCCTCTAATACACACTTGTCTTTTGTCTTTGAACCAGGATACATTCACAATTCCATGTTCGCGAGCAAACCAAGTAAAAATCATTACTATTCATAAACGTGTGTACAGTTGTAGCAACAAAATCTGAAATTTAATTAATTACAACAGCTTTTTAAAATCTTGGGACTACACGCAAAATTGAGGGGAGGAAAACTGGAAGTCAGCCAGGTGATGAGGACAGGAGAAGCAGCTGCTCTACAGTATGGTCCTTCCTCCCCCTAATCCCATGGAAGTGGCTCCAAACACCAGTGTAACAAGATCAGAGTTGGGGGAAGCATGCAGAATCACAAAGGCAGGGCTAAGTGATTGCTTCTGTCTGTGGCCTCATTCCTCTTCAAACCTACGGGGATTTCCCAATAAAGTAATTCTGAGCCACCATCTTTCTTTCATGTGTTTCCTTCCAAACACTGAAAGTTCTGAAGGGAATTTTAGGGCAATGCTTGGCAAGGAGCCAATCAGGGCATGACTTCTGGAGAAGGGGGCATCAGGAGTAGGGAGGAGGAAAAGTCCTCTGCCCTTTATGTGTCTCCCAAGGTCAGTTCAAATCTATTGATGGTGCCTTCCATGGGACACAAAACCATACAAATGTAGGGCTGGAAAGTACTTCCTGGGGTCATGTAGTTCAGACCTCTGCGTAGAGGCAGGACCAAGTATACCTAGACCATCCCTGACATGTGTTTGTCTCACCTATTCTTAAAAACCTCCAATGACAGGAATTCCACAATCTCACTTGGAAGCCAGTTCCAATGCTTAACTAGCCTTATAGTTAAAGTTTTCCCAATATCTCTGAGTTTAGTATGGCTCACCCCTTCCCAGTCCAGATGGAATGGTGGGGGCAAACTCTGCCTCCCAGCAGAATGATGTGAAATAAACTGCTTCCTAGCACCTGTGAATTCCTTTTCTCAATCTCAACCCCGGTCTTTATCTTTTTATTTTTACTGGCTCCATTGCAACACAACCTCTGTTTTCTCTACTGAAAAAATGACTCTCTCATCATATTAATTCATTGAATTCAACATTTGGACCATGCAGGTTTATGATACCAGTGGCATGCAAGTAGCACATCACATCCTTTGGCTTTAATTCTAGCCTTTGTCCTCCAACCTGACTGGCTGCATCCCTGCTGATCACCACCATTATCGGCTGTCTCTGGGATCCTGCCTCCCTTCTGATTCCTGACCTAATTTATCAGCTTCTGGAAGGACACTCTGACCTCTAAGTGTAAACTTCTTCTACACTAAGCTACCAAGGGCAGTTTATTCAAGTTTTCCTGGTGAATGACGAAAGACACACTGCCCTTGGTTGCACAAACAGATGTTGGTGAAATATTTGGTGTAACACAGCCACCTCATCTCTCAGCCATCTGTACTTTCCTGGGCAGTCTGGGCAGAAACAGACAGGGGTCAGTGCAGGCTCAGTTGTCTTACCGTGTAATATCACTGTCCAGGAGCACTGCATTGGAAAGATATCTTTTAAGCAAAATATTGCATTAATGAGCTTTGAGGAGGCAGGACCTTAAGTAGGAAGGCAGTTTCTGCCTTAATTACACCATTATTCTGAAATGGTTTTTAAATTGCAGGTTGGAATCAGTGATGGATTAGCCACTGGGCCAAAAGGGCCCGTGCTGGAAAAATGGGAGCTCCTGTGTCCCATCACACCCTCCTGCCTGGTACGAGGTGCTGGGGCTTGTCCCACTCTGCCTGCCTGCACTGCCTGCCCAGTGCTTCTTCTGGGGAGCTGGAGAAGCCCCCGCACCCTGACCCTGTTCCCCAGCAGGAGCACTGGGTGGGGGGAGCAGGGGACTGCAGATGGAAGGGGTGGGGAAGGGCCCCCACTTGCTCTGTCCCAGGGACCCACAAACCTCTAATTCACCTTTGATTGGAATACATATACAATTTGGCAAGGTTGCCAGGGGCAACATAGGCTTTGTCCAGTCCATGTGCAACAAATCCCAATTCCCAGTGATTTCCCAATGATTGTAATGGAAATTGGCTCATATCCCATTTTCTCTACCCTCCCCTCAAAGAAGAAATCTGTATTTCCACAATAAACTTTAATTTGCTCAGAATGGATTCTGAGAAGCACAGAGAAAAACTGAGCATCTATTTTTGGTGGAAAAGAATAAACATTTAATCTATGACCTACAGTAAACTGCTGGCTGTAATTCTGACCAAAGGACATCAGAGAGACTGTTTTGCCAAGCTGCAGACTGCTAGAAACCAGCATCTGTGTCAGGATTATTACTAGAGCTGATCTAATACTAGAAAAAATAATTAATTGAATAATTTATTGAATAAAAAAGGTAGAGTTTGTCAATACATTCAATTAAGAATATTCAATCAGCTCCAGTAAACACCAATGCTTTTGCACTCTAAAAAATGAACAATTCCTTACCATAATACTGCCAAACAGAAAACAATATGAATTACATACATTATTCACAGGCAACTTGATTAACCTCATACAAATGAAATGTTTCTGGCGTACCTTAGAATTAAAGAACAAAAATGCCAACAAAACAAAAAAGTATCTTGCACTTAAGTAATCTAAATCAGAAATTACATCCAATATCAGCAGTAATATATGTCAGAACTAAATTATCTGTCAGATATTTATACTAACAACAAATATATATGAAATTGAAAAACACATTATTTTGCATATCCTAATAGTCTCCTTCATCTTGATAATTTGCATGTAAATAAGGGTTCTTTAAGTGTATTTTAATTGCTACACTACCTCCAGAAATACAGAGAGAGTTTAAAAGACATATATATTATTGTGAAGAGAACAAAAAGGTTAATATTCACCAAATAATTACTTAATTTGCATAGTGATTAGACTTATTTGCAATAAAACCACCTTATAAATATACAAAGAGAACACTAGACATTGGGAAGACTGACAAGCAGAATAACAGAGAATGTCATAAAGAAAAGGTGAATTTTCAGGTGAAAGACTTTCAATATGTTCTTTTTAAATATAGCTTTACTGCTAATCTCAGAGTAATAAGCCACATCTTTAAAATATTCAGGATGTGCTATGTTCGTTAGGCAAAATGCAAATACAGATGGCAAAAAACCTCTGAAACACCTGAACATGAGCAGCTCCTCCGGGGCTTTAATTTTTGCAATTACACAATTTAAAATAGCCTCTGAAGCCATTTTTTTTAATTTGTCAAAAATAAATATCGCTTTCTCCATGTGACCTTGAATGTTAAGTTTTAGCCCTGAAGGAGTATTGACAATCTGTGAGGGAACACTCTCAAATCTCACTATTGCACTGCAAGTTCCCTCTTACCATTTTTTTCAAGAAATAAATACCCAGTACTCACTGAAATTCTTCTCCTGCAAGTCTGCCAGAACAGTTAGAACCGTTGCAACTTAAAGAGCATGGGGCAGATTCTCATTTACACTGCTGCTGCTTTACATTGCTGTGGAAGTGCAAAGGGGCCCTAAAAGGGACATAAATTACATTTACGGCCATTTTCAGGACCCTTTACACAGCCTGAGCAGTGTGGAACAGGAAATGAGAACCCATATTTGAACAAGAAACTAAGGGTTAATTCAGCCTTTAGGCACCACTATGGATCAAGTGATGTCTAGCTGTGACATGAGAAGAGGAACTCTCTGAGCCACACTTCTTCAGCAGCTCCCTTTATATCAGCCCAGCTGGGGCCATGACTCTGCCTGCTCTACCTCTCACCACTTCTTTGCACCTATCCCATGCTCTCCTCCATTCCTGCCCATAGAGAGAGACACAATCCAGTGAAGTCCTACCCAACCCATCACCGGCACAACCGTGTAGGAAAAGGGCAGATTCTAGCCCTATGCGATTAAACTATGTTTACCTGAAGTAGCAGCAAGGAGCAAATGGGACAGTTAGAGCAGAAACTCTCTCTCACACTCCTGCATGTACCTTTTCTCCAGCTGAACTGGGCTCCCACGTTGGTGTGTCATTTGAATTCATTTTCCTTACTGAGTCTGAAAGTTTCAGACAGCTGTTTCAATCAAAAACATTTGATCATATTTTGAGCTGTGTGAGCAAGACAAATGGGCTACAACACTGCTCCCAAACAGGGATATACAACTATCCACTCTGCTGCTAAATGAAATGTTAAACCATGGATGCCTCTAACCACATCAGACAATGATAGCAAATGGTTATATACACTAGATGTGCTCTTAGTTTGCCCCTCTCCTTCTTAATTTCCTCTCAGGAATTAATGAAGCAAATTATTGTAAGTGGGCCTAGTTCTTCGCACTTATTCAGGATAATTCCTCCCATGTGCTGCTGCATCACTTGCAAGTGGTTGAAATGTTCTCATTGCCTGTGCTTTGGATTGAAATTAAGAGATGGATAAAATGGGGGATGGTTTTGGTTTGGCAAAATCAAACCATAAACGGGATGGTTTGGATTCAGGTCCCATTTTAACTGATCATCTCCAGTTTTCTGGTGTGAGATACGATAATTTTTGTCGTCGTTGTTCTGGCCAAAGTATAGTTTAGCTTTAGGAAATGAGTGGCAGAACATTACGATTGAAATTCCTGGGACTGAACTTCTCTCCCTCATCTGGTACACACTAGAAGGCCGTGAGAGATGCATAGGTGTCACTGGCTAATGGGGTATTTATCATCAATGTATTGAGGTGGTAAAGGCAGGAGGATGTGTCTTTCTTAAACCCATCTGTTGCCAGTGTTGTGTTTTTAATGGTAAGTTTTTTAAAAGTCATGTCATCAAACAAATTGGGTACAGATCTTGGGTGAGGAATCCCTATGTTCTGCTCTGTGTTGTGCCCCTGAGTCACTGTGGGCAAGTCTCCCTGCCTCTGTTTCCTTATCTATGAAGTGGGGGCTGACATAACAGCATTATCTTAAAGGCTTCAAGGGACACCCAAAGCAATGGATTTTGAAGACTGCATTCAGGTTCCTAAATACAAAGATCTCAAATTCTGAATGGCACATTTAAAGCACAGAACTGATGCAGCAGGACATAACCTCTAACTTAGAACTGCAGATACTTCTAGTGGTGACAGAACTTTTACAAGCAAGCAGTAATCATCTACAGTAATAATTTCAAAACTGTGATGTATGATTTCTAAGTCATTGGGGGCAGGGGACAACACCCAACATGACAAGCCCGCTCTTCTTCTTGAAAACACACTACCAGACAGTTTGCTTTCTACCCTAATACTTTGCTTGCTATAGTTGATGCTTCATAAGGAGATTTGGTTTTAAACTGCTCCTGTGTCTTTAAAACTCTTACTAAACCAGTAGAATGCAGTGCAGCCATTTGTGTAGAAATGTTCAGTAACTGTGATGGAAAAAAATACCCAAGCTCCCCTGTTCCCCCCAGGAACCAGCTGTAGCCAGGCATATATAGCAACATATACAATTTTCCATGGTTTTAAGCAAGAATTCTATGCATAGAAAAAATCATATGGAGTCAGAGTAACCAGAAAAGCATTAAAAAGTAGATAATTAGAGGCTGATTATGAAGACTTACCAGATGGATATGAAATTAACAAAGTTTAGAAATGCTTTTGTAGTTTTACAAAAGCAAAATTTAGCTGCAGTCAGCAATTTTGCTATCTATAACTGTTACTCAGTATGATCAGACAAACAGTTACTCAACTCAGATGTGGATGCTGGAACTGGAGCAAACTCACTATGTGCCTGATCCAATTTAAAATGTGTCACTAGGCATTGGATCAGGCCCTTTATCCACAAAGCAGTCAACGGGATAAAAAGGAATCAAGAAATAAAATAAACAGGAAACAACGTACTTCTGATTTAGAATATATAAGCAACAAGCACTTTAATAAAAAAGCACTTCCTTCTATAATTAAGAACAATGTTTTCTGGCATCTGTTCAATACTTTCTTTGAGACAGGAATGTGTATAAGGTATAACAAAAAGTACATTATTGAAACAGTAATGTTAAGATTTCATTACATAAATGTCAAGAAATGTAATGTTAAGATTGCCATAGTAATGTTAGCTTTGACCTCATTTGTATGCAGTACAAAAGGATCTTTTGCTATATGAAAGTTCTAAGCAACACATCATACTACGTAAATAATAGTGATTGTGAAAGAACTGCACTATGTGGCTTTTTAAGATTGTATGTCCATTAGATCAGCAAAGAAGAGTAATAATGCAATGAAAAGCTGAGGCTATTTTCAGACAGTCTGGGAATTGAGAAACTCTCTCCGTTTCATTGCAACAAGACAGGTGCATTGTTTTTTTACCGTATTTTGCAAAGCACAGAGTGCACTAGAGACAAAAGTTCTCTATTTATTAATGGAACAAATGTTATATAAACAAGACACTGGCAGTGCTGTTCCCTAGACAGTCTTGCCACAGTGCCTCAAATCAGACCCAACAGGACTGCTTTTATAGATGAGATGTCGATTCAGGCCATTGCCTCTGTATTGAGATTGCCAGTGGGAATAACTATTGGCACTTTAATTTCATGGACATCTCCCCACTAAACAATGAATTCATTTCACATATGTCACTAAACTGATGGTAACAACTTTTGGTCACTACCACTGGATGTGAACTAGTACATTAGATTTGAAATCTGCATATCCCATTACTTGCAAGTTCCTTTGAAGGTCCACTTCAGATATAAGCATGTCATGTATAAGCTTCAGTGATTGTATTATGGGACAGTGATCACGATGTACTTCTGCTGCAAAGAAGCCTTTTCCCCAGTGGGATGTACGCAGGAATGTACTGAACTCATGGAAAAGGTGTTATGAATTTTAATTTTTTATCTTCCTTGAATAATGTCCTTTTTGCTGCCAAATTCTCAGGGTCAGGACTCTTGAGGTTCCTCCAAACGTATAGAACAAAATCCTCTACTTGACTGACTGTCAAGTGCAGCCATGGTGGCCACCAGGGACTTCTTGTACAGCCAGAATAATTTTCAGAATAAAAAGAGTTCATGGATATTTACAACTATTTTGCTACCAACAAAAAGTATGAAAAAGTATTTTTACAAAAAACTTTTAAATTGTTATAGTTAGTAATAATTGTGTAATATTTGTAGTATTAGTACAGTAAATATTATTCTTTGCACTGAAAAGATTTATTTTATTTACATGACATTTACAAATAACCACATGACTAGACTGTCACTAGTATAATATTTTAACAGGCAAAACTGCAGCCACTGTGAATTTTGAGATCCACTGCTCTACTTAGTCCTCACACTGAATCCCATAAAGGGACACAGACAAGGAAGATTTCAGAAGTGAACAAAGAATGCAATATGCTTTTCAATGGCCAGGCTAAAAATGATGTTTGACAAGGAATAGGATCGAGAAATATAATATGCCTGCCTATTACTGAAGGAAAATCTATTTGGTTCTATTACAATGAAGAAACTGAGGAAGAACAGTCCATATGTGTACAAATATGACCCCTGCAATGCCGCCAACATCAGGGTGATCTGCCAAATGAGTACCATCTGCACGAGTGAAAGCTCTTCTACGGGCAGATTTAACTCACAATTTTTATAGGATTTTAAAGGGACGCCATTAATGTGAAATCTAGGCAGTCCTAAATGCAATTTCAGGCAGTGTACTTGCTCCTGAGTCCCTTTGCCAATTTTTCTGGTTTGACAATCACATTTTCCAGTTTTTTAAATGTTTTTTCTCCTCTGTTGCTTTGTAAAAGGCTCACAGGGAAAAAAGGAAAAACTAACTGGCTGAATGGGAAAACTGACTACACGAAGTACTGCCGAATGAAAAAAGGAAAATAAAAAATAGAAAAATATATTTCATCCCTCTACTTTTCTTTTAGTAATAGTAATTTTAGGTGTTACTTGTAACAACAGTGGGTAAAAATTTGCAGATGTAACTATGATTTATGTCATTAGTGTTCCTTTAAAAGAAAATATGCAAAGGGAATATTTTTTCATAACAGAACCATAACTGCTTTCTATCTCTGATACGTATGCCCCCCATCATTATCCTAGTATCTGTGCACATGCCGATTGTTCATTTAGTTGTCCTGACAACATCTCCTGTGAGGTAGGAAAGTGCTACTATCCCCATTTTACAGATAATGAAGCACACAGAGGCTAAATGACTTGACCAAAGTCACCCAGGAAGTCTGTGGCACAGCAGGGACTTGAACCTAGGTTTCTGAAGTTCTAGGCTACCGTCCTTCCTTCCATCCTTTCTCAAGACTCCTGTAGGCCAAAGGAGGTAATTACATTGGCAGCCATATACATAGGATAGGAGGGACTAAGCATTTAAAATGGTGGTAGGGGCCTGCCTCTTCTACAACATATTTTGTTCAAAAAAAGTGTGACACTATTCTTTTTTTTAAATATACTTAAACTTTAAAAGTTAATTGATACATGCTGCTGATAGGGTTTCCAACTTTCTAATCACACAAAACCAAACACCCTGGCCACACCCCTGCCCTGAGGCCCAACTCCTGCCCTGCCCCTTCCCCAAGGCCCTGCCCCTGCTCACTACATTCCCCCTCTTTCAGTGGCTTGCTCTACCCCACCCTCAGTCACTTTCATTTAGCTGGAGCAGGGGGTTGGTACGGGAGGGGGTGAGGGCTTTAATTTGAAGTAAGAGCTCTGGGGTGGGGCCAGAAATGAGGGGTTCAGGGATGGGAGAGAGCTCTGAGCTGGGGCAGGGAGTTGGGGTGCAGGGGGAGTGAGGGCTCCAGCTCGGGGTGCGGGCTCTGGGGTGGGGCAGGGACTGGGGGGTTTGGAGTGCACGAGGGGGCTCCAGGTTTGGGGGGGGCTCAGGGCTAGGGGTGGCAGGAGGTTGGGGCTCAGGGCTGGGGTGTGGGCTTACCTCAGGCAGTTCCCAGTCAGTGGTGCAGCGGGGCTAAGGCAGGCTCCTTGCCTGTCCTGGCTCTGTGCTGCATCCTGGAAGCAGCCAGCAGGTCTGGCTCCTAGGCTGGAGATCCAGGAGGCTCTGCATGCTACTCTGACTTCCAGGCACCTCCCCCACCCCGGAGCCTCTGGGAGTGAGGAGTCAGTGTTCGGGGCAGGGGGCAGTGCACAGAGCCCGGTGGCCCCACCGTCTAGGAGCCAGATCTGCTGGTTGCCTCCAGGGCGCATTGTGGTACCAGGACAGGTAGACACTAGCCCGCCGCAGCTCTGCAGGACCGCCAACCAGACTTTTAACAGATCGGTTGGCAATGCTGACCGAAGCCACCCGGGTCCCTTTTTGGCCAGGTGTTCCGGTCAAAAAAGAGATAGCTGGTCACCCTAGCTGCGAATGGACCAGGTTCCAATGTGACTGTGACAGTTCTTCCAATCAGCAATATTTAAAAAAATCCCTTCATTTTGAGGGGAGACATGATGTGTAAGTATAGGCAATACAGAATGCTTTATGTTCAAGATGATTTTTCCCCTTCCAAGAAATGTTTTAAATGTTGACAACTAGGCTGTATCAGAAAACTAAACACATCAACATCTCAGAGTCTAAAACAGAATGCAGACTCCACTTAATTTGAATGAAAGCCATTTACTGACACTTGTCTATTGGAAGAAAAGATGGTCTCATGATAATGGCAGGAGACTGGGAATTGGAATCTCTGCCATAATATTCCTGTAAGATATGAACCAAACCACCTGTTCTCACTATACCTTAGTTTTCCCCTCAGTAAAGTTAGCATAGGCTTAATTCATTAAAGTACTCAGAGTTCCTCAGATGAAAAGGAGCACAATATTATTGTTTAAACGTTGCAACCATCCAAGCTACAAAGGGACTAAGTAAGGGCAGAATATGGTCAACTTATGTAGCATAGCACAAATACTCATCTATCTTTCAAGGGAAATCCATCTCTGAGCCAATGGTCCTTTGAAGAAAGCTTCTTCATAACAGCTGCCTCTGTTCTCAACGACAGAGTTCTTAAAATGCCACACCAAAAGCATAATCTAGTGATTAGATCATTAGATGAAATGGAAGTCAGGATTCACCTATATGTGTCAGTTTCTCTCTCTAAAATAGGGATAATTTAACCATCTGTGTAAAGTGCTTTGGATAAAAGATGCTATATATGTGAAAAACATATTATTAGTATAGATATTTGATGTTAGTTTATGCTGTCAGAAAACAGTGGCATTATTTACCTTAAGTAAAATGCTAATTTGCCAAACTATTGGCCAAAATGTTTTTCTGCTAGTACAGCTTTTTAAATTAATACAGCATAGGTTATGTTTTCATCATAGAGTACCAGTAATGAGCTGTCACTGTTAATATTTCCATTATAGATATTTACCTCTTGACGTTCCTTGTCCCTTTGCTCTGTTATTGTAGTGCAGCAGATTCACAGTTCAGTTGTCTATTAGGACAAAAGGTTTCTCTTGGGTTTTCATTTTCATAGATAGCCAATGCAAGTGAAGACAGAGGAATGGAAAATGATGTGCTATGTGAAGCAAAAAATAAAATAAAAATCAAGGAACTTGCACTTCTCTAGGTTATTTGCACACTGGGGAATATCCCAAGGCCAGTTAGGCCTTTCACTGTCAGGCTAGTTTGTGAGCTCTCAGAAGACAGTGCATTCTGGCTAGATAAAGGTCCTTCTTGAAGGACAGCTAATTAGGTCCACCAGATCAAGATGGCACTCCTGTGTAATCAGGTGTGCTCTTATTCTTGCTGCCAAGTTAATGTTAGCTCCTTACAGCTTCACGTGTCTCTTTTCCTGTTTTAATCAAGGATTCTACACAACCTCCTTTCTCATAAGATACTGATCTATATGTGTACTTGCAGGCTCAAGACTGTATGAAGAAAAGAAAGCCACATTCAGGCCTTACTGCGTTTTCTCTTTCCACCATGCTACAAGATTAATTTGTTCAGTTTCATAAACCAATAACCAGTTCTAACATTTTACTACCTGATTGGAATTTAAATTATCACAAGTAACCCTATTTAAAATGTATTGCCTCAAAGGATGAGGCAGAGAGGAAGTCAGAATTGATAGCTAGCTGCTCTCAGGTGTCAGGGTCTATTCCCACTAGGCGTCCTCTCTGGTATTATGTGATTGTATGATACATTTTTTGGCCATTTAATCTTTATGAAAAAAAATCTTACAGATATTGTGAAGAATGCTGTACTAGCATGGTTAGCCTTAGAAAATTAAAAAAGATTAATTGACATGTGGGAAAGAGATGGATTACCATTGATTACCATGTACATGTATTTGAGATGATAGATGAATGCAGTCACAACATTGATCTTTGCAAATTAGCCTGACTTTAGTCATCTGTGATTTGTCTTTAGGCTTTCTACCATTAGTGGTTATCCATAAACAATCCTACATGGTTAACTGAATCCCATGGTTTTATCTAAGGCCTAATTGATATAGCGATGATTCACCCACAGTTTGAGTGCCACTCTGCAGAAACATAAAAGTCTTTTCTTGTGGGGTGAAGTTTTCTTAATGTAACATTTTATTTAGAAATTATTAATTTCAATTTAATTCATATACAGATTAAAAGGTAGCAGTACCTTCACCAGAGTTAAAGATTTGCATAATTAGAGTCTCACTCTGGGCCTGATTCTGATCTTGTGACATATTGACAGACTGAAAAATCCTTAGGATTTAAGATAAACTTTATTGAATTATGAAATTAGGATTCTATTAGAAATACAATTGTGTATGTATTATTATATGTACGCTCTCTAGTAGGACGGGTATATTTCCTCCATTATTAGCCTTTTGAAGACACCCTGTTGAGAGTCATACCAGTTACTAGTTCAATAACTGGATCAAACTAGTTCAAACTGGATTTTCTAGGGGTTAACAGACAGAGCATGGATTTTTTGGTAAATAGACAGGTTTTCAACTGACCCAAGGCCACCACATGGACAGGACTCCTGGTCCAGAGAAGGCCCGAATGCTTAAAGAAACCCTGTGGGTGGAGTGTTGAAGGACTGCTCCCGTCAGAGCCCATGTTAAAGGTGGGGTGATGTCACCTAAAGAATAAAGTAGGCTTGCACAGAAAGTGCTGTATTGTACCTTATGGAAAATTCTGATAGTTTAAAATTTGTTTTCATCCTAATTCAAGATGAAAAAGTCAAAATATCAAAATTTTTCGTGGAATGTAAAGTTTTAAAAAAATGATCTAGAAATGTCAAAATGTAATTGACATTTAGGGTCAAAACATAGCGTTTTGACATTCCCAAATCAAAATGTTTCTTTTGTTTAACCAAACCCAAGTGTTTCTTTTTGGCTTGGTTCATCATAATCTGTGTTCCCTTGAGCTGCTGTGGTGCTGCATGGGAGTTGCAATTTGTATACCTCATGCTCCCATTCTCCTGTATCTGTTGGGCTCCCCACCCAGACTACACCTTCTGAGATGCTCAGGGTCATGTGACTCCCATAAGGCACCACATCAGTTCAGTCAGAGGAGAAGCTGCAGTGCATCCTGGAAAATTCGAAGGATATTTTCCTATAAAAAATTTTTGATTTTATAGAAACTGCAAAATTGACGGAAAATTCCTGAGCATCCATGGCCATTCTATATCTTGGTGAAGGAGTTAGAGTTAGAGAAATGTCTAACTGGATGTGAACTTACTAGATGTGTCTACGCTGAGGTAAAAAAACCGTGCAGCACCAAGTCTCAGAGCCCAGGTCAGCTGACTTGACTGCAGTGCTAAAGATTACAGTGTGGATATTTAGGCTCGGGCTGCTACCTGGGCTCTTGGATCCCACAATGTGGGAGAGTCTCAGAGCCCAAGCCCCAGCCTGAGCCCAAATGTCTATTCTGCAGTGTTATAGCCCTGCAGCCTGAGCCCTGAGATCCCAAGTCAGCTGAACCAGGCCAGCTGCGGTTATCACAGTGTAGATGGCCCCACTGGCATTCAGCAGTCCGTGCAGTATCTGAATTTCTGTTTTAGTCTTTGCTTGAGTCATTGTTTTGACCAGTTTCTCTGCTCAGAAGGCAATTTTAGTTGTTTGAAACCGACACGTCTATCACGTCAAAGTTGTTTCTTGCTGTTTCCAAACCCTCCACAACTGCCCCTGTTGTTCATTAGTGATGCTTCTCCAGACTGTTATGATATCAATAATAATGCTTTTATTCCTGAGAGAACTTCTAACATCTGCAATGTCAAGCAGTGAACTACTTCTGGTGCTGAACGTATTCGGGAAAGTAATCTCAAGAAGCAGTATCTGCCAAGTGGCTTATTGAAAGTGCAAATCTTGAAGCTTTGTGTCCAGGGAATCTGCCAAAGCTCTGCCAGTGCATCCAATTTACTGAAGAATTTGGCTTCTTCCATCTCAGCAAACATTTCATTCCTCATGAGCAAAGTGGAAATGCTCCTTTTTATTGTTCTTGTTCAGCTTCTGGGGATTAATTCAAAGTCTGTGCCCACTCCCTTTCTTCTATACAATTACCATGCAGGGAACCCAGTCTGTTGGCTCTTCTGTTCTATGAATGATGCCATCTGTTATGTTTTGCAGCTCTTCCTTCTGGTTTTTGTTTTTATACTCAAGGAAAGTTTTGGGTAGCATGCACAACAGGCACTGTGTTCTCCCATTACTAAATCTTATATATCACCAGAAGACACTTCTTTCCAGTGAACACATCTGCAAACATTGCAATTAAGCCCATACAAACCTAGTTCAAGATTGATACTAGCGTTGTTGTTTTGACTGTCTTAGGCAAACATCCTTCTGACTAGGTCACGTATCTCACTTGGGCATACTGCTTGCTTTCCACAATGACTTATCGCTAACACCTGTTCATGGTATTTGCCTACGTACCTCTATTCATTTCAACTGTCCTAACACTAGAGTGCATTCCTTACCACAGGATTTCAGTCTTTAGACTTACACTATTTCACTTTCTGTTATTACATTCCCTTGTGCACCTGTGTCCATTCTGCATTCCACATGTAGGCCATTTATACATATATTTAGGCAGACATTCTTTAGAGTTTGCATCTTCTTTGTTTTTATAATAATACCTAACTCTTATATAGCATTTTTCATCCATAGATCTCAAGGTGCTTAACAAAGCAGGTCTATATCTTCATTCCTATTTTGCAGATGGAGAACCTGAGGGAAGTGATTTGCCCAAGGTCACCCAGCAAAGCAGTAGTAGATCTAGGAATTAAGCCCAGGTCTCCTAAGTCCTCACCCAGGATCCTATCCACTCGCCCATATTATCATTATCAAGAGTGTTTAATCTTCACTTGAGCAATCCTTGGAATTCTGCATTTTCCTGCTTTGTCTGCAGATTTTCAGTGGATCAGTTGGGCCCTATGATAGTCTCAGTGTGGATACCTGAATGCTGGTGCCATATGACTGATATATTTCCTTATGTGGCATGTTCTTCCCCCAACCCAATCCCCTCCCCCTTTGCCTGTTTATATTCCTCCTTCATAAAACTATGGGGTCCACAGGCATGTGCTCTGTGACACATGAATATTAATGCATCCTACATCAGATGCAATGTCCCCAAGTAGCATTTCATGTACCTTTTATTATTTTTCACCCAAGATTATTTGGGCTTTTATGAAGGGGTCTTAATATTCCATAGAATTAAAAGGCCCGACATATGATTGTGGCAAACTCCTCTATTGTTTCTCCTTCCTTTGGGATCCTCATCCTCTCCTTTGCTGTCCTTCCTCTGCCAGCTCCACTCTCTTGGCAATCCACACTCCCCTCCCTCATTCCCCTCTCCTGTCTCCTGTCCCCCTTCTTTTTCCTAATAACTAGGGCTGGCCAAAATTTATCCATCAAAACTATTTAACAGACATTTGGATTTTTGACTCGATTAAGTATTTCTTGAGAAGTGGGGTTTTCAATGGAAATTTATCACTTTTCGTGGGAAAAAATGAACAATTTTGATTTAGAAATGCTGTCTCAACACTCTATTCTGCTCTGTGGACCAGTGTCTCAGCTTGACTATATCTCCCATTTTTCACCCTGGCTTTACTCCCAGGATGCAATGGCAGCTCAGCCAGAGGATGGACAGTGGTGCATCATGGCAGATATATCTGGCTAGGGAGCCCAGCCCATAGAGGAAAATGGGGACATGAATCACCCAAAAGACAACTGCCAGGAGGCACTACAGTGGCATTTCCAAATGAAAGGTTTTAATCATCCACTGAAAATTTGGGGGTTTAATTTTTCACTGAAAATTCAGTTTTGCCCTGAAAAACCCTCACATTTTTTAAATAGCTCCACTAATAACTTATCCCCTCATGCCTTTCCCTCATTCAACCTCAGCCCCCACAAACCACTTTGAAAACTCACTCCACAAACAAAGCAACAAAAGGAAAAAACAAATTTTAAAATGGAATCAGTATGCATCACACTGCTTGCAGCTCTTTGAATCACCCTTTTGTTCTCTTCTCTCTCAGTTGATAAACTCTTTGGGCAGGACAGCAGCTACCTCTTACTGAATGTTCAGAACCCCAGTGCTGGTCAGAACCTAAAGATACTATTGTAATAAAAACAATTTGAAATGATAACAGACAGATCCCTGGAGTGGGGTGCATAGACTCTGCTGGGAATTTTATAATGTTGTAATTGTAAATTAGAATAGTTTTAGGGTGAGGGGTGTGTTAGCCTTCATCAGCCTCCCATGATATTATATAGACGTATTGCTTCAGCCAAGAGAAATATGTAAGAATTCATTTACAGACAGCATATTGTGCATTTAGGGTGATTTAAAAGTAGAGTCAGAAGGCCAGGGAGATGCCAATGGGAGGGTCAGATTGTGTTTTTTGCTTGTTGAGTTATGACTAGTCAGCATGTAAAATAAGCTTATTAGTCAATCGATATTATTGATTTGCATACTCCAAAAACTGTGCTGAGGCATTTGCCTAGGTGTGTAGTTATTTAATTTGTAAAATAATATCATGTTGCCTGGAATTTAATTTCCTACATGTACTTTCAGGTAGGTTTAGCATATCCTATGTAAAGCTGAAAACAGGCACATCAGTTTCACAATTACAAAGTCAGTGCAGATTAAATTACGCAGTTTTCAAAGACAATGCATGACAAAAAGAACTGTCCAATATACAAATCTGAACTTGGCCATAGCAGCTCTAACTACGAAATCTAAATAGGTCTCAGTTAACGGGGACTTCTCATCAATGATGGGAAACGCAGCATCACTGGTGCCTTCAGGGTACAGGTTTCCTTCATTATCTACCTGCAGTGTACAGTATCTATGTATCTAAGTACTGAGGAGTGTGTAGTTATCACACTGGTGCTAAATTTCTTTTGTTCAAAATGCATGTGGTACCCTTGGTGAAGGCAGATTGGAGGAATATGAATTTACTCTTCTGTATTTTGTGGAATGGAATATATGACTCAGATGACTTTTTGTCATATGGTTCTTTATTCCTGAATTCTGTATGGTGTTTGCAACGTGATTTTGTGTGTGTGTGCTGGGTACATGATGGTTGGTTTTTCAGAGGGAATGTATTACTCATCTCAGAGATAGGCTTATCTCTGAGGAACGGTGTGTGATTTACATGCTTGGGCAGCCAGTGCAAGCTTTTTAATATGTCAAAACGACTTGGCCCACAATTTTGTGCTGTGACAGTTTTTAGTTATTCCTGCTAATCCCATTTCTGTTGCATACAGTGAGTAGGAGTTATCATCCTTACATATAATTTGTAGGGTTGTCAAATCATTAAAAAAATTAATTGCAATTAATCACATTTTAATCACACTGTTAAACAATAATGGAATTCCATTTATATAAATATTTTTGGTGTTGGGGGAAATGTGTGTGTGTGTGTGTGTGTTGGGGAAGAGTGTGTGTGTGTGTATGTATGTTGGAAGGAAAAGTGAGTGTGTGAGTGAGTGTGTGTGTACGCTTGTGTTGGGGGAGTGCTGTCTCTATAAGCAGAGCACTTCGGAGCCTGAATGCTTTTTCAGCTAGCAGCAGCTGCTGTCGGTAGCACTCACTTCTGAGCCAGCAGCAGACAGGCTACCTCTGGTCCCCAGACCCAGCTCAGTGGCGACCAACATGGGGGACAGGAGCAGGACACCTTGACATCAGCCCCCCTCACCTCCGCTCTGCACGGCAGACAGGGGTGGCTCCATGTGGTGGCGGGGAGGAAAGAGAGAAGAGGAGGAGGTAGGGGGAACAGGGCAGCGGGAGGAGGGGCACTCCTTCCACGGGGGCATGCAGTGGCACCCCCCTGAGCACGGCACTCTGGTGTGTGATTAACGCTCATTTAAAAAATATGCTAATTTGTTTTGAGTTAGTTGCATGCATTAACTGCGATTAATTGACAGCCCTGATCATTTGTATTGCAGTAGTGTCCAAAGGCCCTAATCAGTACTGCAGCTCCATTGTGCTAGGTGCTGTGCAAACACACAAGAAGACATGATCCCCAAGGCAAAGATTTTACAGTCTAATTTGGGTCTGCTCCTGGCAGAATGGAACATCTAATTATGAAGATTGAACACAGAGCCCCCTAAGCTGCCACTCTGCCTGTTACACATTTGTTTTCTCAGCATTCCTGGACAATACCTTATTCTCAGTAGTTACTTAGGGCTAGTCTACACTGGCGGAGGGGATCGCTCTAAGATACGCAACTTCAGCTACGTGAATAACGTAGCTGAAGTCGAAGTATCTTAGATCGAGTTACCTACTGTCCTCACGGCGCGGGATTGACGTCCGTGGCTCCCCCTCTCGACTCCGCTACCGCTGTTCGCGTTGGTGGAGTCCCGGAGTCGACAGGAGCTCGTTCGGGAATCAATATATACATCTAAATGAGACGCGATATATCGATCCCCGAGAAATCGATTGCTACCGGCCGATATGGCCGGTAGTGAAGATGTAACCTTAGATTCTAAACTCTTTGTGGCCGGGACCACTTTTCATCACCTCTGTATACAGTGCTTAGAACAATGGGGCCTCAATCCCTCAGAATAACAATAGAGACCCTACTAATAAATACTTTGGGTGGCAGAAGTTTGTTTAATGCAAAGTTTGTTCTTTTAAGTGTTACTTACCAACTTATTTCTTTTGTTTTTAGAAGAACATGGTGCAGCTTCCAGTAACCTTTTCTCTGTGTTTACAGACAAAATTTGTTGTGTGAATTTCTTGGAAATGACCACTCCCAGCAGCCCCTAATAGCTGACTTTCTCTTCCTTCTAAGTGCTCCAGACTGAGCATCAGGGAGCTAATGAGGCCCAGCTGCTTCCAAACTCTGTACATTAAAAATTTTACTTCCTCAACCTGGAGCCTCACTCAGCCACACTCATAAAGTCAAAGACTTTAAGACCAGAAAGGACCAATATTGTCATCTAATCTGACCTCCTGCATACTGCAGGCCACAGAACCTCACCCGTCCACTCTTGTAATAGACCCCTAATCTCCGGCTGAGTTACTTAAGTCCTCACATCATTATTTAAAGATGTCAAATTACAGACAATCCAACATTAACTTTAGTTTAAACCTGCAAGTGAACTGTGCCCATTCTGCAGCAGAAGGCAAAAAAAACCCCACAGGGTCTCTGCCAATCTCACCCAGGGGAAAATTTCTTCTGGAATCAAAATATGGCGGTCAGTTGGATCCTGAGCATTTCAGCAAGACCCAGCAGCCGGACACCAGGAAAGAATTCACTCCCTCCCCACCTCGTGCCACTCACAGCCCTCCCCACCTCGTGCCACATTACCCGCCATTGGGGATATTTGCTACTAGTAGTCACAGAGCATCTATATACCACTGTAGGCAGTCTCATCATACCATCCCCTTCATAAACTTATCAAGCTCAGTCTTGAAGCCAGTTAGATTTTTTGCCTCCACTGCTCCCCTTGGAAGCCTGTTCCAGAACTTCTCTCCTCTGATGGTTAGAAACCTTCATCTAATTTCAAGTCTAAACTTTTTGACGGCCAGTTTGTATCCATTTGTTCTTGTGCCCAAATTGATGCTTAACTTAAATAACTTCTCTCCCTCCTTGGTGTTTCTCCCCCTGATGTATTTATAGAGAGTAATCATATCTCCCCTCAGCCTTTGTTGGGTTAAGCTAAACAAGCCAAGCTCTTTGAGTCTCCTATCACAAGGTAGGTTTTCCATTCCTTTGATCATCCTAGTAGCCCTTCTCTGCACCTGTTCCAATATGAATTCATCTTTCTTAAACATGGAAGACTGAAATGCTACATGCAATTCTAGAGGAGGTCTCACCAGTGCCTTGTATAATGGCCCTAAAACTTCCCTGTCTTTACTAGAAATACCTCCCTTGACTGCATGCTAGGACTGCATTAGCCTTTTTCATGGCTGCATCATGCTGGTGGGTCATAGCCATCCTGTGATGAATCAATATACCCAAGTCTTTTTCCTCGTCTGTCACTTCCAACTGGTATTTCCCCAGTTTATAGCAAAAATTCTTGTTGTTAGTCCCTACATTCATGACCTTGCACTTTGCACTATTAAATTTCATCTAATTTCTATTATTCCAGTTTACAAGATCATCCAAATCTTCTTGTATGATATTCCAGTCCCCTTCCATGTTGGTAATAACTCCCAACTTTGTACCATCCACAAATATTATTAGCATACTCTCATTTTATTGTGCCGAGGTCATTAAAATAAGATCCATCCTGAGACTGATTCCTAAGGAACTCTGCTAGTAACCTCCCTCCAGAATGAGAGTTCACCTTTCAGTATAACCCATTTATTCACTGCTTTATCCAGTTCCTTCTCCACCTTTCAATATTAATCCCCATCTTCTCCAATTTAGCTAATCATTTCCCACGTGGAACTGTACCAGGTCCCTTACTAAAATTCTGATAGAGTAGATTTACTGAATTTCCTTTGTCTAAAAAATCAGTTATTTTCTCAAATGGATGGAGATTATCTGGTCTCCTGGATTAGGTCCCATTAAACTGTTTGAGTTTGACTTCCACCTTGGATGTGGTAAATTCTGCATCCATATGGGAGACCAGAATTGCACATAATATTTTAGAGGAGGTCTCACCAGTGCCTCATTTCCATTAGCCATCCTGCTACTACCCCTAAGCTCCTGTAATGAGGCAAAGCATTTGTTTCGGTGTTGGGCCTGGCCCTGATTATCTTTAATCTCCACCTCATCTTCAGTGTTTAGCAGTCCCACTTCTTTCCTTGTTTTATTTTTCTTTAATTGGCTATAGAATCTTTTACTATTGCTTTTAATTTCCCTTGCAAGGTATAATACTGCCTGCCTTTTGGCAGGTCTCACTTTTGCCCTGCACTTTCTGACTAGGGTTGCCAACCTTCTACTTGCACAAAACTGAACACTCTTTTCCTGCCCCTTCTCTGAGGCCCCACTCCCATTCACTCCATCCCAACTCCTGCTGTCACTCACTCTCCACACCCTCACTTTCACTGGCTGGCTCAAGGGGATGGGGGCTCCAGCTGGGGGTGCGGGCTCTGGAGTGGGGCCATGGATGAGGGGTTTGGGGTTGTCAAGGCAGAATCCCAACTCTGTCATTCTGAGTGCAGAAGGTGGGGGCCCACAAGGATTTTAAAAAATAATACTGGCCACTCCAGGCTTGTATTAAACTCCCAAGGTTACAGCTTTTCTCTGACCTTGGCTTGGTAAACGCTGCCGCCACCCAAATGCAACAACCCCCCCTTTGAACCCAGGAAGGAACACTTGGGAATTCCTCCCTGTGGGGTGCCATCAAGCCTTTTCACCCCACCCCCACCCCCAGGGAAAAGCTGAGAAAAGAAACAAAGAAAATTAACTGTGGCCACCAGCTAAACAAACAACATGCACAAACCTCTTAGGACACCAAAATTCCAATCCTGTTCTCAAAAAAGGTAAATTTTATTAAAAACAAAAAGAAAGAAAATACATCTGGAACTTAGGCTTTTGCTAGATTTTAAAAGAGCAATTCCAAAAACCCAAGCACCCAAAATAGCTTTCTTGGGGGTTCAGCTTGAAAGTTGGAAGCAAACAAAAGCATCTGGGGTTAGCACAGGGGAGTCCACAAGCCAATAAGAAATAAAAGAAATAACTCTAATCACATCTAGCTAAACATTCTGATCTACTTACACATTGGAGTTCAGACATGGTTTAGCTGCTTATAGCATGACTGCCCTGTTCCTTCAGCCCAGAGAGACAGACAAAGAGAAAGTTCCTTTCCCAATTTTAAAAAGTTCTACCTTCCCACTGGTTCTTTTGGTCAGGTGCCCACTTTTTTTTCTTTACCTGAGGGACTTTTACAGGTAAAGCAAGTAAAGAACAGCTACCAAGAGGGATTTTGCAGCTAACTGGCTGACTGGGGGTACATCTACACTACAGGATTATTCAGATTTTACACAAACCGGTTTTGTAAAACAGATTGTATAAAGTCGAGTGCACACGGCCACACTAAGCACATTAATTCGGCGGTGTGCGTCCATGGTCCGAGGCTAGCGGTCGATTTCTGGAGCGTTGCACGGTGTAGCTATTCTAGCTATCCATAGTTCGCAGTCCCACTGCCCTTGGAATTCTGGTTGGAGATCGCCAGTGCCTGATGGGCAAAAATCATGTCGTAGGTGGTTCTGGTGGAGCGCCAGTCATACTCCTCCGAGAAGCAATGCAGACAATCAATTTCGTGCGTTTTTCCTGAGATGCCCTGGGAGACGCCAAGCAGGCAACCATGGTAGCCTGTTCAGTTTTTTTACTGTCGTGTATATCTAGCTTGGATGTTGCTAACAGAAGCGGTACTGCATGCGCTACACATGCAGCATTAGCATTTGCCTTTGCATGAATATCGCAGAAACGGTTATCAGTCAATCTCGTCACTGTCTGCTTGCTTCAGGGTGCCCCGGGCTGAGGCTGTGCCGGGGCACACAGACAAAATGGGAAGAGCTCCCTGAGTCAATCTCTCCTTTACTGGTATCAAATAAAGAGTCAGTCCTGCCTAGAATATGGGGCAAGTGTAGTAGAGAACCATGGTACCAGAGAACCAGAGAGCACAGCTGCTCTGTGTCAGATCTGCAGAATGATGAGCTGCATGCCATTCAAGGGGGGGTGCCCCTGCAACAACCCCACCTCTTGCTCCTCCTTCCCCAAACCTTCCTGGCAGTGGCAGTGTCCCCCTCATTTGTGTGATGTAGTAATAAAGAAATGCAGGAATAAGAAACACTGAGTTTTAGTGAGATAAAAAGGGGGAGGCAGCCTCCAGGCTATGATGCGTCCAGGCAGGACATTAAGTCGGTGTGGGGGGAGACAGCCAGCATCCTACTGCTATGACAGTCCAGCAGTACAGAATCTTTCTTTACACAGGAAGAGGGAGAGCTGATGGAGCGTCACCCTCAGTTGCATAGATGAGGACCGGTTACCAGCCGTTTCGACTCGATATACTGGGAATGACGGGAATCATTCCTATTTTACCCAGGCACCCCTGGTTCGGCCTCACCTGAAACAGCCAGGAGCACTCACAGGCTCATGACAAGGAAGCTATCAGTCCCCTGCACTGTACGTCTGCCACCAGAGAGGGGTGGAGAGAGGATGCTACGTGCTACTGCTGCACGCACTGTGTCTACCAGAGCATGCAGTATACATAGGGTGACATAAACAAAACAGTCAAGACATGATTTTTCCTCCTTTCTGTCACAGAGGGGGAGGGGGGGTAAATTGACGAGATAGACCCTTGAACCACCCGGACATGTGTTTGACCCACAGGCATTGGGAGCTCAGCCAGAATCAAATGATTTTTGGAGACTGCGGGGACTGTGATAGCTGGAGTCCTCGATACCCCTCCCTTCCCTCCATGAGCATCCATTTGATCTTTGGCTCCGTTACGCATGTCATGCAGCACTGTGCTGTGGACTCTGTATCATAGCTGAGATTTTTTTTAAATGCTTGACATTTCATCTTCTGCAATGGAGCTCTGATAGACAGATTGTCTCCGCCATACAGCGGTCGAGATCCAGTATCTCCCGTACAGTCCATGCTGGAGCTCTTTTTGGATTTGGAACTGCATCTCCACCCGGGCTGATCAGAGCTCCGACGCTATGGCAAACAGGAAATGCGAATTCAAAAGTTCGCGGGTGCTTTTCCTGTCTACCTGGCCAGTGGCATGCGAGTTCAGTGCGTCCAGAGGGTGCACAGTGAGCACTGTGGATACCGCCCATAGACGCAATACCATCGATTTGCAGCCACACTAACCTAATCCTATATGTAATACCGATTTTAGCACTGCTACTCCCATATTGGGGAGGGAGTACAGAAACTGATTTAAAGAGCCCTTTATATCGATATAAAGGGCCTCATTTTTGTGGACAGGTACCACTTAAATCGGTTTAAACACTGCTAAAATCGTTTAAACATGTAGTGAGACCAGGCCTGGTGTCCATCAAAGGAGCTATCCCCACCTTTATTTATTACAGATGTGATGGGGGCGGCTCTGGCTGGGGTGGAGAAGGGGTTCAGCATTTGGGAAGGGGCTCAGCAGGGATGCGGATTCATGATGTAGAGGCCAGATGAGGTAATTTGGGGTCAGGAGGGGGCTTCAAGGCTGGCTGTGAGGGTTTGGAGTGCAGGACGAGGCTCTGGGCTGTGGCAAGGGATGGATATGGTTGGGATGTGAGGTTCGTAGCTGGGGTACAGACTCTGGTATGAGGATGGGGATAAGAGTTGGGGTGAGGATAGGTGCTCTGGCTGGGGACTGAGGGGGTCAGAGGGCGGTAGGGGAGAACTTAGGCCTGGGCAGGGGGTTGGGGTGTTAGGAGTGCAGGTTCCAGGATAGCACTTACCTTAAGAGCCTTCCCGGAAACAGCACCCATGTCCCCCTTATGGCTCCTATGTGGAGGTGCGGCTAGGCAGCTCTGTGTGCTGCCCTGTCCACAGGCACCGCCCCCACAGCTCCCATTGGCCATGGTTCCCGGCCAATGGGAGCTGCAGGGGCATCGCTTGGAGTAGGGGCAGCATGCGGAGCCCATGGCTGCCCCTATAGGTAGGAGCCAGAGTGGGACTTGCCTGCTGCTTCCTGGGAGCCACGTGGCACCGCCAGCTGGACAATCAACAGCCCAGTCAGTGGTGCTGACCGGAGCCACCAGGATTCCTTTTTGACCTGGTGTTCTGGTCAAAAATCGGACATCTGATCACCCTATGTCTGACCTCGAAGTGGTAGCTTGCCTTGCTGATCCATCCCTTCTTCCATTTCTTGTAGGCTTTTTGCTATCACTTAATCACCTGTTTGAGATGCTTGCTTATCCAGCTTGATCTGCAACCCTTCCCAATGATTTTTTCTCTTTCTTTGGGAGGTAGGCTTCAGACAGCTTCTGTAACTTTCACTGACAATAATTCTGAGTCTTCTCGACATTCAGATCCTTGAGTTCTTCAATCCAGTCAACTTCCCTAACTAATTCCCTTGAATTTTTAAAGTTTGCCCTTTTGAAATCAAGAACCCTAGTTTTAAACCTATTCTTGTTTATCCTTCTTTGTAGTTTAAACTGAATTAGCTCATGATCACTCGAACCAACCTTCTCCCCTACAGCCAGTTCTTCTAGGAGGTCCTCACCACTAACCAATACTAAATGTAAAATGGCATCACCTCTTGTTTGTTTAGTGACTATTTGGTGCATAAATCTGTCAGCTATCACATCCAGGAAAATCTGAGCACTAACAGTAGTGCTTGTCCTCCAATGAACATCTGGGAAGTAAAAGTCTCTCATAATCACTTATTTCATTAAAAATACTAAAGAGGTCTCTGTCCATACCCAAATTGGATCTTTGGGTACAGTAGCATACTCCAAGCACTGTCCCATGGGAGTCCATGGTAGCTTTCTTCCTCAAAATCATTTTGACCCAAACAGATTCTGTTTTGTCCATTCCATCACTTCTAATTTCTTTATAGTCTACCTCATTATTAACATAAAATGCTGCTTCACCATCTTTACCTTTATTTCTGTCTTTCCTGAACAGCACACACTTTTCAATACCTGTACTCCAGTCACAACTATTATTCCACCATGTTTCTTTTCCCCTGTAATATTTGGTTTCACTTTTTGCACCAGTATTTCTAGTTCCACCATTTTGTTCATTGCATTGGTGTACTATCTTCTTAGTTGACTTCTCCCAGATTCCTCACCGGATTAGGTACAGTCATTCTGCTACCAGTACTGTGTACCCAACTGTTAGTACCAATACAACGAAGCTTTCTCCTTACTGCTTAGCACTCCTGATGAGCAATATGCCCTGTCACAACACCACATAAAATTACAGAATGGGATTGAAGCACATTGAACTAGATTTCAGTGTGGTTGCATTGAACCCGAACTTTAGCCTTTGTTCTTCCTTGTAACTGAATCCTAATCCTAATCTGGGCCCAGACACTAGTTGGTTACCAGTATCTTTTTTTTTCCCGGACATATAAATATTCTCTTTATTATGCAAGTCTAGCTACATGACATCTGAAATCTCATCACATAAATGTCAGCAAGATTTCCTAATTAGTATATGGTAGCCCTCTTCCTTGTCCATTTTAAGGGATCTTTATCTGTGTTCTATCCCAAAACAGCAGTTAATCGCTTTACAAATAGCTGGAATGAACTTTCAGTTAAAATTAATGAAAACTCTTATCTGGCTGAGATCTTGTATGCAGAGCTTCACTCTTTACCATGTGACTGGGTTTGATAACTGAAAACAGAGTTAGTATAATGTAAATGCTCACATTGTTTTGCAACAAATAAACCCTGACCTGAATTTCTGTCTGCCATTGCCTCATTCTTAGTTAGCAGTAACGAAGCTATTTCAGGTACATCTTGAATTGCTGTAAGCTCTTGTAACATCTTATAAAAACATACTCCCAAATCTAAGCCTCCACAGAAATCTCATTGCAGTTATTGCTGGTTTCAACAAGTGTATTTGAGAAATTGTTTATTGATCCTAACACCTACCTTTGGTCCTTTACTTGGTTAAGACAGAGTGCAAGCTAGTGTAGCACAAATTCTATACAGTTGTTACAACTATCATAAGCATAATTCCCAAACCTGGACCTTAGCATCCAAAAATCTGGGTGCTTGTATGAACCCTCTAAGCTTAATTACCAGCTCAGATCTGATCTCGCTGCCACCAGACAGAGGATTACAGTGCCTGTCTCACTCTGGTCTCCCCAAACCTTCCCTGGGGGGACCCCAAGAACCCAAATCCCTTGGATTCTTAAAACAAGGAGAAATAACCCATTCCCTCCTCACTTTACCCTCCCAGATTTCCTTTCTGGGCTACCCTGAAGTTACTGGACGCAACTCTTTACATCACAATACCCAAGAAGCATGTCTCTCTCTCTCCACGAAGAGACAACCAAATACAAGAAACAGAAAAATTCTATTCCTTCCCCTTGTTTTCCTCCCTCCACCAATTCCCTGGTGCTGAGAGATTCACCCTCCATAGATCTAACACAAAGAGAATTTCCCTCCCCTTCGTTCTAGCCTACCCAGAGAGAAAAAAACTCAAACAAGTCTTAAAAGAAAAGTTTATATAAAAAAGAAAGAAGAAAGACAAAAAATTCTTGTTACAAGGTGAATCTAATATCAGGATCAATTGGCTTAAGTAGAAAAAAATGAATAAACAGCCTTATGTCAAAAAGAGATACAATTTAAACATTTCAGCAACTACACCATGTAATACAAAAAAACCACCATAACAGACTATTTTTTTCTACCTTTGTACTTACAACTTTGAAACTGAAGATTAGAAGCTTGAAGATAGAAAAGATCCCCTCTCATAGCTGAGAGCCAGACAAAGACACAGACCCAAACATTCCCTCCCTCAGCTTTGAAAAATCCGGTTTCCTGATTGGTCCTCTGGTCAGGTGTTTGGTTCTCTTTGTTAACCTTTTACGGGTGAAAGAAACATTAACCCTTAGCTCTCTATTTATGACAACAACATAGTCAGTTGCTTAGATTTTGACAGCAAGCACTCCACTACCAAAAAACAACACATTGCCAGAAAGGTAAAATCAAAGATAAAAGACAGTGAGAGGTCTAAGGTCTTTAGGGATTCTCTGTAGGATACTGACAAGAAGATGGATAATACAACAGTGGTTTTAGATAGCCCCGAAATTAGAGTTATTCCTCACAAATAGGAAGAGAGAAACTCAAAGTGACTGTAAGTCTCCACTGTCCTGTCAATGAATGGGTGTGTATATTAGATAAAGCCAGGGACCAGCCAATCATCCTCTCATAGCACAATCCCGCTCCCTTCATTGGTCAACTCTGTAGGATATTATTGATCCCGTTCTATCTCCTTCTACTGACCACAAACCTGGGGCAAGGCCTCTTTCCTCCCTTTTTCAAGGAGGTTCTTTTCTAGATAAGCTCCTCATACATTTATATTCCCAAGAATTAGCTACTAATTCTCTTTCTGTGAGCGAACCCTGAAAAAATACACAACAGCAACAAAGCAGATCTCAGTGCCTTTAATTATGTTTTCACTTGCTCTGCAAAATCACCAGGCAAAATAGAGCTCTTCAAGATTAATGCAATAACTAACAGACCCTGATATATCACTAGGGCACAACAAATAAAGTGCAGGGTTGTTAGGCACACATCTGTTTACCAAAAAAACATAGGTTGATCTGCAGGGAGAAAGTTCGGTACAACCATGCTCTAACCTGCTCTTTTTAAATATTTATACTTGTCCTATAGTCACTTACGAACCTTTGCTATGGTTAATTGGAGGCACTTAGTCCTACAGCTGGCCTCTCACTGTGATAAATATTTAATCACAGAGGAAAGTGCTCCTTTGCAGGAGAAGACAACAGTCACTGGCTCTTGAAAATGGAACAAAGGGCGCTGTTACCTAGAAGGAGCCTTGCACTCTGTAGTCCGGAAGTCAAGGCAGGTCCACCTAATTACTTCTGCTGTGAAACAGCAGTCTCAGTGACTTTGACATTTAGTCCTTCCTGTCTGTGTAAAAATTAATTGAATACAAAGCTATAGCCCACTCTTGGTAGTTTATCACCAGATTTTATAGCAGATGCATGGTGCTTCACTAAGAGGCCAGTAATATTTTAATTGGCTTTTAAGCTTGAACTTTATTCAGCCACCTCCATGCTCAGAAGCAAGTATCAGCCACATCCCAGTAACCAACATCCTCCTAAGAAATCTCTCCACAGGCCATGCTTATACCTCCATGTAAAGTTGCTGAAGACAGGATAAAGCATCTCATCATCAGCCAATGTACCCATAGCATGTCCGAGTGCTATATTTCCTTGTTAAACAAAATGCTTGACTAACCCAAACAGGCAGTGGAGAAGCTGATGACAGTGCATTTTTCTAAAATAAAGAACACACTTCTAACCATGTTGCACATAGGTCAAACCAAAGCAGAATGAGCTTTAGAGTACCATAGTGAAGAATAAGTCCCGGAATAAATGTACGTTGGGGAATTGTTATCAAGAAAGTAAGGTAGTGATAAATGTTTAATCACAGAGGAAAGTGCTCCTTTGAAAGAGCAGACATCAGTCACTGGAACAAATGATGCTGTTACCTAGAAGAAGCCTTTTGCTCTATGGTCCAGAAGTCAAGAAAGGTCTAATTACCTCTGCTATGATACTTTACTAATTACCCTGTTCCACTTTTTTAAAATAATATTTATTAATATGCATCTTAATTCGAGCTGCAGGTTGACTGATAATCAAGTTATTTATATAATGTTAACTAACTAAAAATACATACATTTTTGGTCAACTCTTGAAGTGCTTACTTTGGACAACTGGTTCTGATGTTGAGGGTAAGGACCCAATTAAGAATATTACTATTTAACCCCCTGCCTGTTTTTATACTGAATTGTACTGCAATTCATTCAGTTTGAAACAAATTTAAAATATATTCCCCTAATTTTAATGTTCAGAGTTTGGTTCCCATTATAATTGTTGTGTTAAGTTCTGCTGTTAGTTACAATGGTGTTATGCTACAGTAACAGCATAGCATTTGGTGGAGTTATTCTGGATTTATAACAGCATAACTGGGAGCAGAATTTGAATTTCCATTTTTTATCTGTTGCAGTGCCTTAATTTTACATGAAGTCTGTTCCAGGAAATCATATTAATGTATTTCTCTTGTTTCCTTTTTGCAGCTAAAATGCATCTGAATATATTACTAATATGTGTGTATGTATATATATTTGAAATAAATAAAATGTGGGCAAGAAAAAATGATTGGGAAAGGATCTTTTATTGCTAAGAGTGTTTCACAAAGAAAACACAATATATATTGCAACAAAAGTGAAATGAGTATTTCTGAACTACCCCTCACCTGTACCTTCATCCTCAGGAAATACATTTAGATCCTTAAACCAGGACTGATAGATATGCATTACTGAGTGCAGAAGAATTTTGAAAACACTGAGGGGATATAGTAGCAGACATCAATAACAATGTGGTTCTTTTCTCTGCTACAACAGGCTACTGGCAAATGCCAAGGAGCTGCAAGCTCAGGATAATCATGACCCACAAGCCATCCCTCTTTAAGTGGAAAAACTGCCAATGCCACACACATCCTTTTTTCCTCAATTTACATTTAAGTTATACAGAAGAACATAAACCCCACAGATTTTCGTAATGAAAACCTCGCCAGCAAAAACAGCTTTGCAGCAGGGGTGATGGGGGTGGGGAATGATGAAGAATCAGTAGGCCACACACAATCACATATATTTCTCATTTTCAGATAGTGGTAAGTTGCAGTTTGTGGTCTTCAGCAACAGAGGATGAAAATTTCACTAAACTTCTTTATGCTTTATGCTCCGGACAGAATGGATTTGGGATATGTTAGCAAAAGGACAAAGCGCTTGCATTGTAATACCATGCACTTAAATCACGGCTATCATTTCCATTATTAGCTAATAAAAATTACTAAATCCTATAGGACAATGATACAGATCCCTAACTTGTAGTTAAATGTACAGCTTGCTTCTTAGTTTCAAAGATGGAATTTCAATACTGGGTTCTAGTTGCCCCAGAAAGAAATAGGGCAATTCAGAACAAAATTACAAATCATATAGACAGATAAATTAAGTATGTACCCACCTGGTAGCAAACTGATGCAGAGATAAGCCAGAGACACACAGTTCAGATCCAGATATGAACTGACCAAAAAGGTGAGGATATTCAAATCTGGAATTCTGGTTCAGCAAATTAGAGAAGGGGTCAGATATGTGAAGTTCACATCTGGGTCTAAACTTGGAGAAAGTTCAAAAGGCTTGGATATGGGATTTTGGTTCAGGCCTGTCTTGACAGAATTTACACTTATTGATTGATTGATTGATGAGTAGTATTACTGCAGTAGTGTCTAGGGAGTCCTAGTCATGGACCAGGACCACATTGTGCTAGGTGCCGTACAAACACAGAACAAACAAAAAAGGATAATTACACACCATTAATAAATTATTCACATCTACCTCTGTACTTTGAGTTCTTTTTAATCCTTTTTAGCTCAGTGCAATGCCAGCTCCAAAGGAAAAAAGGCTCTTCAATTTTTTAAGGCTGTGGGTCACTGCTGTGGATGCTGCTTGAACGTGAGCAGAGACCAGCTTGCACACTAGGTGATGCTGTGTCTTAGGGCAATTTCTGCTACGTGAATAACGTAGATGAAGTCGAATATCTAAAATCGATTTACTCACCCGTCCTCACCACGCGGGATCGATGTCCGCGGCTCGCCATGTTGATTCAGGAACTCCGTTGGGGTTGGTGGAGTTCCGAATCGATATAAGCGCGCTCAGGGATTGATATATCCCATCTAGATTAGACGCGATATATCGATCCCCGAGCAATCGATTTTAACGCGCCGATACGGCGCATAGTCTAGACGTGGCCTTACAAAACACATAACTACAGGCCAACTTCTTTACCAGCTAGGCAACACCATACCATTCACTGCACTGAACTCATCTTATGGAGGTGAGAGTGTATGCACGTACGCACCCGCGGGCACACACACCCATGGCTCCTTCTTACCTGCTAGTAAGTCCCACACTGTGTAGAATTAATAATACTATAGATGTGTGGGAGGACATCTGCACAGACCTTCTTACCTGATGAGTGATGCTGTATTCTCCAGAGCAATGATTTGTCAGCTCTCAACTTTGGCAAATCAGCATCTCAGCATCGTTGGCACGGGTATGAAGAATTACCAGGTACTGAAATGTTCAGTGTGACCGGTCACGTTGTAATTCCATTACAGATGTTCCCTGGGTTAGTGAGAGTTTCATTATCTACACATCTCAATAAAGACCATGTTTTACAATGAATGGCTACAGACATTTTTTTTTTAATATTTTTAGGAAAAGTGATGGTTAAAAGAGAGATGTTAGAGTGTCAGTCCTAGACACTCATGGTCTCTGTCTTTAAAGCAAGTGAAGTGTGATCAGAACAAGTAGAAACTTCCCCTTTCTGTCCCACCCCAATATAACAACTGATCATCTCAAGATGTCAGAAGGTATTTCATTCAAAATTTAATCATTATTATTATTATTATTATTATTATTATTAATTATTATTTATGTTACCATAGTGCCTAGATACAAGAGTCAAGATCAGGACCCCATTGAGCTAGTAGCTGTACAAATCCATTGGCTGCAAATGCAAACAAGAGTGCCACTTAGGGCACTTTTCCTCATAAAACCACTGCTTCTGTCACTGATACTTTCACTTTGCAGATGTACCTGTTAGCATTCAGCTTGGCGGGAGTATTTCTTCCCACAGCCACAGATTGCACTAGTGCTCAGCCTGGCTCATCAGACTGAACATTGGAGTCCATGATTTGGAACCAGTTGGTGATCTTTGATATTGCGACATACTAAAAGTGACGGTATCACACAACAAGATGCATTATCATGCAGAATATACCAGTGAGCTAGAAGAGGATATCCAATTGTAACACAAATTTCCAAGCAAATCCCAGGACCACAGGCAAGAATCCTGCACGCTCCATACATTAAATAACTCTGTTTTCAATACCCAGAACAGGTCCCCGCACTCTATAAATCTATATCCTAGATTTGAGACCTTTTTACAGTGAGTGATTAGTGAATCAAGGACGGGGGAAATAGTTTCCACAGTACCTGAGGTTCTTTAAGATTGCTTATGTGGATCCACACTCTTGGTTACACATACACTTCTGATGCATGATCTCAGTCTTCCAGAAAGCACTGTCCTTTGGATCCTCTCACCCTTCCCCCTTGCATAGGGTTTTGAGGCTATGAGAAAGGGAGTTGTCTCCACAGCCTTTAAAATCCTTCCACTAATTTGGCAATCATTTAATCCAAGACTCTGAGGAAGTGTGGAAAGTGGGTGGGGAGTTTGGATCTTTATAGGCAAACATCTTAGAGGACTGCTGTTCCTATGGTAGTTATTTTATTTTGAGAATTGCCTACATGGATTCCGCACTCTTGAAATATTAGCAAGCCATCCTGCAACCCATGAGGTGTGGCTGTGAGGGATATTAGTCAGAAATTACCACAAGACTGTTCTCCAAAATTAGGCAGTAGGTCTGAAAGTCAAGGGGTGAGTTCAATGCTGTGTATGTACAAATGTATAGAAATCAAAAGAGCAGCCTTGTGTATTTTATTTATAATGATGCTGTTCAGCCTGGCCTCTTGGGCTACAGAATAGCGAAGAGCCCATTGCTTTTTTCTGGATCACGCTGAGCTCTAGATGGATAGATGCTGCAAGATGTCCCAACAATTCCAGGGAGGCTTTCATGCCTACAGAAATAGGTGAAGCTGATAAGGAGTCCGCAGACATACTCAGTGAAGAGAACAAAGGAAGTGTTTCTAACTCATCAGCCACATCAAACTCAGCCTCCCATAGTCTCAGCCTTCAGACTCAGACTGTGGAGAAGCCAACCTAGGGTGGGAGTCCAGAAGCACTGCATGGTTTCAGAGGAATTAAGTGGCAGAATAGATGCTGATCAAGAATATGTGTAGTCTGACCCATAGAGCCAGAGGTAAAAGACTCATGCTGACTGAATTTGGGCACTAACAAAACCCCAGCATGAGCCCAAGCTTCATTCTTAATGGCAGTGAGACCATCACTGGGCCCCTTGATACCTGTGGTCTAACATCTCCCAGAAGAAGTTACAACGTTAAAGCCTGCAGGGAAGTAAAAAGGATCACTGCTAGACTGAAAAAGAGACAGAACCAGCCTCATTTATGTCAATAAGGGCATGATTGGTATTAATTCACAGGATCAGAGGCATTGTCAGCAACAGTTGATGCTGAAGCCTTCACAGACCTGGCCATCAATGTATCTTCTGCATTCACCACCCACAGCTCCTTAAAGATGCTGGAGAAAGATAGCACACAGATCATAAAGTATCTGACCAACTGATACCTTCTGAGCAAGGTTTCTGATGGTCTGACACATATATCCCTCATTATCAATTTCCTTGACAGTGAATGTGTTCGAGTCAGGTACCTTGCATCTAAGTCACCTCCTGTTGCTCTGGTGCAGTCTGAAGTGGCATCACCTTTGGCCCAGAATCATCTGACACACAGCCCATGGACAAAGGGCACTGTCACCTAGTTGGATGCTCAATATGGATGTTACCGGATGTTTGGCACCAGAATCAATCAACTCAGAGAAAACCAGGATGTAGTTCTCTGGAGTTGTGAAGCCCCTCAGCAGCGATGATGCTAGATGCTCAGAAGCAGACTCACTCAACTGGGCCTGAAGAGCATCCCACATCAATAGAAAATTGAGGTGGTCCTCCCACTCTTCATGGGTTTGGGTGGAGAGAGAAAATATATGACCTAATAGAACTATCATTAGAAAAGGAAGGGAAGTAACCTCAGAAGCCTATGCTTTGGACAATGCCTACAACAGTATAGACACCAAAGAACAATTCCAGGTTTTAAATTACAAAAACTGACCAACTATCTGATCAATGAACTCTAGGCAGAATTAGTCCCCATAGACTCACAAGAAAAAAACATTCCCAGGGTAGTGTCAAGGACTGAGTGAACTCCGAGCTCCTTGAATGGTTAAAAGAACTGAATGGTGGTTAGGGTCACCAACCGTTTGTACCCTCAGAACCTCGCATGAGGGGGATTAGCCCCAGCATACACAGCTTTCTACAAATTCAAACTCACATGCTTGTCCTAGGAGTTTGAACTCATATAGGCAACCCTCAAAGGCAAATCTTCATTATTCCTGGGTCTGAGAATCCCCAAATTATTATTCAGTGATCTAGCACCTGAAAATTTTTTAAAAAATTTGCACACCCAAGTATGAGGTTAAGCCAAAATCAACTAACTAAAACTATCACTGGGAGGAAAAAAGGCAAAAAGTAGAGAAAATGCAAAACAATTTTTTAACATGACAGCATAATAGCAATATTCTACCTCCAAAGGTTGTCCTGCTCAGAGGAAGAAAATGAATCATTTTGAACATTTTAATAAAAATAATGGAGCTATTAAAAAATTCAGCAGCACTCTAAAAAGCAAGTATTTTTTTTCTCTTCATAACCACCATGTGCAACTTCCTCAAGCCTTAGCATCACAACTTTAGAGTTCTGGCCAAAAGGAAAAAGACAACAACAAAAAAAATGGTGTGTTTCTGGCACTCTGACTACTTAACACCTATTCAAAGAGGAAGAAAGCAAGCTTTGAAAATGTTTCAGAAATGCACAGATGGAAAACGTTCTTGATAGGATCCTAGATATAATAGGCAGCTTCACTGAAAGTATTTGAAAGCCTTTATGCACTGTGTGAAAACAGTTTTGCTTTTTGATGCTTTCCCACAACACCAAAACAGAAACCTTTTTGAAACTTCATCCTTAAAAGTGACTAGATGATAATAAAACCTATCTCCAGTCTGACCATTAATTGTAAATATGCTAAGTATTACTTGCAATAAACACCAGTGCAAAGCAAAGCCAGTTTACATAAAGCTTTGCAGGGAGTGCCTAGAAGAGCTTACAGTCAAAGGCAGGTCAGACAAACAAATAGCAGACACAGGGTAACAGTTCAAATGAATGGGAGTGAGAATGTGTGGAGAAATTACTGGAAGAACAGTGTATAAAGGTTTCCTGGAAGAAACAGGTCTTAAGGGGAGATTCAATTTGCAAAGAAAAGAATGAATGAAGTGGTGATGGCTATTACCTGGGCTGACACCTGCAAATTCCAAAGCAAAAAGCTTGAGTTTATAACTTGAACTAAAGAGACAGGCTTCAGAGTTTTATTTTATTTTTGTTTTTCTTGACAGGAGCTTAGGTGGGAAGGCTGTGATGGTACAAAGGCAGCAGTGACAGTGACTCGAGGAACAGAAGAAACAATGATGACTGGATGTGGAAGCTGTGGAGCGTACATTTTCCTAGAACGGGTATCCGGAAAGAGCTTCATTTGTACAAAGTGCCATCTGATAGAGCTGATGGAAGAGGCGATCTGAGGTTGGGAGATGCAGGTAGAAACTATGGTTGTGTTTTGAAGGGGATTTAAGCAGATGATGGAGGGAAGGTGAGAGGAGGCTGAAGGGAAAACTTTAGACTCTCAGATGCAAGCTGGACTAGAGAACCATGAGGGTAGACTGCTGTGTGAGGAAAGTGGCCTGTAGAAACATGTAACTACAAGAACCAGGCAGAGGAAAAAAACAGATAGTGAAGAGAAATAGAGCTCAGGAACAGGTTTTCTGAGTAGGAAAACAAAGAAAGGGCGCATCAGGCAGTAACAGAGGGTGAGAGGGCAAAGAAGACAAGAAGTGAGGCCAGTCCTACAAGAGAAGAGGAAGAGTCAATGGAGGTGGCCAGAGTTCAGAGCCCCAGGAGGATACAGGGTGTCTCACAAAAGATTGCAGGTAAGAACAAAAGACAAGAGGACTTGCAGCCAGAAGGAACAGGAGGCAGGCTGGAGAATCACACCAACACCAAGAGGCAGGTGTATGTGACTGGGGACTCCCTAATAAGAAGAACAGAGCTGATCCAGAGAACAGAAGGATGTGCTGTCTGCTGAGAGCTAAGATACAGGATGCGGACCTGAGGCTCAAGAGGACCTGAATGGGGGCAGGAAAGAATCCATGGATTGTCCTTCACGTGAGAACAAATGATACTGATATTTTCCAGTGAGAATCTAGCAAAGGAGACTATGCCAGGCTGGGGAAGATAGTTAAAGAAATGGAAGCTCAGATGATCTTCAGTGGGATTCTGCTTGTCCCCAGAGGGGGCAAGTGAAGATGACATAAGTGGTGATATAAGGGGGGCTTTGGAATATTCAAACACAGGGAGACATTCATGGACAGAGGACTCTTCTCATGGGATGGACTCCACCTGAGAAGGGAAAGAAATAGACTCCTGGGATGGACATTGTCACAACTGCTTACGAGAGTTTTAAACTAAGATTTGAGGGAGATGATTGGGAGATGTTCATGTAATCTTCATGCTTGAGTCTAATATTGAGTGGGAGGAAAATCAAGAAAGAGAGGATACAGCAATGGAGAAAGGAACATCAGAGATAGGACATAGAGAGCAAAGACAGTGCCAATAACAATGAAGCAAACAGTCAGGTAGGTGATACTGGCCGTAGAATGACTGTATCCAGGACCGGCGCTTTCATTTAGGCCACTTAGGCAGTCACCTAGGGTGCCAGCATTACAGGGGGGGGCATTTTGCTGGGGGGGCGGCAGGCGGCTCCGGTGGAGCTGTCGCAGTCGTACCTGCGGAGGGTCTACTGGTCTTGCGGCTCTGGTGGACCTCCTGCAGGTATTTCTGCAGACGGTCCACTGGTCCCCTGGCTCCGGTGGACCTGTCGCAGGCATTTCTGCGGACGGTCCGCTGGTCCCGCGGCTCCAATGGACCTGCTGCAGGCATGCCTGCGGCAGGTCCACCGGAGCCACGAGACCCGCGCGCGGGGTGGCGAAATGGCCCGGCACCTAGGGCTCCAGAAACCCTGGGGCCGGTCCTGACTGTATCTAATTAGGTGAGGAATCTGGGCAAAGTGAAGCAGAAACAACTAAAATGTCTGTACACCAAGGCAAAGACCCTGAGTAACAAAATGGAAGAACTAGACACGTGATGAAATAGAAGTCAGGACTGGAATACAGATACTGAAAGGTATGTGCTGTTCAAGAAAGACAGCAAAGAAGGTAAAGGGGTGGAGTAGTACTGTAGATTAATAATCAGGTAGATTGTGAAGAAATCATACGCGATGAAATGGATAAAACAGAATCTGTTTCTGTCACAGTCACTTTGGGGTAGAAAGCTACCAGAAGCTCTCCTGGGATAGTGCTTAGGGTATGCTACTGCCCCCCAGGATCCAATTTGGATATGTACAGAGACCTCTAATATTTTTAATGAAAAAAACCTACTGGGAATTATGTGAACATGGGAGGCTTTAACATCTCAGGTATATATTGGAAGACAAGTGCTACTAATGATAGTAGGACTAGATTTTCCTGGATGTAATAGTTGGCAGATTCACTCATGAAATAGTTGCCGAACCTACAAGAGGTGAAGCCATTTTAAATTTGGTATTGATGAGTAGTGAGGACCTCATAGAAGAACTGATTTTATGGGAGGAGCTTGGTTCAAGTGATCATGATCTAAACTACAATGAAGGATAAACAAAAATAGGTGTGCAACTAGGGTTCCTGATTTCAAAAGGGCAAACTTTAAAAAAATGGAGACAATTAGTTAGGGAAGTTGACTGGACTGAAGAACTCAAGGATCTGAATGTGGAGGAGGCTTGGAATTACTTTAAGTAAAAGTTGCAGAAACTATCCACTTCCACAAGGAAGGGGGGAAAAATCGTTGGGAAGGGTTGCAGACCAACCTGGATAAGCAAGCATCTCAAACAGGTGATTATGTGAAAGCAAAAAACCTACAAGAAATGGAAGATGAGATGGATCAGCAAGGAAAGCTACCTCTTGGAAATCAGAAAGTGCAGGGAAAATGTAAGAACTGCCAAAAGGCAAGCAGAGTTGGACCTTGCAAGGGAAATTAAAAGCAACAGTAAACAGTTCTATAGCCATATAAATAAAAAGAAAACAAGGAAAGAAGAAATGGGACCATTAAAGACTGAAGATGGGGTGAAGATTAAAGATAATCTAGACCAGGCCCAACACCTAAGTGAATACTTTGTCTCAGTTTTTAATAAGGATAATGAGATGCTTAGGGGTAGTGACAGGGTGGCTAATAGAAATGAGGATAGGTAAGTAGAAATTAGTACATCTGAGGTGGAAAATGAACTCAAACTGCTTATTGGGACCAAATTGGGGGGCGGGGGAGTGAGAGGGGCAGATAATCTCCAGCTAAGAGTATTAAAGGAATTGGTGCATGATATTGCAAGCCGAATAGCAAGAACTTTTAATGAATCTGTAAACTCTGAGGTCATACCCTATGATTGGAGAACTGCTAATATATAACCTTTTTTAAAAAGGGGGGGGGGGGAAATTGATGCAGGCAACTATATACCTGTAGTTACTTTGACCTCAACTGTATGCAATGTCTTGGAACAAATTTTGAAAGAGCAAGTAGTTAAGGACATAGAGATAAACCACTAACTGGGATAAAATACAACATGGTTTTACAAACGAGAGATTGTATAAGACTAACCTGATCTCTTTCTTTGAGAAGATAACTGGTTTTTTAGACAAAGGAAATTCAGTACATCTAATCTGCCTGGATTTCAGTAAGGCATTTGATACAATTCCACATAGGAAATATTAGTTAAGTTGGAGAAGATGGGGATTAATATGAGAATTGAAAGGTGGAGAAGAAACTAGTTCAAGGGGCAACTACAACAGGTCATACTGAAAGGTGAATTCTCAGACTGGAGGGAGGTTACTAGTGGAGTTCCTCAAGGATCAGTCTTGGGACCAATCTTATTTAACCTCACATCTTATTTTCATTACTGAGCTTGGCAGAAAAAGTGGTGTTACGCTAATTCAATTTGCAGATGACACAAAATTGGGAGGTATTGCCAATACGAAGGAGGACTGGAATATTATACAAGAAGATCTGGATGACCTTGAAAACTGGAGTAATAGAAATGAGATGAAATGTAACAGCATAAAGTCATGCACTTAGGGACTAACAACAAGAATTTTTGCTATAAAATGGGGATTTATTAGATGGAAACAACAGAGGGGGAGAAAGACCTGGTTGATCACAGGATGACTATGAGCTCCCAATGTGATGTGGCCGTGAAAAAGGCTAATGCGATTCTAGGATGCATCAGATGATGTATTTACTGTAGAGATAGGGAAGTGTTAGCACTATTATGCAATGCACTGTTGAGACCTCATCTGAAATATTCTGTGGTTTTGGTCTCCCATGTTTATGAAAGATTAATTCAAAGTGGAACAGCTGCAGAGATGGGCTACCAGGATTATCTGAGGAATGGGAAACGTACCTTATGAGAGGAGACTTAAAGAGCTTGGTTTATTTAACCTAACCAAACAAATGTTGAGGGGAGATATGATTGCTCTTTATAAATTCATTAGCTGGATAAATATCAGGGAGGGAAAGTAGTTGCTTAAGTTAAGCACCAATGTGGACACAAGAACCAATGGCTATAAACTGGACATAAATAAGTTTAAGCTTCAAATTAGACATAGGTTTCAAACCATCAGAGGAGTGAAGTGCTGGAATACCTTCAAAGAGGAGCAGTTGGGGCAAAAAAACCTAATTGACTTCAAGATTGAGCTTGATAAGTTTATGAAGGGGATGGCATGATGAGACTACCTATAATGGCATCTGGCCCATCTGCAACTGTTAGTAGCAATAGTCCCCAAAGGCCAAAGATATGATGCTAAATGGCAAGGGCTCTGAGTTACTACAGATAATTCTTTCTCAGGTGTCTGGCTGGTAGATCTTGTCAACATGCTTTTGGTTGGGAAGGAATTTTCCTCTGGGTCAGACTGGCAGAGGTGTTAGGGTATTTTTGCCTTCCCTTGCAGCAGGGGGCACAGGCCACTTGCAGGTTTAAGACAGAGTAAATAGTGGATTCTTTGTAACTTCAAGTCTTTAAATCATGATTTGAGGACTTCATTAACTCAGCGGGAGGTTAGGGGTCTATTACAGGAGTGGATGGACGAGGTTCTGTGGCCTGTAATTTGTAGGAGGTCAGACTACATGATCACAATGGTCTCTTCTGGCCTTAAAGATCTATGAGTCTATAATTGCAGGACCTACCATCCTCTATGAATCAGACATAGAGAATGGATACATATCACCATTATGTTATAAACCACGAAACTAAGAGTGGGAGAAAGGGACCAAAAGGAGAAGAAATGAGAAATGACAGTGTAGGGAGCATGTAAGAAAGTAGAAGGAAATGAAAGTAAAGAGGTGCATAAGAAGGCGATTGCAAAACATTTTGACAATGATGATGATGGATCTTAATTACAACAAAATAAGCCAGACTTTACTTTCTATTATCTTGATGTGACAGATTTTCTACAGTCATCAGTAAAAGCAACTCCAGCTTCAGTTGTGTGCAGACAGAAGGGGGGTGGCTTAAGCCTGAGTTTGAACCGTTGGCTCATATTGCAGTGCTGGTAATGGGTTCTATGACAAAAATCTCACTGTGTAGATGTAGACGTGTGGACTCAACCCTGCGGCACCTCCTGCTGGTGACTTCTGGGAATTAGCTCGATTTCCCACCTCCAGAGCGCCCTCTGCAGCCCAGTGACCACCTGTCCTCTGGCCCCCGTATCCCTCCTGGAATTGGTGCCCTTGTACCTGGGGTGCTGCTCCCTAGCAGTAATCCCCTCAGTCTTAGGGTCTCCCCTCCTGGGGAACTCCCACCCACTAGTTTCACCTCACCTCACTATAAGGCTACTGCCAGTCATCATCTAGCCCCACACCCTGGGGCAAACTGCAGTATCAGCCTACTCATCACTGGCAAGGTGGGTTTGGACCTGCTGCCTTCTCCTACCCCTGAGCTGCCCTCTGCAACCCCTAGTTCCTGTTAGCCCAATACTAGGCTGCAGCCTGGGGCTTTCCAGGCTGGAGCTCCACAGTTCCTCTGCCTTTCCCCAACCCTGCTCCACTCAGGTACTCTGCTCAGGTCCCTGCAGCCAGGGCCATTTCCCTCTACAGGCAGAGGGAGACTCCCTGGGCTTCTGGCTCACAGCATCTTATAGGGACCAGCTGGGCCTGATTGGGGCATGACCACAGCTGAGCCTATTTTCCCCAATCAGCCCAGGCTTCTTGCCCCAGACACAGACCTCTCCAAGGGCTGTTTTTAACCCTTCAGGGCAGAAGCGGGAGTCCACCTCGCTGCAGTAGGAGTATTGTATTACTAGATAGAACCATTGCAGGTAATGTTACCAGTTTTCCTTACTTGCATGTATAGGTAGCTAAATCTTGGGGAAATGATAAATATTGGCTTCTGAAGGAAGTCAGACTGAGAGATGGAGACAGAGCCTGAAAATGGAGTTTCCCTACAGCTTGGCTTTGGGCTCTGGACTGACCAGAATAGACTATGCTTCAACTTTCATTCTCTATGCTTCTCTAAGGACTTCCTGTCCTGTGTTCCAGTTGAATAATAAACCTGACTGTTTTGATGACACTGTTTGAGCTTCACTGTAAATACTTGGTGAGATGCTTGGTAATATACTTGGTCACCCCTGAAGAGTATACAAGTCTCCACCAGCGGAGCCGGCTCCAGGTTTTCTGCTGTCCCAAGTGGCGAAAAAAAAAAAGCCACGGCAGCGCAATTGCACCACTCCACTCTTCAGCGGCAGTTCAGCAGCGAGTCCTTCACTCCCTCTCTTCCTCTTCCATGCCGCTTCAGCAGCAGCTCAAAGAGGAAGAAAGGGACTGATGGACTCGCTGCTGAATTCCTGCCAAAAGCCCAGACGTGCTGCCCCAATAGCCGACGGAGTGCTGCCCCTTGGTATTAGCCACCTCAAGCACCTGATTCATTAGCTGGTGCCTGGAGCCAGTCCTGCTACCAGGAGCCTATTTCAGTTAGACTTGCTGAAGAGAACTCACGGTGTGAAGCAGGAGTGCTTGAACCCAGAGGTCTTCAAACCACAATTTGAGGACTTCAATAACTCAGACATAGGTTGGGGGTTTGTTATAGAAGTGGATGGGTAAGATTCTGTGGCCTGCATTGTGCAGGAGGTCAGTACTAATGAGTCATAATGGTCCCTTCCTGAATCTCTTTAAAGTCTAGAGTCTATTTTGAGTATTGTCTCAGCAGTCAGTTTGGAGTGCTCTATGTGTGCCTACCCTGAAGGAGAGTGAGGCCTGGTCTAGACCGTGGGGTTCAGGATTGAGGGGATCGATCTAATGTTACGCAACTTCAGCTATCATGAATACCTAGCTGAAGTTGACGTACTAGATCGACCTTAACCGTGATGCCCCTTCAACACAAAGGGTGAGTCAACTGCTGCCACTCCCCCATCGACTCCGCCTGTGCCTCTTGCAGTGGTGGAGTACAGGAGTTGACGGGAGAGCGCTCGGGGATCGATTTTTCGTGTCTAGACAATCGCTGCCCACCAAGTCTCATCTGACATGCATTTAACATGGGCGAATCCAGCTTTGCGCGATCGGCAAAAACAAAAACAAAAAACAAAAAAAAGAGAAAAATAACAATTTAAATACTGTACCTGTAGTGCGGGCGATTCCACCCGCCATTATACTCAATGTAATTTTGACTATACACGATTTTCGCTTTATGCGCTGACAGCAGAACATAACCCCAGCATAAGATGAGACTCACCTAGATCCTTTGCGGGGTCAGGAACATGGAAAGAGTTCCTTCCAAAGCTGGGCGTGTAGCACAGATCCTGTGGATCCATGAGAATTGGGGTGGCAGTGGTGGTTCAATTATTGTTAGAAGCTATGCATATTAACAGTAAAATATATTCCTTTCCCAAGTTTGTGACCTGAAATCATTTCTTATATGCACAGGTATTGACTAGAAGAAATAAAAACATTATATGGTGCCAAAGCATTACAACATATTGTAGGGCTGTTTCCCCTCCATGATCATAGAACTCAGCTGGACCAAGTTGGTTCTGAGGAGTCCGGGCTGTAAAGAAGACCTGATCAGTATTCGGCTCAAGGATTTTTTAAAAGCTTAGATTTGACTGAACAGTACCCCTTTAAAAGAACACTGTCAAGTTTTAAGGGTGCACTTTTTAATCTACTTTTTGATTTTTTTAAGCCCCATGTAAATCATGATGTCAGATGTGATGTGCTGACTTGTGTTATTGTTAAAGACAAATATTTCAATGATTTCAATTCTTTAAAAAATAATACTAAAACAAATATGTGAACAGCTCATTAAATCAATTCATATACAATGGTGGGGAGAAAAAAAATCAGTGGAGAAACAGATTTCAATTTCAGTCTTCCGAAGGTGTTTTTTTTTAAAATAAACCTTGAGGGATAAAAGTGTTTATGAAATATACCTTGACATGGCCCTTCTAAATGAGCTCTCCTTATAAAGCTCATGTGAAAATATTACAAAGGAAATTGAATCTCTGTAGCGCCTCCACCTCATCTGGACATTTGGAACCCACTCATCTCCCTGCTTTTGAGCATTTAGTAATATCTATAAAAAATTTAAAGTGTCCATTAGAAGTAAAGTTTCTATCTGCTACATTCGGGAGAGAAGCATATTGAACTACCTATGTTTGGTTTGGGAAATCTGTTTTTGTCTGTAAGCAGAGGCCTCCCTAATAGGAAGATGAACCTACCGCTCATTGCCTCATGTGGTTTTGTGTGTCCCAGGAATACTACTACAGTCTACAACAACAAGGCTCCATCTGGCTGCTCAATTAGCGCCCAATGTGACAATTGCTGTTCATGCACAGGCAATTGATTAGATTTTTATGTCCCTCAACAAGCCGAGCTGATTACAATGAGTATAATTTTTCTTTTTTTGCTTTATAGCTTGTTTGTTTTGTGTTTTCTAGTTTGGCCATTGAAGTCTATGAATTATCAAATGCCCTTGCCAGGAGGGAACTCTGCCATTTTGAGATGTCGATGGTTTGTGAAGGGCTGCTGTGGTGGTTCAATAGTTGCACTACCAAAAAAGAGTTATGTTCTCTGTGTTCAGACAGAATATTTTCGTAGTTCCGTTATTCTAGTTTCCAGAACAATTAGAAGCTGACTTAAAAATGGACTTTGAGTCATTATCTGTTGACAATCTGCAAGTTAGCCTGCTCTTCAGATTCTTTGGCTTTGCACCCCCAGTCTAGGTAAAAATTCCTAGACCAGCCTGATCACTATGCACAGCCCTACACAGGTCCTATGTCCAGAGAAGAAGGGTGCTTTCCTTAGGCTAGCTAGCATTGTGAGCTTCACTGAACTAACATCCTCAGGGCTCGATTTTCTTCTCACTGACACTGGGGCAACTCTGTTTAGTACACTGGAGTTATTGTGAGTTACACTGGTGTAATGAGAGGAGAATCAGGTCCTTAGGGTTAGATTCTGCCTGGGGCTTATGTAGGTTCCCAAAGAGTGGAAGGGAGTAAGGAGCTTCTTCCTCTCACTTGTGTGTCCCATGTAAGGTCTATACAGAACTGCAGTCTCTGTGCTGAGAGAGAAAGAGGACTGCCCTAATTACTCCGGGCAATTACAGGGGCGGCTCCAGGCTGTGAGGATGGCAGGCAGGCTGCCTTCCAGCTTGCCTGCGGAGGGTCCGCTGGTCCCGCGGCTTTGGCAAACCTCCCACAGTCTGCCGCCAAAGCCGCGGGACCGGGGACCTCCCGCAGGCAAGCCACTGAAAGCAACCTGCCTACCGTGCTTGGGGTGGCAAAATACCTAGATCTGCCCCTGGCTGTATACCTCCCAACTGCCCCCACTGCTGGGTAGTGCCTACAATGCAAAACCCAGCTCAGAAGAAGGTGCAAGAAACCACATAATAGACAATTATGGAAATATTTCCACAGTGAGTTAGTGGATCGATGGAAAAGTTCTTGCTTTGTATGCAATTGACCATAGCTTCAAGTCTCACCTGTTTTCTCTTAAAAATGGTGGAACTTCTAGAAAGAAAGGGTGTTCCAGTGACTGGGATGCTAGTCTGGCACCTGGAAGGCCTGGGTTTAAGTCCCTGCTCTGCCATAGACATTCTGTGTGACCGGGAACAAGTCATTTAATCCCTCCATACCTCAGTAACTCGGGGATGATAGCACTTTCCTGCCTCATAGGGGTGTAGAAAGAATAGATTGTAGACTGTGAGATGTTCAGATACTATTATAAATGTGGTATATAAGTACCTTAGAAAAACAGAGGAAGTGTTTGCCTAATGCCCAGTAGCTGATGGATGGTTCATAAACTTAAGCATGAACATTTTTCCCCTAATAATATTTTCATGTCCTAATATAATGGTCTATCAAGGTTCTTAGACTGCAGCCATCACTAAGGTATCTGAATATCTGTATTATTATCCATATACATATTAATCGTTTTGAATCACACTAAATTCTCTTTGTTTGGATTATATTTTTGGCAATGAGCTGTATGGGTTAACACAGAACAAGTCAATTCCTTTACAATAAAAATTAGTACTTATATCTGGAGTGTGATGGGGCAAGGCCAGATGGCTACAGTAAAGTACTGAGTAACAGGTATGTTAGCCCCAGGCTAAACAAATCCATAGTACCCTGGTAACCAAATGGCAGTTGCTCCAGGTTAATCAAGGCACCTGGAGCCAATTAAGATCTTTCTAGAAGGCAGTTGAGATAGCTACTTTAATTAGAACACCTGCAGCCAATCAAGGCAGGCTAATCAGGGCACCTGGGTTTAAAAAGGAGCTCACTCCAGTCAGGCAGGGAGGAGCCAGAGGAGGAGTGTGTGTGAGGAGCTGGGAGCAAGAAGCTGAGAGTGAGAGAGTGTACTGCTGGAGCATTGAGGAGGACAAGCATTATCAGAAACCAGGAGGAAGGTCCTGTGGTGAGGATAAAGAAGGTATTTGGAGGAGGCCATGGGGAAGTAGCCCAGGGAGTTGTAGCTGTCATGCAGCTGTTACAGGAGGCACTATAGACAGCTGCGATCCACAGGGCCCTGGGCTGGAACCCGGAGTAGAGGGTGGGCCTGGGTTCCCCCCAAACCTCCCAACTCCTGATCAGACACAGGAAGAGCTGACCCAGACTGTGGGTTCCACAAGAAGGGAAGATCACTGAGGTGAACAAATCCGCCAATAAGCGCAGGACCCACCAAAGTAGAGGAGGAACTTTGTCACAGGAGGTAGAGATTAGCTTATTCAGTTCATCCACTAAGTTGACCAATCTTAGTAACCTTCTTAGCTATCTCAACTCATATGGATCATGTTTGTGGAAATCACAGTAATGCCTAGAAACCTTATCTGCACTTCAACAATTTAATTTTCAAGACAGTGTAATTTCCTACTAATAAAAGGAGTCTGTAACAAAAGGAGTATTAAGAGTATTAAGAGATTCAGACTAAATTCATCCTATCAACCACAACATTGTATTGGGATAGTCCCCAAACCTGTGAAATAAGGATTTTCTTCTTCATGTAACATTTCATGTATATGTCCCAGGCATCTAGATCCATCTATCATAATCAAGTACAATTCCAGTAAACCCAACAATGTTTTTCAAACAGAGTTGTTCTGTTGATGAACATCCTTCACCTAGCTCAAGACTTAACAGAATGGATATTCCTTGATTTGCCATTAGGGTCCTTATCTGAATATATCAATATTTTGGATTGGATCTGAGGATGTGATTTGGCCCATTGCAGAGAAAGAAGCCAGCCAAAAAGTTGGGATTCAAACTCCCTCAACATAAGTCAGGGTAGTGGTTGGTTCAATGGGATATTGTTTTGGGCCTAACTCTAGTGCAATGTTGCAAAGGAGAGTTTTAGACTCCCCTGACCCACAATGTAAGTCAACTTGTGAATTAGATTCCTCAGTTGTAATAGATAGAATTTCCTACTGCAATGTCATTAGGCACAAAGTCCTCTTTCCATAACTGTAATATAAGGGGACAAAACTCCTTTTCCTGGAACTGAATACTAGTTGCGGTACCATTATGGAAAATCACTCTAGTCAAGGCATTATGTAGACAGAAGAGCTGTGAGTGGCACATAGCCCACAACAGCACCCAGAATGCCTTCCAGCATACAGTACTGTATATACAGCCCTTCCAGTGCTTCTCCATGTGCTGTATTGTACATACAAAAGACTTTGTCTTTCAGTAATTACAGTAGAGGAAAACCAATGGGGAGAACAAGCAATCTTTCTTCTTACTATTTCAGTCTTGTTGCTTTGTGGGCTGCTCTGAACTCCTACTTTCTTCCCTAATCCCAGACCTTCCCTGTTTACTGCAAGTGTCTGGCTAATTATTCTTTGCAAAGAGGCAGAGCCAGAAGGTTCCACTTAATTTAAAGACTCTCTCTGAACATGATCATTACATTTCTTAGTTCTTGAGACTAAGCTACACAGTTGTCAGCCAGAGCACTAGAAAAGCCCAAAAGGAGATTGCATCATTTGTACTCTAGTTGTGCTTTCTCAAAAAAGAGAGAGAGAGAGACTTGCCAAGTCCTGCAGCTTTACAAATGCATGTGACACAGTTTTAGATCAGCACAGGGCCCTCTTACCAGCTGTAGCTGAAGATCACTGGCTCCACTCGAGTCCTTGAGTCACTTTCATAGATGAATCAATAAAATTACTAGAGCATCTGGGGAGATTGAGCACAGTTCACCCAGGCACCTAGAAGAAAGGCACTTTTGTACTCAAGAATAGTCTTCTTTTTTAATTAGCATTTCCATATGAAAAAGAAGCTTTATTACATGCACTCTTCCAGGAGAAATCAGTTCAAATAACACTGGAGAAGAACCTATTAGTTCATTTTTCCAAGGAAACAGGGTGAGGGCCTGACATAGGATGAGTGAGCTGTAGGATGAGTACAAGAATTGCCCAGGAATAAACCCATAGAGCAAATTTTGCCAGAGACTAAAGCCCCAATCCTGTGATGAGCTCTGCAGGGCTTCAGGGGTCCACTTGCACAGACCTTGTTGGCTGGCTGAGTCCTGAGAGAGAGAATCAGGCACACAGAGGTTTCATACAGATTAATTAGTCATAAAATTAAATGTATTGTAGTTAAAGGCCAAGCAATTTGAAGTTCATGGTTAAATTGCAAGGTTCTATCTAAGAAATGCAAGATCAGTGTACTGTCCAACATAACTGTTGCAATTTTCTCAGAGACAAGGTGGTGAGGTAATATCTTTTATTGGACCAACTTCTGTTGGTGAGAGAGCCACGAGAATAGCTCTGTGGAACTTTGACCAACAGAAGTTGGCCCAATAAAAGATATCTCACCTTCCTCATCTTTCTCAAATCCTGGGACCAACACAGCTACAACAACACAACAAACAACATTTTTCTGCATAGGAACATAGTATAAGATAAGGATGGAGTTAAAAGCATTAACACACCTGAACTTTTTAAACTTTTGATGTTGCAGTGAGACACTTCTTATTTTAATGCAGTTTAAAAAAAAAACAAAAAAAAAAAACCTCAAGCAGTTTTTCCACACAGGCAGGACAACATTTGGATGCTTCAAAGTGCAGTTGCACTCTGAACAGCGAGCACAAAAGTGGCATCATTTTACTCACAAGATCTGTCCCCTGTGTATATTTCAAGTCATACCTGCAGATGTCAGTAACAAATAAATTTTCACTGCTTTTAGCCCTGTGGAACCAACACTGCTAAGAAAGAGTGAACTGGATACCATTCCTTCTTGATGCATCAGTTTTGAACACTTAGGTGTCCACTGAACGTAATGAGGTTGTGCAGGTGGAGCTGAGAGCCTAATTTGGCCTGCAGAAGCTTTGTTTCTAGTGACAATGGGCAAAATGGAAAAAGCAGTCTAAGGCTATGTCTACACTACACACCTTTTAGTGACACAGCTGTGCTGCTATAGTTGTACTACTAAAAGACGCGCAGTGCACCCACTGATTGTTAGCAGGAGAGAGCTCTTCCACTGACAAAAAATGTCCACCCTCAACGAGTGGCAATAGCATTGTCAGTAGGGGAGAGCTCCTGCTGACAAAGTACTGTTCACACCAGCGCTTGTCATCGGCAAAACTTTTGTCTTTCGAGGTGTGTGTGTGTGGTTTTTTTTCACATCTCTGAAAGACAGAAGTTTTGTCGTTCAGGTTCCAGTGCAGACAAAGCCTAAGAAATAAGGAGAACTTTCCCAGACAAGTTGTTGACAAGTATTCTACCTCCACTATAATCATGCCTGTCTGGACATATACTAGAATAAGTCTGTTCCTAGCCTGGCTCAAACAGCTAACATTGTTGCTTGCAATGCCAGGATTTAGAGGTGAATAAAAACATTTTTTTGGTCAGTAGCAATGTGTTCTTTATGCACTGTAAAAAAAACAAAAAAAACACCAAAACAATATTCTCCCCTCCCACAATGCACATATTTATACGCACGGAGGCACGCACACACAGAGTAAAATCCTTACTCTATTGAAGTCAGTGACCTCTGGCCGTTGACTTCACTAGGGCAATGATTTCACACACAGGGGCTAATGCTAGGTACATGCTTCTACTCCTTTTAAATGAATAAATAACACCACAATGAGAGTGGTTCAGACCTCCCATATTCATCAAATTTGACATTGGATCATCATTAGCGTTGAAGGGCTTGGCCTGTGAATAGCAGTACCAGAGACCAGCAGCAGCTATCATTTGCCATCACAATACAATATGGGAAATAACTATCAACAGTGATTTTAAGTTTTAATTATATAATTAAGGCACCAGATCCACAATACCTACAAATACAACAGTTAGAGTAGCAGTGCTTCAGTCCTTTGCAAACAACACCACCCTTTGATACAAAGTGCCTGGCTGCAGTGTACAATTGAAATTTAATTTCTTCCCCATATGAAAAATTGAAATACTTAACTAATAACATCCAGCAACATCATCTGCCATCTGATAGTGCACAGAAACTGGCCAATTATGTGTCACCTTGGGTGGCTAATAGCCCCATTTCAAATTTCAGGCATTATCAGATAATAATACTGCCTGCATCTGACTATGTTGTTATAATTATTAACCGTTAAAACTGGAGGGGTTGAGAACTGAGTGTTGACATTTCTGCAGATCAGACTCAGTTCAAACCAACTTGTTTTCAGATTCATAAAATCTTAACACTACCATTTAGCATGATCAGATCTTTGAGCTGTGAGACATACCTATGAACATTAAACAGAAATGAAAATGGTGCTGGGTACGGAAAAACAGAGGAACCTAGCATTAGAGTACAGCTTGTCTGTTATGCTGTCTTTAGAGGTTGTTTCCATGTTTTCATTTTAAATCCTTATGGTCATATTGAATAATTTGGTCAAACCACCTTTTTGTCATAATTAGAGGGGGTCATATTTTCAGAGGTGGAATAGAACAGATACTCTGAAAAAATGATCATGCACTAATATGAAAAATACCCATCTGAATGTGCAGAAACAGAACTGTACAAAAGAAAACTGGAAAATTCTGTAGCTAAGCATCCAAAATGATCTGAAATAAGTAAAAGTAGGGTATGGTAGGCACAAATGTGCTGTGGCTATTCAAAGTGGCACTAGGGGGCAGGCAGACCTCAAGCATGGTCCAGCTAGAAAGGCACAAAGATGCCTTTAAGCCAGTTTTGACCCACTCCCCTTACTCTGTTCATATACTAATCACAAGAAGGTAGGAACACAGCATCTGCTCTTCAAGGCTTATGCTATAGATATGTACATAAAGGTAAAAAGGGGTATTCAGGCTTTGAAACCTTAAAAGGACTTTTGAGTAGAGCTGGGCAGAAAAATTCGAACAAAAATACCTTTTCCATCAGAACTTGCTGATTGGTTGAGTCTGAAATGCTTCCTGGAGATGAGGGTGTGATGAAAACCTTTCTAGTTTCCTGCCAGCTCACCTTCTCAGCAGCCTGTTTGGTGGACTGATCATTAGGCCAAAGCCTGGAAACCCAGATCACAGGCTTCTGGCTCCTCAGCAGCCCAAACTTCCTGCAGACTCTGCAGACTACCTCAGAGCCAGGAACCTGCCCAAGGCCTCCATAGTGCACAGAGAATTTCAAAATTTGGGGATTTTATTTGAAATCGGAATGAAACAAAATTTGGAAATAACAAAATCCTCCAATGAACAGAATTTCCTTTTCCTACCTAGCTCTATTTTTGAGTTTAGGAGGAGCGGCTTGTTCTTTCTAAAGTAAATCCATGAGACAGAACACAGCCTAAAATTAAGAGAAAAGTGTGTACAAACTGGTGATTATTATCAGTGTTGCCATCTCTTGTGATTTCATCACAAGTCTGCAATATTTGGTATTTTTTCCCATAAAGCCCCAGCTCCTGGAATCAAGAGATTACATAATAATTTCAATTTTCATTTAAAAGAAAGGTAAGTTTCTATCCCTCCTGGTTGTAGAGAGAGAAGCTTGAAAACATGAAGGGAGTATACGGTGAAGGCTAAAGAACCAGAAGGAAATGAAAAAGATCACTGAATGTATTATTTTCTTAAACCACTTGGGATTTTTGGAGCCTGACTCATGAATGCACGAGATTGGTGATATTGTTATGTAATCTTGCTGTTTGCAAAAATAAAAATAAAAAATTAGAAGTGAGTTTCTTTATGTAACAATATGCTACTAGTTACTCTGAGTATATTACCTGTAGTTTCTAGTTCCCTGTCCTGAAGGCACAGACAGGAGGTAAAACTTCCTCTCCATGCTAGAGGAGTGTGAACTTTGACCAGAGGCCTTTGGGAAACGTAGGGCAGTTTAGTAAGTGAGTGGCCATTTTGTTGCCAAAGTTTAAGTTCCACTAGAGTTAGTGTTGGAACAGGCAGAAGCCTGGGCCTACTAATAAACTCTAATGTGAAGGCTTCTAACGCTTGTGCTAGAAGTTGGCAGATAATGCCTCAAAGCAGGTGACAGTTGTTTATTTTTACATTTTGGCTGTTTATTTTTCTTTTAAAAGACAGAGAAGCATTTATATAATCTGATTACATCACCCTTGCCTGTCCCATTTGAGCCTTCCAATGGTTTCTCCTTTTCAAATGCCTCACAAGGCTTGGCAGAAAACTTTCCCAAGCCTACACCTCAGCCCTTGTTTCTTATAACAACACCCCATCATCAGCTGTGCTCTGCTGTTGGTGCTAGCATTAATAAGATGCTTATCCCCTACTCCTACAATCATATTCATGCCTTATTCCATGCTGACTCTAGGCACAGAACAACCTCTGTGTTCTGTTCAACCAGGCACTATCATCTCATCAGTCAAATCCTTCTTTAAAGTTATTAATGCACAAAAATCCTAAACCATGTATGAGTGAGGTTGCTTTATACATAATGTACCTAACTCAAAACCCAGGAAATAAAAATTTAAGGTATGCAACACTTCATAAACTCTTCGCTACCACTCATAGAGAGACACTTCAACATTAGAACAATGAACACAGCACCACCTTAACTCTGCTCCAGTATGGATGCCAGCCTTTCCACATGTCCCCAAACTCCACCTCACCACTACCACCACAAACAGACCAGACCACCCCCCTACTATCTATTCTGGAAAAATCACATGCGCTCATTTTTGGGAAAAGGGAATGATGGAAAAATAAGATCTTCATAAAATTATTCAGCCAGTTCAGGAGCTTCACTTTCATGGACATCCTTTTCTTTGTGAATGTAGCTGCTGAGTTGTTGAAGGTCTTCTTCCACAATGCAACACAGATGTTGCTGGAATAGAAAACCTACCCCTCCACTATGGAAAGCATTTTTGGATGGCGGGCACACTACTGGCAGCATATGACAATAGATTGTATTATACAACTTTCTTGATGTGTTCAGAGGTATAGCTGTTTAACTTTCCAGTACAACTTTTTAAATATAACTTTCCCCATTTTTCACTAACTAGCCTTTGCATATAAGGATTCCGTTATGATACATGATAATAGATTAAAAAGAGGTCTCTGACACAGCAATGGCTACTTTAACAAAAACCAGGATCCCCTTTGGAGCCAGCTGGGCACTTTCACAAAGATCCAGAAATTCATTAAAGTAGCTGTTGCTGTTGCTTTATCTACACTATAATGCTACAGTGTTTCTAGTGTAGACTTATCCTAAGGCACTCTTTGGCTATGTCTACACTACGCAATAAGGGTGTGATTTCCCTGCTCATGTAACCATACTTGAGCTACCATGAGTACAAACAGCAGTGAGCCATGGCAGCCATGCCTCTACTGCTGCTGCTACCATGGCTACTGCGGCTACACTGCAATTTATAATTGCACTAGCTCAATGAGAGCTGGTGTGAGTATGTGTGCATGAGCAGAGGACTCACCCCTGTAGTTCATAGTGTGAACATAGCCTTAGTGTGCAGTAAGAACAGCCACATGGGGAGTTAGTGCAGAGTAGCTAGTGCATGCTAGCTGGGAACACCAGCTACTTCAGGCTTTTCCCCCAAAAATAAACAGTAAGTCATGACCCCTCAAACTCATTAATTTTAGAATAACAATCTTATAGTATTGTTTTGAAGTACTGCTTTGAATGTTAGATTTTGTATAAAAGTATGTTGAAAAAGAATAAAAACAAGGAAACTCGCATTTCAGTGAGAAATATATTTTTTATTTATTAAATTCTGCTTAACATAAAAGCTCTGGGTGCATGTGTGATAGTCACACGCATCCTCAAACATATTGAATGAATTATAGTCTCTGAATATAAAAATACTTCCCTTCCCCAATGCAACAAAATACGCCCAAGGCTGTAAGCTCTTTAGGGCAGGGTTCATCTATTTGTCCTGTGCTGTACAGCACCTAGTACAATGGGTTCCTGGTCTCTAACTGGGGCTTCTGCAGTACAAATAAATAATAAGTAATGCACGGTCAACATTAAGCACAAGCAGCCCTATTGAAGTCAATGGGGATACTGGCGTGCTTAAAATTAAGAACATACTTAAATGCTGTGCTAGACTGGAACCAAGGAGCAACCTAAGTGTATTAATGACATGTTTGTTATTAGATGTTGTCTATATGATTAGCTTCAGTAACTGTGAATTTCTTCAAGTGTGCTGAAGAAATGTGCTGAATGTTGATAAATATGCAGTTATTGGGTGTGAGATGCATGTAGAATTCATCCTTTGGGTGCCACCCAAGATACAAATGAAAGGGCTGTACAAATAGAGGTAATTCTCCATAGTAATGGAGCACTGCACCTCTGGAAACACTTGTTAAAATGTATGCAGCTACTCTCGGGATATTTAGCAAATTTGGGGGATGGAGGAGAGGAGATTTACGACTAGCTTCTAAGTGATATGGATATTAAGATATTCAACCTGATTTGTATGGAAAGAGAAATAAATAATATGGCAAAGCTTAAACACTATGTATTTTAGTGAAATGACTCTTGTAAGAATGTGGAAAACTCTTTTCCTGATACTTTCAGGTGGCACAAGCCCAAGATACAGTAATCCTGTTTGGTCTGATGACCAAAAACACTCTCATGTCTGGAGGATCAACTCTAGCTTGCAGTGCAGCCTAAATTAATTCCTAAGCCGAAACCCGAGCACCCTCTCAAGGTTACTGTACCTAGGGTGTCTGAAATTCCATTATCTCCCATTGTGAGTGGTGAATCTCAAGAGGGGGAATCATTTTTTCCCTGGCCTGTTTTCAATGGCAGCATGTCAGGTTTTAATTGCCTAAAAAGGTTTTGAATTTAAAATGCATTTTCCAGGTTCTTGGGTAATTTAAATCCTAAACTAGTTCATTAAAAGGCCATTTATTATGAGGCAGGCTGGCACATTTCTCACTAACACTCAGCTTGAACTAAGAATAAAACTTAATAAACAGCATTACTGCTATCCCCTCAGAGATGCAGTGAGAATGCAAGGCTCTGAGCTCCCCTGATGGTATGTAGGCGTAGGGTGGGGTGCAGAGAGGGGTGTAGTTAAAGAACTTATTCCTTCTTGAATGAACCTACATTGCGAAATCCTGGCTCCACTGAAGTCAATGCCAAAACCTCCACCGTCTTCTGTGAGACCAGGATTTCACCCACAGTATCTTGCTTAGTTCCAAAGGGTTGCAGCACTAATGAGCCATTGAGAGAGCAGTGTAGATAAATACGGGACTTATAAGGGCCCAGTAAAGACTAGAGAAACAAAGTCCAGCAGACTAATGTTTTGGCTAAATGCCTCTTTTGGTGTGTTGTATTTCACACGTGTTTTCTGTTTGTGCAGACATATTATTTCAGAAAGAGAGATACAATAGTGAAAACTTGGTTTGTGCTCATTCAGTTCACTGATTAACATAAATGGTCTTCTAGTAAAGGTGGAACAGAATTGTCCTCAAAAAAATTTGGGGGGAGTTTCTTTAAGAATACACTCTTGTGCAGGTTTCGCTATCTGTGTAGGTTTCACTCAAATCACTTTAACATTTTTATTTAAGCAAAGTTTTGGAGAAATTAGGGATGGCTTTTTAACAGAGCTCAGCTCACATTTAGGGATTATTTTCTCTCTCTGTGTAGATAGAAAGATAGATAGACAGACAGACACAGTCCATACATGACTATAAACATACACCAATAATTAGGCATATGATACACACATTCTGTTAATACATAAACACATTTATATGCACACAAATTTATATGTTATGGACTAAGAAGACAGAAAATATAATCAGAAATGATTGTTTGCCGAATACCATTTCTTAATTTCAGCCACTTACTAATAATATAATACTTGGCACATACCTAATTTATTATAGGCTAACTGATGTATTTTCCCTTACTGAAAGCCATACATTTGTAGTATCATAGTTTCTTATCAAAGACTTGGCATTTCAAAACTATGAAAACTTTTGGCCTGGAGGTCAACCTACACTAGTGCTGTATGAGCATTAGACTCAGCTGATAACACTAATGAATTTTTTATGTAGTTAACTTTTGGCTCTTATGCAACTGGAAAGTGAAATCACAGTTTACTGGGAAGGTACTGTGTAAAAGAACTACTGCTCAGTTCCAATCAGTGGTGCAAGTATGGCGGTCTGGTCTGGTACACCATGTCAGTAAGATATTTATAGCCGGTATGCCGTACTGGAAAGACACAGGCTATTCCAAAGTGGCTGGACTGCCTCCAGCCATTCCACACAGCTGCGTCTCCTGTCTGGGGTCTGTACAGCAGCCCACCAGAGGACAGGGCTGGGAGCAGGGCTGGGCTGGGGGTGGTACAGCTGTGCCAGAGGAGCTGTCAGTGTGGGGCTGCCCTGAGGCCCCACATTCTGCTCCTTTTGCCCCTGCAATTCTGGACAGCCCCGCAGTTCCAAAGTCTCCAGTGCAGCAGGAGGAGAACAGAGCTCCCACCTCCGCCCAGGTAACTTTGGATGGCTTATGGGAAGAGGACAGGGAGAGCGCCGAGGCCCTGGGCTGGGGCAGGGAGGAGTCATGTGTAGAGGTAACATACTCTCCCCCCTTGTGTCCCTCCCATGAGTGCAGCGTACTGGTAAGAAATGCATTCTACTTGCTCCACGGTTCTAATGGTTTAGGTATCTATACTTTCTTGATTCAGTTTGATCTACCATAGAATAAATCTAATTAAGCAGCCTGTTTAGGTTCTATCCACAGACCCACAGAGCCAGCAAGTCTGTTTGTTTTTTGTTTGTTTGTTTTTTAACTTTAGTCCTATAATATTTCCCCTTTGCCCCTCAAATTCCCACCCCTGGGGAAAAAAACCTTTAAACAAAAGGAGCCTTATTTTGCTTTCTTTTGTCATTAACAATTTCAGTTTATTTTTCTTTTTTGTTGTTGATGTGCTATGCAATGAAATACTGAGAAAAAAAAATTCTTTCTGTTAAGCTGGCCTGGTACTAAATTTAATGCCTATTTGAACTGGTGCTACTTTTTCTTGAAGTCTCATGTTTGCCTTTAATTAAGGAGAAAGGATGTGTATGATGCATTACCAGCTCTATCTGATCTTTGCTATTTGATCCCATCCATTCAGGTATAAATGGTTTTCCCTGCCCATTCAGACACTAAATCAATGGGACAAATCTGAAGGACTTCTGCAAAGCTTGCTGCCCCCAGCTTTCTTAAAAGAATATATTGAAGGATGAATCTACAATACATTCAAATGGTCTCATCAGACTTTTAATATTTGAACTACATGTCATGAGAAGGATCGGTTCTATTCTAAGCAAATCAAAATGCTTTATGCTTCCATACAAACATTTATATTAGGAGAATACTTGAATAATTAAACACTGAGGCTATATCTACACTGTAGACTTCTCCCAGCATAGCTATGTCAGTCAGGGATGTGAAGAACTGTAAACTCTGACCAGCACAGCTGTGCCAGCAGAAGTTTGTAGTGTCAATGCAGTTAAACCAGCAAAATGGCGCTTTTACCAATAGGTTGTTTTAGTCCTGGGGGTTGTTTTATTTGCCAGTGTAGTAGCTATACACTAGTGAAGCACTCAGAGCAGAGACATGGTTCAGAGCAGGAATTTTTTAGGTTGGCCTCGTTTTTTCTCACTGAGGACAATACTAACACTCCTACTGACTTCAATGGGAAGAAATTTGTGGAAATAATAAGCACCTAAAGAAAAAAAAACCAGGAAACTCTGAAGTTAGGATGAAGCATGCAGTCTTGACAAACAAAAGTCATCATGACAGTTAAAATAAGGAAAATAATCAAGCACATCATTTTAATATTTAAGTTAATATTTATTTTTTATTCATATACTTGCCCTTAATAGAATGCAAAGTGTAGATTATGGATTTCGGGTCATCATGAGCGAGGAGTGGTTTAGATTCCTAAATTCCAAGACCAGGAGGGACCACTCTGATCATCTATGCTGATCTCCTGGATAACACAGACCATGGAACTTTTGCAAAATAATTCCTAGAGCAGAGCTCTTAGAAAAACATCCAGTCTGGATTTAAAAACTGTCAGTGATGGAGAATCCACCACAACCCATGGTACATTGTTCCAAATGTTAATTAAACTCTCAGTTAAAAATTTATTTCCAGTCTGAATTTGTCTAGCTTCAACGTCCAGAGATTGGGTTGTGTTATATCTTTTTCTGCTAAATTGAAGAGCCCATAACTGAATATTTGTTCCCGTGGAGATATTTATAGACTATATTCAAGTCATCTCTTAACCTTCTCTTTGTTAAGTTAAATAGATTGAGCTCTTTGAATCTATCACTATAAAGCACAATTTCTAACCCTTAATCATTCTTGTGGCTCTTTTCTGAACCATCTCCAATTTATCAACATTCTTCTTGAATTGTGGGAACTAGAACTGGACACAGTATTCCAGCAATTGTTGCAACAATGCCAAATAAGGAGGTAAAATAACCTCTCTACTTCTATTTGAGATTCCCCTGTTTATGCATCTGAGGCTCACATGTAACTGCACCATCACTGGGGAGCTTGAAGAAGGATTTATGTTTCAGGGATATTCCTTCTGAGTCACAATTCCTCCAGTGTTCCCTTTTCTGCTGTGTGGGAGGGTTGATATGTCCTTTATAAGATTCAAGCTACTCCCTGCCCAACTAACTCTTTTGGCCACCACACACAAGTAGGATAGAAGGCGCAAGCCACATGATTTACATTCCTGAATTTCATTAACTAGATCATTAACAACCCCAAGATATTCTCCTATACTCCACTATAAGGGAGATGCGTGGAACCATTTTTTAAAAAGTGAATAGTGTCTTGCTCAGTGAGAAGCAGATGAGCTTTTGTAAAGAAAACCTAACAGTAACAGTTGTTATTCTCTAGTTAACATGCAGAGCCTTAACAATCACATACTATTTATCACACAATGCAAACATAATATCATCCAAAATTCTATATGCTTAGATACAGTTGAAAAATCGAGCACTTAAATTCAGGCAAATAATAATCCTTTAACTCAGCATTTCTAGGAACTGGAATTCAAGAGGAATTGCAGGTGGTTCCAGAAAAATAGGGCAACTTATTTACAAGCACCTAACGTATTACATTGTCTGTCTTTAATCACCCAAGTTTGAAAATGCTGAGGAACACTACCCACTACTGTATGAAAGTGCATTTATTTTATATGTATTGAACACTGATGGTGAACACTATAGTTACACACACACACACACACACACACACACAGATATAAAATTTGACAGGTACTTGGACTGGAAACCTCCAACATTGGTGGCACTCTCCTTTGAATCATCACAGAATAGATATCCCAACTTGTACTTGTGAAGGTGTCGTCTTCTGCATCTAATGGAGAACTGAAATCCTGACCACTTTTGCTTGTTAGAGATCCCAAGACAATTTTTCCATTAGTAGAAATATTAGGCACAGTGTCTTGGCTAATGGAAGTAGCCAATACACTAGATACACATGCTCACATAGAAAATAGTGGTTATCTGGTGACTTTGCACCCTACTTAGCTTTAGATCTGATAAGGAGACAGCCCAAGGTTCTAAGACTGCAAGTGGTTATCACAAAGAATATGTAAGAAAGCTTTAAATACAAGCAGCGCTCTTAAATTATCAGCCTGGGCAAAAGCCTGCCTTCTCAAATTCTTAGTGTTCTACCAGGTGCTCATTTGAATAAATTAGGGGAAAAACAAATGAATTAATATGACATGTTTATTTCATTTAACAGATCTAATAATTGCAGCTGTGAACACTTAGAAAAATCTGTCTGGCGCATTCAGTTTTCTCTTTTTTTTAAGCTCTCCTAACTCCTGAGTGAGTTATTGCTAGTGATGGGTCTGAGCCACAAAGTTCATCCCCAGAGCTGGCTGCTGACTTTCCCAAAGCTCATAGATCTCTAGATCCCAGGTATGAGTGTAAGTCTATCTTTAGGTAAAGCTACTAAGTGTTACTTTAGACAGGCCTATAACACTGGGCCAGATTCCTCCATGAGATTAAAAAAAGGTAACAAATAAAAAAAGAACTCCTATTTGTTAACAACTTTGAAAGAAATATTAGTTTCCTAATTGCTACCGTTACAAGCAAATAGGTCCCACATGTAAGCGAGAGGGAAATCTAATATACACGTGGGCTGGTTTACAGTCAGCACACATTCATGCCCTTACTCTCTCCTTGGCTGGCCATCTCCCAGAGCTGAAGCAATCAGATAAACTCAGCCAAAGGGGTATACAAATGCAGGCCCTACCCTAAAGGTCCACACTTTTTATGTCAGGATAGGGCAGTGTTTCCCAAACGTGGGACGCCGCTTGTGTAGGGAAAGCCCCTGGCGGGCCTGGCCAGTTTGTTTACCTGCCACGTCCTCTTGTCCAGCCGATCGCAGCTCCCACTGGCCGTGGTTCGCTGCTCCAGGACAATGGGAGCTGCTGGAAGTGGTGCTGGCTGAGGGATGTGCTGGCCACCGCTTCCTCACTTGGCCGCTGATTACGTGCAGCCAGACACCAGGGTGATTAGAGGAGCACAGCAGAGAGCGTTGCACATCAGAGAAACTTTGAAAACCAATTTCATGACTGGCCAGGCTACCGTGCAAAAGTTCTGTTTGTTTCTCCTTGATGAAAACCCGCCCCCTTGGTTCACTCTACTTTCCTGTAAGCCAGTCACCACCACCACCCCTCAATCACCTCTTGCAGAGGCAATAAAGTCATTATTATTTCAAAATCATGCATTCTTTATTAAGTCATCACACAAATAGGGGGATAACTGCCAAGGTAGCCCAGGAGGAGTGAGGGAGGAGAGAAGCACTGGGTGGGGTGGTGAATGAGGGGATGAGGGAAGGCCACACTGAACTTCAAAAGTTATTGAATGCCAGCCTTCTGTTGCTTTAGCAGAACTCTGGGGTGGAGTGGTTGGGTGCCCAGAGCTCCCCTCCCACCCCCGCATTCTTGCGTGTCTGGGTGAGGAGGCTATGGAACTTGGGGAAGAGGGCAGGCAGTTACACAGGGGCAGCAGCAGTGGTCTCTGCCCCTGCTGCCTTTCCTGCAGCTCCACCAGATGCTGGAGCATATCAGTTTGATCCCCCAGTAGCCTCAGCATTGCATCCTGTCTCCTCTCTTCACGCTGATGCCACCTCTCATTTTGCTTCCACCACCTCTCATCTTGCTCCTGTCACCTTTCATCTCGCTTGTCCCTCCTGTCCTCGCATTCATTTTCTGCTTTCCTGGACTCTGACATTGTTTGCCTCCACGCATTCTGCTGAGCTTCTTCAGTGCAGGAGGACTGCATGAGCTCAGAGAACATTTCATCGTGAGTGCATTTTTTTTTGCCTTCTTATCTGTACTAGCCTCTGGGATGGAGATAATAGGGGGAGCATTGAAACATTTGCAGCTGCGGGAGGAAAAAAAGGGAGAGTAGTATTTAAAAAGACACATTTTAGAGAACAATGGGAAGGCTCTTTCACGGTGAACCAAGCTGTTAACATTACATAGCACATGTGCTTTCGGTACAAGGTAGCATTTTGCCTCTTATATTGAGGGCCTGCTGGTTTGGTGTGAGAGATCACTCACGCAGGGCCGAGCAACAGAATTTGGCTTGCAGACAGCCATGGTAAGCCACAGCCTTTCAGCTTCTTCAACCTTCATAACATTTGGGAATGGTTTCAAACAGTAGCACCCTCCTTTCCCATACGAAGCACCCCTTGGGTTGGCCATTTAAAAGGAGGGGCTGTACTGGCCACGAATGCATCCCAAGTCTTCATGGCAAATTAATCATTAAACACGCTTGCTTTTAAACCATGCATTATATTTACAAAGGTACGCTCACTAGAGGTGTCGTCTCTGGCTTCCTGGTCCGTGAGTCCGCCTTGGCAGGGTTGGAAGGTTATTGGCTCCAAAGTGATAAACAGTTCCTGGCTGTCAAGGAGAATGGTTTCTTCACTTGTGTGCTGTGTGCTCTCCTCATCCTTCTCCACCTCCTCATCTTCCTCGTCTGCAAAATCCTCATCCCTGTTGCATGAGACTCCTCCCCCCTTGCAGGTGTCCACAAACAGGAGTGGGGTAGTGGTAGGGCCCCCTCCTAGAATTGCATGCTGCTTATCATAGAAGCTGCATGTCTGGGGCTCTGACCTGGAGCGGCCTTTGCCTCTTTATTTTTTTGGTATTTTTTTGGTATTGAAGTGGTGTGCCGAGTCTTCATTTTTCACTCTAATTTACCGTTTTGCATGCCAGTAATACATTTTAACCTTTTTACAAGGTCTCTTTTTAGAAGGCTATAATATATAACTAAACTATTGTTGTATGTAAAGTAAATAAGGTTTTTAAAATGTTTAAGAAGCTTCATTTAAAATTAAATTAAAATTCAGAGCCCGCCAGACCAGTGGCCAGGACATGGGCCATGTGACTGCCACTGAAAATCAGCTCACATGCCGTCTTTGGCACCCGTGCCATAGGTTGCCTATCCTTGATGTAAAAGATAGATGGATCAAAACAAGAAATTGACCCAATTTGTTTTGTGAAATCAACAGCCTGCTAAACCCAGGGTTTTGAGTTCAATCCACATTGCCGGGGCCATTCTGTGTGACAGTTGTTTGTTTTTCTCCTTGATGCAAAGCCACCCCTTTTGTTGATTTTAATTCCCTGTAAGCCATGTCGTCAGTGGCCCCTCCCTCCATCAGAGCAACTGCAGACAATTGTTTCACACAAAACCAGGCAAGGAGGCGATAGCAGCATGGTGATGAGAGGGACATGGTCATAGACTTCTCACAAAGTACTGGCCGGGCAATGTGCCCTGGCAATGTCCACATCATGCTAATGAGCTTTGCATGAGCTCTGCAAGCATGCTGGCCAAAAAGGAAATGAAATTCAAAAGTTCACGAGCCTTTTCCTGTCTATCTGGCGATGTATCTGAGTTGAGAGTGCTGTCCAGAGTGGTCACAATGGAGCACTCTGGGATAGCTCCCAGAGGCCAATACCATTGAATTGTGTCCACACTACCCCAAATTCAGCCCAGCAAGGCTGATTTCAGCGCTAATCCCCTCGTTAGAAGTGGAGTAAAGAAATTGATTTAAAGAGCCCTTTTAAGTTGAAAAAAAGGTCTTTGTCGTGTGGACGGGTCCAGGCTTAAATCGAGGTAACGCTGCTAAATTCCACCTAAAATCGTAGTGTAGACCAGGCCCTAGAGTAGACCAGGGCTTATATATTTGAAGTAGCTCAACTTTCTAGATGTGACTTTTATTCTTTTCACAGGGGCACCCTTTTATTAAAGACCAATGTAACGTGGGTTCAGTACTCCGAATCTGTGGTGACTCCATACAGGTTAAATGCATCCATGTATAATCAGTTCAACTTTACTGCTATACTTCAGCTCATATTTCTTTTCAGTCACATGTGCCATAGCACTCTCTCTTCAGATGACAATTGTATGGACACCTCCATCCCCCTCAAATAATTGTAACCAGATCACAGATAATCTCTTTTCTCTTTTGTTTCTCCAATTTTCCAGTCATTCTTCTAATTTTCACCTTGAATTACATTTCCAATTCCTTCGCCTGCTGGCTGTCATATCGTTCCTTCTCTACATCCTTGTTTGGTAAGCTCACAGCATTTCTTTTTAAGCAAACTCTTGATAATCCTCTCCATTCAACCCTGTCATATTAGGTCCCAGAGGGTGAAACCTGCATGAATATGGAACAGGAAGAAAGTGATATGTATGGAACAGAAGATATTTTATGCATTTGCTTTGTTTCTCTTTTAAAAATATTTTCTTCAACAAATTGCTTAATGCCTTCTCCCTGCTGCAAGTATATTTTGTGTTGGAGCCATTTAAGAAATCCCTATTGAGGAATTTTATCCTGAAAATTAGCCATTTGGGGATTAGAATAGTTAGGAAATAATATCATAACAATGGAGTAAAGCATTAATAATGTCATAATAGCTGTGTAATTCTTTCTGTTCTCATATCCCTACCCCGTTATATCCTGACGTTTCATTGCACTAAATGTATTGCTATAGCAACATACCTTCAAATACATGTGATTAATATTTTACATGGTCATGACTGACTAGATATAGCATAGTGAATAATAAGATGGAATACCTCTCATGAAACCACAGAAAAAAAACTGATTTACACTGCAAGTCAAATAAGTTGTAAATTGTATGAGAACAAGAGAAAATAAAATTTCATTCACCCAGAATTCATGGAGGTTCATATGATTTACTCAAAAGGAATTTCCTCTCATTGGTCACCAGTAAAGCAAAGGGAACTTGCAGTGTATGGGGAAAGTATATGGCTGCAGAAGCTGTAGAGGTCTGAACTCGATATTTTGTTAGGACCAGTCTGGATAAGGCCAATATTTTCACAAAACATTTTACTACTATTTCAAAAAATGTCATAGTATTTTCATAAGAAATTAAAACTGCTTCATTTCTTTTCTCCACTGCTAAGCCCCTTAGGCAACTGGACTAGATGACCTCTCAAGGTCCCTTCCAGTCCTATGATTCTAAGACCTTGATCCTGGAAACAGATCAGATGGGCACAGCCTTGCACCTGCATGGAACTCCTATGAAATTAAGATGTCTCAAGTTGGACACCCAAAAGCTGAGTCAATTTTGCACATTTAAGTTTTAATGCTTCATTGGACATAATCCTAAGAGGCCATGAGTGCTTGTGACTCTCCTTGATATTGGAGCTGCTCTGCATCTAGAAGTCAAAACCACTTGTACATGTTTTACCAAATACTTTCAAAGTTATCATACACTGATTAAACTTCTTGTTAGTGGATAGCTGGAATGTATGTGGATTTAATGATGAAATTCTTTTATCTTTTTTCGGTAAGAAACACCAAGACCTGGTCCTCTGTAAAGCTGTGAATTTCCCTCTTAGTGCATAGATTGGACAGTGAATGAAGCACATTTGTGTAGTGAATGAGGCAGTTATCCAGAGGATCTTTTCCATATTCACTGTAGGTGACATTCACCTTTGTTCAGAGGTTCAGCGCAAGTTCTCTGTACCACCTAAATTCTACTTAAACCGGTAAAATAGGGTTCAAGTAGTACATAGGCCTTCTCTCCGGTGTGAATTTCACTCTCCTGAAGTTGGACAGCATGGTGTGCAGTGAACATGGCAGGGTTGAGGAGTAAATGAGAATCAGGTGTCCAAAGAACTTTTGCCTCCTTCAGGTCCTGATTCAGCAAAGCCCCTGAGCATGTACTTAACATGAAGCACAAGCTCAAAGTACTTTGCCAAATCAAGACCTAATGCAGAAGTTGGTTGGTTTGCAGTGTGAGCCAAGGAACCACCTATTAAATCAATGTAGAACAGCAATCTCCTTCACAGAGTAACATCCAGCCTCCACACTGGATGCGACCAGTGTCCTATAGACAAATATTGAAGTCATGTAAATAAAACACATAAAAGGGAACGTTGTTAAGGTAGCACGGTCAATCTTAAATCTGCTATTTCCAGTCTTGTGAGGATTTACTTTGCAACCTTAACATTCTCCTACCAATTATTTTTTCTGTGAAATATATACATTGTATTTGTAATATGCACATATCCCCCTTTCTCCTCTAGTACCTTAGTGTATTTGATAGGTATTTTCAAACTGAAATGTTGCTTAATAAGACTTGTGGCTACTTTAACAAAACAATGCTTTAAATGATCAGTCTCTCTTAGATGACGCTTGTAACAGTCATTTGTCTCTACAAGTGTCCTTCAGCATCCTGTTCTCTGAAAAGCACTGTATTGTACTGGTCCCCTAATTTTGGCCAGTCAACCCTCCACTGTAGTTCTGAAGTGTTGTTTTTACCAAGTTAAGTTTGCCTACTAGTATTTAGAACACACACTGATTCAGTCTATAGAGATAAGAACCTCTAGCATTCTATCGGGCTGTTTAATTAAATATGAAAATGATCGCTTTGTTGATTTTGCTAGACCAAAGCACACAAACCGCAAGTCATCCTTTCATCTTTGCATTATTCTGCATCCCTGACTGCCTGGATAATTCTAAGTTGAGTCAAAATTCTTCTCACTTGTGGGTTTTGCACATTGCCAGCTCTAAGTATGTTTCTAACTGATACACTATCAGGCAAGGTAAGAAGTTTCCAAACAAAAAGTGCCACTGTACCATTTGTGCCAGCACTGAGATTAAAATTTCCATTCTGTGCTATGGTATCCTTTCACTTATGACTCAGTTTGGCTAAAGTACATCTCTAGTGCTACTTTCCAGCCAACATTCGACAGAAACATAAACCTTTTTTCTGTTTTCCACCCCAATCTTTTCAGAGTTGACTCAAAGTCAACCACTCACCATCCATTCATGGTCTTTCTCTCTTTGTGTCTCACTCACACACACACTTTTCAGAAAGGGAAGAAGAATGGAGGAAGAAAATGCCCTATACACTTAATCAGGCAAGACTAGGCTATTTGCTACATGTCACTTGAAATGGATGTGGTGTCACCTCTTGTGTGAATGGATTAAAGCCTCAGTGTAAACAAATGATAAACAGGAACCATCACCCACTGAATGCATTGGGAGACAAAAAATATAAAAGAACAAAAGGGCTGGGTAAGGGGGTTTGATACACAGAAATCAGTAAATCTCATTGAGCTATTGATGCAGGATTTCTCTGGAGGACAAGAAGCTTTATTTGAGTGCTCCCTTGACCATATTATCTTTACTTGAATATTGACCGTCAGTTGCTTTCTGACTTGGGAGACCAAGAATGCAGCAGCAAAGGAGCAGGACATTTAAGGTGGAGACAAACTCACCATCCCATTTGTGACTTGTGTCACAAGAGTCCCCCATTTACTCTGGAATCTGAGAGTCTGAAGGCCGAGGAAATGAAAGCTTTCTATTTTTACTCCTTGGTTACATGTTTCTGAATGTAGTTTTGACAACACAAAGAAGGCTCCCTTTCCCCCACCCTGAATTGCAAGAGGGTAATGAAGAAGTCAGAGCTACAATGAACTGTTCATCAGATGTTCAAATCCTGAAGAATCTGAGCTCTCCCCCACTCTTTCACCTTTGGTTCTATTTTACCTTGGTTTTATTTTAAAACTTTCTTGCTCTGGTCCTTCCAGCCCAGGTTTCCACTCAAATGCGACCTCATTTTTCTGAGAGTTGTCTTTAGGACTTGGGGCTTATTTACACAAGGAAACTGAGCTGCGGAACTATGGTGGTATAATTATACCACTATAGTTTTGCTGTTATAATTCCCCATGTGGACCCTGTTCTGGAATAAATGTGACTTTTTCAAGTATTGCTTATGTCACTATGGAAGCATATGGCTATCTAAGATGATTGAACTTTTGCTCTGTCTTTCTCACCCCCCACTCCCTCCCTTCCCCAAGCAGAGTTACAGTTGTTTGAGTGGTCTTGAACAGGCGTTTCCATACTTTCAGAAGGATAGGCTTCCTTAACCTTACCTCAGAATTTACTGGCTTTGTAATGCCTATTGTTAAATATATAACTACAGGGTTCTTGTAAGGATGTTATTTATCAGGCTTCTAATACTTTCAGATTTAACCCTATCTTAAGAAGAGATGGACTTGATGGAAAACATGTCTTTTATTCAAAAAAAAATTTAATTGGATTTACAGAATCAGGTTCAAATCCTCAAAATAATGGTTTAATTTAGCACACTAGTATATTTTCAATTCATAGATGCAAAGTCATAGTGTTATATCCTTAACTGGAGTTGCCTTATGGCTCTGCACCTATCAATCTAAAATATGCTTGTTCCAATGAAAAACAGTGAGAGGTCTGGAGCCTTTTGAAAGTAGCCTCTAAGTAGGAGTAAGAAACACAAAACAATAATTTTCCAATACAGCCTTTCTTCTTTTGGTGAACTTACTATTTTGAGGACTGGACCTAATATTGATGAATTTTGCAGAATGTGCCTTCAAGTCTTTATGAACTAATTCTTTCAAGTCCCAAGTCTGAGGAGAGCAGAAGCTTCTAGAGAAACCACGGATGCAGAAGCAAAGCATATGGTGGAAAGATCATTAAAGTGAGAGTAGGCAGATTTTAAAGAAACAACAAACAACATTAAATAAGCTGTCCAAGAGCTCTCAAATGTGAAGTGGGTTTTTCTAAGAACAATCTTCAGAAATAACCCTAGCGGGATGGTATATCTTGAAGCCAAAGGAAAGGATTTTTTAGGTCTTGTATCTCTCAGCAGTCTGCATTTAGTATTAAATCTCTTGACATTTACTTCAGAGAATCTGAAATCAAATATGTTTTGGACAATGTAGGGTGCTGTTGCTTGATATAATATTCCCCTGTACAGATAGTTTGTGTAAATGCAAACATGCTATTTCTTTACAGACTGAGGAATGCTGCCTAACTGAATTCTGAAACCCCATACATCCATGCAGTAATGGATGTTGCAGCTTGTACCATATTTCAGAGAACTGGTGTATACCATGTATGCCATTTCTGCATACCCTGGGGAATGGTTCTTGTGTTATTTATCTAGATGAGTTTCAGGACCATTCTGGATATGTACAATGAAGAATGTGAAGATGACTCCAGTGTAAAGAGCTGGTTTGTACCATGCAGTTGGCTACTTCCATAAAAATGAACTATTAACCCTAACTAAACAATAGCAAAGTATATTACAAAATCACAACTATGTACCCACTTGTACAATCACATTTACCATCACTTTTATTGGGTTTATTTTATTGGATAACTATTTTAAATTGGATCTATTTCTAAAAATAATTGAAGAGCATCAATAATGAAAGGGCCAAGACTGCAAACCGAATGACATGTTTTACCCTCCAGTATTTTCTGTATGGAAAATAAAAGGGGTGGCAAAGCTAATCTTTTGAACCAGCATCTGTTGGGGATTAAGGAACATATATAGACTTTACATTTGGCAAAGTCTGAGAAAAGCCGATAGCACAAATAGTGTGGCAGAAGCAATTCTATATCTGAGCAGGAAATAATTAGTTCTTATATCCTACTACTAAAAAGCAATGGTGTAAGATGTACTGGGAACAGATGTGAGACCAAACCAGATATCACAAGAAAATATTATAAATAAGGAGTCTTTGCAGCAGTACTGGGTAGGTGATACGTTAGACAACTGAGAGTGCTACACTGGGCAAAGGAATGGAGACCAATTCCACCAGCTCCTAGGGACAATTCTGCCTGCCACAAAGAATGGTGGATATGCACGGACGATCCAGTGGTATAATGAAATTGAGTCAGAAAAGGACACCAAAAGAACTCAGTTACTTTAAGCATAACTTCTTCAGCTCATCCTTGTCAGGTATTTATGATTCAGAGAGAAATCCAATTTGTCACTTCTAGCTCAGGTAGAAATATTCTGACACAGAAGGGAAATCAGACAAAGTAATTCCCTAAACATGTACTGAAAGGCAAATATTCAAGGCTTGTTGTAGCAATTTCACCGTGGCCCCATCAGGGATAATGTGGAGCCCTAGAGAAATTGCATTAATGGGTACCTGTCTGTGCAACAATCTCTCACAGTGCAGACCCTGCCAGATGCGGGTTGAGCAATCTGCTGTATCCACCAGCCTTGTTCTGTGGGCTGTGGTGGAAAAGGAAGGGGGCAGGGCAATGATGCTGCCTCCTCCCCACTCCTTTTCTGGCACTCTAGGCCCAGATCCACAAAGGTATTTAGGCTTTTTACTCCCATGGAGGTTGTGACCCTACTCTGCAGAGCTGGGCAGTACTCACTGGGAGGAGCACGAGTAAGCACTCCCTGTGCTCCCCAACACACATAGACTACTTTTGTGAGCAGCCCTTTTATATCTGTACAAGGGAGGACAGCCTTTGTGTATGAGCCTTCTATGAGGCCTGATCCAAAGCCCACCAAAGTCAATGGGAGGTTTTCCATTGACTTTACTGAGTTTTGCATTAGCCCCCTTTGGAGAAGCCATGCAAATATCCTTATGACGTGGCCCTCAGTGTTTAAATCCTTGTATTTGAGCAAGACTTTGCACTGAAAGGTCAAAGAAATATTTTTTATCCTTTGCCTGCAAGGAAATTTCCTTTATATTGGCTTAAATGACTACATAATAGTTCGATAAGGTGGGAAAAGATAGAGAGAGAAGTTTTGTGCTTATCAACAAGATGCTTGACACATTTATGTTTACTGGGAAGGGAGTTCCACCATGTTAACAGTGTGTTGGGCTCTTATGAACACATGCTTAGAGAGAGATCTTTTTGCTATGAATAGAAACTACCCTGAACCATAACTTCGCGTCTGAATGGCTCCCACTCTTGAAATGTGGGGCTAAGGGGAGGGTTCAAGCTTTGAATCCTCTGATCTGAAACCCTCTGGTTTGGGGTAGGATTGAACACCAGAAGACGTTTATTTTTCAAATGTCATTTGGATGTAGTTCAAGATGGTACAGATCTCACAAGAACAGCTGGGCAAAGTTTTGCTTTTAGAAAGAGTATTCAGTTATTGCTTCCATATGGTATTTTCAATTACTTGAGAAAATGCAAAATGATAAGTTAATCTTTGCTAGAATAGGATCCTTCCTGACATTAAAAATACTTGGCTTCTTATCTGGAGGGAAAGGAGGGGTAGCCATGATAAAGCTGTTGCATCACAAATCTATCCTACTTTTATTTAATGTTATTTCATTCTGGAACATTGTTAAACAATGACCTCTTATTCAACAATGATTATTTATACCTTTGCACCTTAGTCCCCATGATTTATTCATTTTAAAGAGGATGGGAAAAACAAAGTTTCTGAAATTATGGATTGAGGTAAAATTGAATTGTAATATCGTTAGTAAATAACACTACCAATTCAATTGTAATATTTATAGCAGAGATAGGTCCATTGAAACTGCCACTAACTTCAATAGGTTTGGATCAGGCCAATCAAGAAAATGTGAATATAAATTCCAGACCAAACTCATAAAGGTACTTTGGCACCCAACTCCCATTGAAATCAATAGCAATTAGGGACCTAAATACTTCTGTGAATCTGATCTTCATGAGTAAAGAGTTATTGACTTTTTTTTTTATTTTATTTTATTTTACAGCAAGGAACATATACTAGATCCCCAGTGGTGCTCCACTGGCTTCAGGGAACACGGAAATGTAATAACTATGTACCCTTTGGTAAAGCAAAACATTGACAGTGCTGATTTACACCAGCTCAGGTTCTACCCCATCATGTGGAGGTTGGGAAATTTTCTTCCTTCTGGGCTTTACAAAAACCTCACTCTAGCAAATCACTTCTTGTTCTTGTTTGGGACAGAAAGTCTTTGTGTAGTGACAGGAATCACACTTCCATGTTTTCAGTTCATTTATCATGCATGATTTCAATATTACAGCTTTAGTTAATTTTTAATATATATATATATATATGACACCAGACTGTCATGTGGTATGAAGTCAAATGCCTTACAAAAAAGTCTAAGTATATTCCATCTACTTAGTTACTTTTATCAATCAAACTTGTAATCTCATCAAAGAATTAAGTCAGGTTTGTCTGACAAGACCGGTTTTCCATAAAACCATGTTGACTAGCATTAATTATATTCTTATCCTTTAATTTGTTATCATTTTAATTCTCTATCAGCTTTTCCTTCCCCTCCAGGACCGCTATCAGACACACACATGCATATATTTAGTTAATTATGTTGGCACAAGATTATGTGACTATGTAGAAGGTTTAGCAGAGAATTCAGAATACCAGTCTTAGTCCCGACTCTATACCAATAAAAGTCCCACTCCTGCTCTCATGTAAGTCATCTTCAAAACTTCCCTGGACTTCATGGGAAGCAGGATTTCATTTACTTGCAAGCCACTTGGCCTTCTTTTATCACAAGAAAATCAGGTAGAGAAAAGTTGTTGTTTTTTCACTTTTAAAGACCTCACCCAAAGCCCATTAAAGTCTTTCAGTGGGCTTTGAATACGGCCCATTTTGCACTTAGTCTGTGGAAAATAGGCCATAGCCTCTCTAAGTGTCTGGATAGTTCCATTAACTTCATTGGGGTTGTGTCGATTTCCCCCAGGCAAGGACATAGCCCAAAGCATTTATGTTAGAAAACCCCCATGTATGTGCTATACACTGCACACTGAATGGAAGACACAAACAAGATGCTCCAGGCAGGTGTACAGTGGTGGAAAGAATGATTTTTGTTGAAAGAAATGGAAGCTAAACACCCTAAAATTCTTCAGTTTGGGTTCCTCTGCCCTTATTTTCACCTTTCCTGCCTTTTTTCCTTTTTTTTCCACTGGAAAAGAAGGGAAAGGAAAAGGGAAGAGAAAGGAGGAAAAAAATCTAAAAACAGAAACTCAAAAACTGAAAATGTTTTTTCTTTGAAAAATCAAGGAGAGAGAAAAATCCACAATGTTCAGAGAAATTTCAGACCAGTTCTTGAAATGATGCTTATGTGTGTAACCAAAACTCCCTCACAATTTATCCAGGTTGGCTAGCTTAGCAGATAAAGCACAAGTCTTTGACACACAACCAAGGAAGAAAGAAAATGGCAGTTATAGTGGAAAATTGGGCTTCAACCCCTATGTTCTTGTTTCATAGAACAAATTGAAAGAAAATCTAAACACTAAATGGATGATTTTACCCTATGTACCATACATGCAACTGCAGTACAATAATATGCATTAAAGGTGGATATTCGGCTGTTCACTCCACATTTCCTTGCTTCTATGGCCGAAAATCAATCAGTTCGCATTAGTTTAAGTGTAGTGTCTGAATTCATTTCATTGATAGTTAATGCATTATCCTGTTTCTGTATTTCAGGACTCCAGCTGAAAACATAGTCAGAAGCTGAGCCAAGTTGAAAAAAAAATCACTATTAAATGATATTGTATCAGAAAGCTGCTACTGTATGAAGTTAAAGGAAGTCTCTCTCTTCCCCTAGAACAAATCTACTAACATAGTTCCCTTTAAAATCCAGGTGCTGTAAAAATGTTATGAGAGATGGAGAAAGTATTATTCTTTGAACACCAAATGTTGCTTAATCACATTAAGCACAACATTAAACAATGAGAAATATCCTTAAGCCATTACTATTGTGATTGATCAAAGATATGGTTAATTAAGAGCAAAGAACATGACCAAATCTTCAAACAGGTAAATCTAACACACACACACACACACACAGAATATGAATCAATGATCTGTTTGGTCTAGCTACTGTAGGTGGTAAAAATAACGATGAGACAATTAAGGTTTTCTGCTGGGGGGCGAGGTCACTTGACTATATTTATCATTCTTGACATTTAACCCACGCATCTAGTAGAAGTTTCTTATGAGGACAGCACCAATAGCCACCATGCTCAAGAGCAAATGTTAATCATAGTGAAAAATGGTCATTGCAAATTCTAACGGAAGAGCTCTCTCTTTGGGGGAAGCATCATTAGTGAGGTAGTGTGAAGAAGCTCTCCCTGCTGCTACTCATATCTGCTGCAGCATTTGTTTGGTGGATAAGATAGAGGGCTCCAGTCTCCAAGGCTGTTAGTTTACCTTTCACCAGCTTAAATCTACTTTATATCTGTAATAAAAGTATGCTGGTGAGAGACTGTACTTTGTCTCCTGGATCCAGTCACCTGACATGGCTCAGGATAAAAGCAAAGGTTAATATGTCCGGACCTCAAGGGGTGTTGTTCCAATATTTATTTATTTTTAGAACAAAAAGGCTTTTAAAATATGCCAGCTTTTCATTGACACAAAGGACCCTCCTCCTGTGATATATACTCTTAAGGAATGAACACACAAGAAACTTAAGCACAAATCCTGCCTTGACTCGGTACCCTGCAGAGGAAGTTCTCTGTGCCAGGTAAATTGACCCTGAACATGGGCAGGCCAGAATGGAAGAGATAAGCACAGCTGCTAAATAACTCTATAGTCACATCATACAGAGGCCCAGAAGAGGCTGGAGGGCTCATTTGTATGGCACAGCAGCTTCCAGCTCCTTCCACAGAACCTAGTCTCTTTGTCTCTCCCATTCAAGGACCACAGATACTATTTGAGGCCCAGTGGGTTGTAATAGCAGCCATACAACACCCTTTTGTGCAGAGAAAGGGAACTTGGGGCTGGCGATAAGAAAGCTCAGATGGAGCCCTCCCCCAAAAGCTAATGATGCTGACATGGCTGGAGCCTTTCACTGCAGTATGAAGTGCCTGTATTCTACACATTGCCATAAGTGTAGACAGCCATTGCTGAGGCAGTCATAGAGGGCTAGGTTCTTGCCCGCATTTGCCTGTAGGACAGGGGGAGTTTATCTTGTGCTGCTGTGCACAGTTCAGTCAACTACAGTGCTTGGGGAAGGGGCTGTTCAGTCATTGTCACTTAACTGTGGAGACCTCTTCATGTTGGGAGGCTACCTTGTGTCTCTGCATCACTTCCCAGTGACCTCCAACACTATGTGTAGCAGCAAGTGTGGACTGGGAGCCTCAGAGTCATAGACTCCAGTGCTATTTCTGTCACTGTGGTTGAGAGGGGGCTGCAGAGCCGCTCCATACCCATTGCGTCCTGCCTCTGGGTTTGATTCCTGCTTCAGAGGTACAGAGTATTGCCAGGCACACCTTGCAGTGTTGCCAACTTACTCAATTTTATATTGCAAATATCACTCTATTTGGTGATTTGCTTATAGCTCCAGCTCCTAGAGACAAGTGAATAGGTGAGGTCTCAACTTTCATGTATAAAATACGAAGTTTTGTGTCCTGATGGCTGCAGAGACAAGCTGGAGAGAATACAATTCATCTCAAAGGCAAATAAAGAGAACTCTAAATTTGTTGTTTTTAAGAACCTCCTGATTTTACGCCAGTCTCATGATTTGGGGAAGGGGGGGCCTGCCCTATGACTTTTGAACATTCAGGGTTCACAAAACTGTGTCAGTTGTGTGAGAGGATCAGGAGTTGGCCCATTAAATTTTATGAAAGGATACACCATTTATCCAGCTCAAATTTACAGGTCACATCTGCACTGAAGCTTTGCGGCTTCTGTCTCAGGATCACAGTGCTGCCATCAGACTGCACTAGACTCTGTTAGCTAAACCAACAGAGCCGACAGCATAGATAAACCCAGGTGTTTCCAAGAAGATAGCAGATGTAAGGAAAAGCTACCATCCCCCCACCAAAAAAAGCCCATGAAGTAGCAGTGTCACTCTTACTGCTCCACTGCAGATCACAACGAGATTGCCTAGGCTGAAGTCCTATCAGTGTCCAGTAAAAATGAAAAACAATATTGTAATAAATCAGCTTGAACGTCACTTCCCTAGGTATCCAATGACACTATGATAAATCTTTCCACTCACATGCAATCTGCCTCGCTGTCTGCCAAGGTTTCTCCACCATAATATTTTCAGGCCTCAAGTCATGGTCATCAGCATTTGATTAATACAACCAGAGAAAGTCAAGATAACCTAGGGGATATTTTTAAGTTGTATACTACAGGACTTTAAAAATCAGGCTCTTCTTAGGATAGCCATAGATCAATCATTATTTGGATGGAAGGTTCTATTCAGAATTAAGTGCATTCCTCCTCTTTCCTCCCTACTCCAAAATAAAATCCTCATAAAACCCCCCACAAGAATTATATCATATGATCTTTCAATTTTACTGATGTATAATATTCTACTCTTGAAAAAGTCTAAAGTGAAAGCATTTTAAAATATCATATGCTGAATTCTGTCTGTCAGTGCATTTTTCCATGTACGATATAAATTATATATAGTATGATTGTGAATTATAAATATTTATACCACATTCACTTAACCTCAATCCATCAAATAAGTCCAATTATATATGTACAACTTTTAGAGCAGAGGAATAGCTTTCAGGGTCTAACATCTCAGTATAATGAGCCTAGCCTGTTATCTCAGAATATTAATGTTTTATTCTCTTCAGAAAAGTCTATTTTCATACTCTGGCAGTAAAAGGGAAACAAAATTATGCAGTCGTGCACTAATATAACTCCAAAAATAAACGTTTACATAGAACAAATGTGGTATGGAATAAGGAACAAAGATAATTTAAATAATTAAATTTCACTGGTTAGGGACAACCTTCCAAAACTGTCTTTTCTTCAAGCCACTATAATCTATTCTTTGTTATGGTTAAAAATTTAAAATATCTATGACTTTCCAAGCCAGGGAAGGTCACAGCCCTTAGCATTGTAACTGTCATGGGCTTGGGCAATGGTAGGCAGGACTAGTGGCTAGAGTTTAGGATTCCATAACTGGAGCCAGGGGTCAGAGCCAGTATCAGGGTCGAGATTCAAGCTGAGGGTCAAACCAGAATCAAAGTCAGGAGTTAAACTGAGGGCCAGAGCCATAGTCAGGAATCAGGCCAACGAGCAATACCAGGTGCATATTGGGGTTCCAGGTAGACATGCCAAACCTGTGAAAAAAAATGCAGAAATTGGGCTTGTTTTTGGCTTAATTGGCTTGTGAGTTGCTTGTTGGCTATTTTTTGGTTTGTAGCTTGTTGCTTTTTGAAAAATTATTATTATTATTTTATCGGCCCCCAGCAAGCAGGGGCAAGGAGGGGTGGGGGGCAAGCAGGGGAGAGAGTCAGGGATGCATGGCGGGTCCACCACAGTCCCAGACTGCAAGGTGAGGGGGATCTAGTCACATAGAGTGTTGGGGTTCTTAGGGATTGGCTTGTTTTGGCCTTGTTTTGAAATGGGATTAGCTTGATTTCTGTCTTATTGTGAGTGTCAGGGTGCTTATTTACCGTATGAAAGTTGGCAACTGTGGTTCCAGGGGTCAGCCAGGAGACAGAATTCAAGTCACAGCCAAGGTTAGTACCAGGAGTTCAGGGACAGAGAAGCACAGCACTCATAACAGCTAGCTAGAAATCCACATTATTGCGTAGCCACTTCCTCGAATGCCCCCAGGGGCTTATAAAGAGACAAGGAGCCAATCAGGGATCACTTAGACCACTACCATATAGATCTCTCAAGGCAGAACTTCCTGTGGCATTGAACCTTTGTGGAGTTTGGGGCACAGGGTGTGGCCAGGTCACACCTGCTGCAGTGGGGAGTAGCTCTATAGGCTAAGATTCAAGTTTTGCCAATTCTTACAGTAGCAAGCCAGCCAATTCCACTGAAGCTCATCCAGCACATCAAAGCCATTTTTTATAGCTAAGCAAGCCCAGGCAACATTAATTTTCAGGGGGAGGAAACCTTATAAAGGATAATAAGGAATGAAAATTCAAGCCCAGAGTTAGGATCACTGGTAACATTACTGAGAGATGATACTTGAAGATAATTTGGGATGAGAGGGGAGATTGAAGGGAGTATATGATCTAACTATCAGAGCTTGTCAAGATTACAAAATTTCAGTATTTTTTTTTTTGAGAGAGAAAATACTAGAAAAAAATAATGAAATTGATTTTCCTCTTTTTGACCAGGTCTACTAATTAGTCTTTCATAATGCAGGGAAGATTATCAAGCAGAGAATATTACAAAAATTCCATAGTTGTTTGTGTGTAGACTTCCATTTTAAGCCCTGTTTTAAATTCCTTCCTAAGTTTTGATTTAAGTTTTGTTCGCTAATTAGAGTGCATACAAGAGGACATGAAAAGTTTTGGCTCTGCCTCCCCCAAGAAATTAATTTTTCTTTATTTTATTTGTGATTCACCAGTTTTTGGCCTGTGTGTTCTCAGCTACACGAGACTTTCAGAATTCCCAGTGTCACCGAGATGATCCTCACACACTCATTACAGGGCATTTCTCATGCATGGAGCATTGTCTCGATAAAAATCTTATTTATGACACTTTTATGGATTAGAGCCACAGAGAGTAGGAAGGGATCGGGCTCAATAAGCCAGTTTCATTATCTCAGGAGGCAACCTGCCTGTTTGCTGCTCTTCTCCAAGAGGCAAGGGGCCAATAAAAGTAAGAGTGAAGCATTTTAATGTTTGTGGCCATTGATGAGAGCAAACTCTTATGGATGTAGAAGGTTGTGTTGGGTTTGTTTTTGCCCCAGGCCTTAACTACAGGGACAGAATTAAAGATGCCTTTGTCAGGGGCCTTTCCATTAAGAGAGAGGTACAGGCTAATCACACAAGTATACAGAAGGTTTAAAAAAAAAAAAAAGGTCGAGTATACCTCGAAAATGTCCAAAAATGCTAGGATTAATAATAAATCTATGTTACATGTGTGTATATTTGTATATATATGCACATATTTACCAAACCAATAATGCCTAGTGATTTAGATACATTTCAATATTTTGCACCAGTAATTCTTTAAACATTATGTTTCTTCACTGTAACTTTGTGCCTTCAGTGCACTGAAGCCCATGGTTTCGTTGACAAAACTGGTGCTAACTAATTCATTGCTGTGACACTTTTGGTTTAAGGTGAAATAAAACTATATTCTGTCAGTGAAAGTTGCAATGAGCTCCATTGTTATAAATGGTTAACAGAGACATATAGCAACCACTTCTTGTGCACCTCCAATTAATGGGGTTATGTGTCCACATCAAAAGGGGGGAAAAATTCCTCACATTTTACATTCTGACTCAATCACACTTTAAAAAAAAATTAATCTGATGGGGTGTGAATCTCATCTCAGTGTTGTTTTACAGCCTCTGAAAAGCAGAATCTCATGAAATTATTAAAGTGCCACATGGAAGGTGTCAGCTGCTATTTAAAACATGTCAAAAGTGTTTATAATCCCACAGGAGTCATACTAGTTATTGGTATAATGTTGCTGAGAAGGAGAGAGAGAGTCCAACTGGGAGAATTTGAGCCATGGTATTGGATCATGGACTCTGATCTGTACCTTTAGGAGGGAAAGGGGAACCTTCATCTGTGTCCTCTTAATCCAATCCACCGTTCCTAAAGCACATCTTCAGCATAATCATTCCTTCTTTGGCTTGCTCTCCCTCTCCCTCTCAAACAGATTTACTGCCCCCTTTTTTATTGGGCTCTTGCCACCTTTAACAACTCTGAGCTTTCCTGGAACCTGCAACATTATGGAAATCTCTGAAGCGGAGCTCCTGCACCAAAGGTTTTGGTAGTTCCCAACTGTCATAAACAGATAGCTAAGGGTTAATGTTTCTTTTACCTGTAAAGGGTTAACAAAGGGAACCAAACACCTGACCAGAGGACCAATCAG
>NC_133770.1:190921300-190959936 GCF_003597395.2 Chelonoidis abingdonii
TGGAGGATAGGTCTGTCAATGGCTATTAGCCAGGATGGGCAGGGATGGTGTCCCTAGCCTCTGTTTGCCAGAAGCTGGGAATGGGTGACAGGGATGGATCACTTGATGCTGATTACCTGTTCTGTTTGTTCCCTCTGGGGCACCTGGCATTGGTCACTGTTGGAAGACAGGATACTGAGCTAGATGGACATTTGAACTGACCCAGAAGGGCTGTTCCTAAGTTCTTAAGAAATGGAGCTAGAGTTAGAAGGGAGCTGTATTAGGTCTGCCACAAAAGCAAACAGTTTATACTGCTCTTTACCACTGTGTATTACAGTTATATTACATGTGGGTGGTTACGTATCTTTGGTGTCCAGTAATTCTGGCAAGCAAAAGTAGACCTGTAGTGTGAAGTTATTGCCTACCAGCAAACAATGTATAGACTACTTTCAGCACCTCTTTTTCTTCTGTCTTTCAGATCATGAAGCTTTATGAAAGATTCAAGGGAAAAAAATAACTTTACATTTTGAAGACTTAACAGCAGGTTTAACATAAAGATTACTTCAACCCAAGAGTGATGACTTGGACAGAAGCCCTGAAATCTTGTACTATATCCTATAATTTAAAGGTAAATGCCTACTCTGTTTTAGAAGTCATGGGGAAGCTGTTTTTAGAAATATTTAGCAATATGAAGGTGCTGCATGCGTACAAAAACTCTGCATTTTGTATACACTTCATCTAATATTAAGAGATAGCATATGATTAGAAACTTGTTGATCCATTTCCCAGAATATATGGTTAAATAGAAAAAACAAGACATTACTGAGCTCAAATTGCAAATTGATTTCTGTGGTAAGTAACAAGTTAAGCCACAACATTCAAAACTGGGTGCCTGAAGTTAGGCTTTTATATTCATAAAATGAGCTGAGCACCTGCAGCTCCCATTGACTTAATGAAAGCTATTGGTGCTCAGTATATTTGAAAATTAGCCCACTTAATTGGGTGCCTACATGGATTTAGACACCTAACTTGAGGCATCTGTTTATGAAAATCTTGGTCCTTGACTTTTTAATGGCAACCATTGTGATCAAGCTAAAAACGTAGCAGTTTCACTTTATGTGAGAAATTTTCACGACTGTACAACATAGTAACTAACTCTATGAGGGTGCAAATATTTTATTGCTGCAGTTTGTTTTGAAGCCTGTTCTGCATATAAGAGACCAAGTGCAAGAATAACAGTATATTGCCATTTGGGTTTCAGGTACTTTAGGTCAGCTAAGTGGAAAAATTTGGACAACACTTGTTGGATAGAACGGATTCAAAAATGTTTGTTTCCATTTTTCATCAAAATTTGTTTGCAGCTGTTCAGGGCCAGTGCTTCCATTTAGGCGACCTAGACGGTCACCTAGGGTACCAGGATTTGGGGGAGGCGGCATTTTGCCACCCTTGGTGGCAATTTGGCAGCGAGGGGGGTCCTTCTGTGCTCCGGGACCCGCCGCCGAAGTGCCCCAAAGACCGGGAGCGCAGAAGGACCCCTGCCTAGGGCGCCAAAAAACCTGGCACTGGTCCTGCAGCTGTTGTTGTGTGACATTTGTTTGTTTTGCAAACCATTTTTACTGGTTGGCCATTAAAGAGTTTCAAATTTTCTTTTTTAAGCACCCTTTCTAGCAAGGTGCTCAACTCCTGCAGAGGCAAACCGTAGCACTATTAAGGATTGAGTGCATAAAGAACTACTGGCCAGTCTGTAGCAATTTTACTGTACGGCTGGGACTAAGAAACCAAAATTCTGAAATAAAATCCTAGTTGGCTGCTCCAGTAATTTTAGTTGAGTTATGGAAGATGACACTCAAAAACTTACAGTATGGGCTAACAAAAGCAATATCGCTACCTGTCTATCAAAAATAAAATTCTACTGCTGAGACAGCAGGTTTTGATTGGATTTAATCACAAGTCTGTCCAGTTCTTCATTTTCATGGAGGCATTTCATTTATATTACTGTTAAAATGAATTAAATTAGTATTAACCTTGTCTGTGCAAATGATGCTTCAGAAAGGTAAATGTACTTTTCTGACATTCACGAAAATGAAATGATGACTTGATACACACAAGCCTCAATGTGGATGGATCCCTTCTAATGAGTAATTGCCTATGTGTTACTATATTGATTAAGTTTGTAAACTGTCAAGTGAGCCTATAGTGGATGAATTTAGGGAAATCAATCTTTGGACATGCTAGAAGATGAGTTTACCAGTAGGCCTGGCTATTGTATCTTGTTATATAAATTTATTTCTTCCTGTGTGTGTGTGTGTTTGTTTTCCATACTGGTAGGCCTGGCTGTCCTATCTTGCTATATAATTACTTTCTCTCCCGGTGTTTTCATGCCATGGTTTGCACACTGTATATTCGGACCCTGGGCTTGGGGAGAAGAGAAGGGGCAGAAGAGAAGAAATCTATTGTTGTCAGTATCAGAAAGGCTTTTTCTAGTTGATACTGTACAAATACTAAAGCCAGTCATATCATTCAAGTTAGAGAAAAGAAGAGTAAGAGAGCTGGGGCATAGAGTTCATTTTGGAGCTGAGCATTGGCCCTTGGTATATTCTCACTCTTTTCCTCCCAATGGAACAGAATGGCAGGTTCCACACCAAAAAAACACAGAGTGGGCAGGACCTCCTGACCTAAGATAAGAAAAAAAAAAATTGGAATATGATCCTTTTTTTTTGAAAAATGGGTGACTATCTTTCATGTTTGTGCTCCTATCTTTTTGTTATTCACAAAATGGTTCAATTTAACCAAGTTTCTGAAATGAAGCATGGAGGTAAAGAGGATCCAGCAGAGAGACGGAGAGAGAGAGAGAAAGAGTAAGAGTAGAGAAATGGAAAGGGGATAAAGAGGCCCAGAAAGTTTCCATATTCGGAGGGAAAAAACTTAGCTCTACCAACAGTGCAGCTAAAGGAAGTGGACAGTTCCCACATTCTAGGGTTAGAGTAACATTGAACATCACGTTATGAAATTAGCTACTCATCATTTTCACTGATTTTATGTGGACAAATGCCATAATGCGGAGGTGCAGCTAAACTGGACTCATTTCTACTTTGATCACTGGGGGTTGGTCCATTTGCAGAACCATAACCTGATCTATGAGGTTTTCCAAAACCATTTCCATTTTAAAAATGGGGCCAACTTCCAAATAAACAAATAATTAATGGTACAACCCTAAATATCAATATTAATATCAAATCAAAATGCCCGCACCTATGGGACATATACTTTCACCTCCTGTAAGCAGGGACACAACAATCAGGGTAGGCCTGAGTGGACAGCCTGGTGCTTTCATCTAACTCTTCACTGTTATAATAATTTCCCCATTTAAATCTTTTCTCTCCCTACCCATCCATTCTAAAAGCCCTGCAGCTAAGGGGCAAGTCATTCTCCTAAAAGGGGTCTAATATGGCTATGCACAGTGCAGCTTACAGGAGGCTCTGCCCACCCACCAGCCCAGAGCAGAGAGCTTGACCCTATCAACAGTCCTAAGCTCTACCAGCATGATGTGTAGGAGCTTGAGGTTAGACCTGAACCTAGATCTTTCAAGCAGCAATGTGATGGCCCTGAGTAAGGCCAGCAGTTTGATATGAGCTCTGGTTTATGTTGCAGTTAAAGATGCTTCTACAGGACCCAGTTTTGGGAGGTGCTCTGAGCACCTTCATCCCTCAGTGAAATCACTGGGAGTTCAAGACTCTTAGCATTTTTCAGGATTGGGCCTATACTAGAAAAGAGAACAGAGAACCTCACAAGATATGTATTCTGCTTACATATAACTGCAAATGCATAGTTTTCTATTCTGTGTAAAACAGCTTAAGCCTAGTGAATATCCCAAATATCCATTCCCTATGGAAAGGAAAGATTCTACAGAGAATTCCCTTTCCACAAAAGAAATGAGGCATAAGAGGTTACCCTCCCACCAATTCAAAATGATTCCACTGAGAATTAATCTTATACACTTACTGGAAAATTATCTCATGTCCATCTCAAGGTAGATGCAGCAGACTCTCACAAGGGACTGAAGTAGCAAGTCCACTTTCACAATGATGATTAAAGATGGAAAAGTCCAAAGTTTCTTGTGTTTTGCACACCCAATATTTGGGCTAAACAGTATTTCATGACCAATAAGAAAAGATGTTCAGACAACATAGTAATTGGTGTGGTAGGAGATCCTAAAGAGAATAGCGATTAAATAGAATAGATAAACTTGGAGTTGTTAGTAATCAACTGCATTTTCACACGCAAATCAGATAGTTATGTATAAGGCTGGTAGAAAAAAATCTGTTAAAACTATTTTTCAATGGAAAATTGTGTTGTCAACAAAACTAAATTTTGTCGCACAAAAAATGTCCACAGAAATTTTAGATTTTTTGTTGTTAAAAGACTCAATATGTGAAAACTGAAAAATTATCAGCCTGACCTCCCAAAACCCCACATTTTCTGAAAAGCTCTACTTATGTACTCACAAGAATAGTTTGGACATGCAAAAATATGGATGTGAAAGATGTCTGTAATTTAGGAAACTTAGCCCAAAGTTATCGAATGATATATTTTCATATCAATGCAAATACTTAATAGATATTTAAAAAGAAGCTATTTTTGTTTGGTTTTAGATTGACTTTACACTTTCAAATTCAAAACCCAAACCAAAAAGAAATCCTGAGTGTAGATGTACAAAGAAAAACACAAAACTCTGATTATAAAAAAACAACCCAGAGGGCATAAATTTCCTACCAGGTGGGTTTTTCTCCTCTAAATTATTTTACAGAAATTAGTTCATTTTTCCTTTCATGGATGCATATTTTTCTAATGTAATATAGATCACTAAAGGGTGTTATTCTGATTAGGCAGGTCTGGGTATTGAACACTGTGGTCAGATGTTCAGCTGCATGTGTGTGTTGTTGCAGCTCTGCGCAGCAGATCTTGAGTGAACCACCCAATAAGACCACAAGACTTGGTTTAGTAGTGAAGATGCCTGGCCAGGTTTATTGTTGACAAAGCACGGTAATAGCAACTGGCAGACTCTACGAGGATACTAAGACATGTATGCTCATGACAATCGTGGGACTTCCACTGCTCCCTCAGCTGGACAAAGACACTCCCTCTGAGATACATCTTTATATACAGATACAAACAGGTTACGTATAAGCGTTGATGTAACAGGGTGCCACCCTCTGACGTATTAGGGTGCCACCCATTGCCTTGTATCTGTAGGTTCGATCAAAACATCTCTATTCATCATGCTGTCATCCTGACCTTGTCCTTTAGATGGGTTAGTGTGTTCCTGTTCTCTTTGGGGAATGTACTGGTATCGAGGCGTTCTGGTGCTACCCTTCTGGAGTGCTTGTGTGAGTGTTCTGTGCCCCGCATCTCTTAGGAATACATGTTTTTGCAATATCAGCCCTATGCTTTCCAAATTCTATGAACAGGGCCTACCTCTTGCTCACAACCTGACTCTTCTTTATGTCAGCAAAGTTTTGACCACTTTAGTTCAGGTCTCAGGCCTCATATCAGGCCTCTGATACAAGGGCTTATGTCTCAGGCTCTCTTCCTTCTACAAACACACGGCACAGTACTTTCAATCTGTGACATACTTTAAGTTAATCTTCTTTAATATTAGTAACAATAAAAACCTGCAAGGGAAAGCTTTCCTTGCTACATTGCTAATACTTAGCATTGAATTTGCCAGGCAGCTTCATTACTTTAGGCCAGCTTGCCAGGCAAGCAATAAAAACTTTAAATAGCTTGGGGACCTCTTGGCTCAGCTTTGTAAAGAATTCATGAAGTAGAGTTGCACTGGCCTGCTACCTTGATATGATTTTCAGTGCCTGGAGCTCTCTATCTGCATCTGGCCCAGCCTTTTCATTACCCTTGACACTGATCTATCCTTGAGATCTTAGCTGTGGGCTCAGAGTTTGAACCTGAGGTTAAAGCCAAAACTAAAAATCACCTGCAATCTCTCTCACAGGTTGATGGGCTAGGTGCTTTGTCTGTTTGACTAAGCACTGTGGCCACAGCTGATTTTATTTTTAAACTACATGCTGCTTCTGAGTACGAAGGAGTGCTGCATCCACTGCACCTGGAGAGGAGCAGGCAGGTGTGGAGATGAGAAGGGCAGTGGCACTAAAGAGAGACACTGAATAATAGCAAGGCATCAAAGAGTTGTTCTAAAAAATTGCCAAGAGCACTTTGTGTATTTGATATTGGTTCATCCAATGTACTCAGCAAGAAATGAAAAAATCCATTCCCCCCCACCACACACACACACTTCTGCTTATGGGACTTGCCAAGACCCCTCACTGAGCTTCATTTCCATTACCCTTTCCAGTCTAGTTGCTTTATTACCAAGAAGCTTTCTTCTACTCTTTTTTTTTTTTTTTTTAATATAGTCTAGGGTATTTTTATTCCTCCACGCTTGATAGTAATTCTCTGCAATCTCCTCTGGCCTTTGTGGCCATTTACAATGATTAGTCGTTTGCAAAAGGTAATGAGTTTCTATCTTTCCCTCCTCTGTTTCTCTCATTCTCCTTCCCACTTCCTGTCCCTGGCACAGTCTTTCAGTTATTCAAAATAAACAGACAACTGCATAATTAAGAACCTTAATGCTAACAAGATAATATAATTGAGCCTTCTAGATACTGAGAAAAGAAAGCGAGCTCAATAAGTATTAGTATATTTTCTTTCAAGTAATGGGGCTAGGAATTGTTTTTTGTTGTTGTTGGGTTTTTTTTGCATTCCCATTTAATTTCTGCTTAGGAACAAAAGATCTTATTTAGAGTGAGAAAGGGAAGATGAGTGATTTTTAAATTTGCATTTTCTGTTCACTAAAGCCTCGTTTTTTATTAAACATAAAAAAGGTTCCTATCTTACAAATGAAAGCAGCTCTTTAAATAAGAATACTAAAAAAATACTTTAAGAAATCAGACTTCTAAAAAAACAATTTAATTATTTTCTAAAGCCTGCCCTGCAATATCCAGAGGGCAGTAGAAAATGTTTAGTATTCATTTCTAGGTGCCCTTTTCAGTCTGTGAAACCTACTTCTAAGCACTAGATAAAAATCACATTAAATGATTTGTTTCCATTTCAGCTGAACCTTCTTGACTCTTTCTTAAGTCTGTAGGGGCTTTTTAATGTCTCTGTTTTAGTGAAGTCTATTTTATTCAAAAGGTTTGTATGTACTGTACATAAAACTATAACTATATATTATTTGTTACTACACTAATACCTAATGGATCCAGCCAAGATCAGTGCCTAGTTGTGCTGTGTGCTGTGCAAACACAAAATAAGAGACAATCCTGTCTTTAATGCCCTATATTCTAAATAGACTACACAGACAAAAAGAGGGAGGGACAACAGACAGAAGTGAAGTGATTTTCCTAAGGTTATACAGCTGGTTAGTGGCAGAGCTAAGAATGGAACCCAGTTCTCCTAAATCAATGGTTCTCAACCCTTCCAGACTACTGTTTCCATTGTAGGAGTCTGATTAGTCTTGCATACCCCCAAGTTTCACCTCACTTAAAAACTACTTGCTTACAAAATCAGACATAAAAATACAAAAGAGTCACCGCACACTGTTACTGAAATATTGCTTATGTTCTCATTTTTACTATATAATTGTAAAATAAACCAATTGGAATATAAATATTGCACTTTCATTTCAGTGTACAGTATAAAGAACAGTATAAACAAGTCATTGTCCGTATGAAATTTTAGTCTTAATTTAGCTTAGCTAAATTTAACTAGTACGTTTTATGTAGCCTGTTGTAAAACTAGGCTAATATCTAGATGAGTTGATGTACCCCTTGAAAGACTTCTGGCTGAGGACCACTGTCCTAAATATTAGCACTACTCACTAAACCATGTTGCCTCTATAGTATATATTAGATACTATATATACACAAATATACACCTATGTTAATGTGCGTATGCCCATTTACATGCACACAGTGTACATAAATAGTAACTATTGACAATTTAAATGCCGCTGATCATTGGTCCTAGGGATCGTGCTTGAGCACAGTCCAGGTTCTGCCTTACATGTGCAATGTGTGAGCTCACAGAAGGTAAGGGTGAGAAGTAGGTGCTGAATCTCTAGGAGGCACAGCACAGAAATCACAGCCAGGGGAAGCGGGTGCTAAGATGGATCTCACCCTAAGATCCTGGAGTTGGCAATTTGGTTTTCTATTGGCAATCCTCAAGTCAGTGCTATAAACCGCTGAACATCTCCAGTTAATCAGCTGTTAGATAGCTTGGGGACCATTCCTGACCCTAGTGAAATCACTGGCAAGAATACCAATCATTTCAGTGGGCAAAGAAGCAAGCCTTTTTTGAGAGAGAAGATTGAGTGGTGAGAACATAACGAATCTAAAAAACCCATAGTAAGCAGGCTATTACGAAAGTAAGATAAATACAAGGAATATTATGAAAACTGAAAGAATGATACTGTTGGTCATAACATTCCTTACACTGTTTTAATCATGACGATCCTGTCTGATAGGAATGTTTAGTATGTATGTCCCTTTGAAGAAATGCTCTTCTAATCATATGGGCATACTGTATATTGTACTGTGCACAAGGGGCAACCACAATTGAAGTCGCTGAGCAGAAGACCTGATATCTTAACTGGTGAAGGGAGAGCAGAGCCGTGCTGCCCTATTGTTATGCTTTCTCGGAGTGCCCAGGATTCTGAGTAACCTTGTGACCCTCCTGCCTCCAGCAAGAGGAAGATTTGCTTGTGCTTAGCTGGGTGTCAGATTTGACACCACCAGTCTGTTACAACCCAAACAATCTTCCTAGGCCTCCACTAGCCCTTACTTTGCTTTGCAGGTTAACAATAGGTGCACCCCAATCCCTGAGTCCCCTTGATGTGTCCAGCCCTTTCCCACAGGCCACTCACAGAAATTACCTGGTAACCTGTCAACAAAGAAACAGTGCACATACCAGCTTGTTTGGTTCCAGTGAGGATCAACACCAATATAACATCATAGCACTGAGATATTTTTATAGTGAAAACAATCATAAATGTATCATCAAAGACTAAGATTTAAGAGCTAGTGAGTAGGGATAAGACTGGAAACAGAAATAGTTCCATATAAAACAGAAAGTATAAGACGCTTCTTAGAGTCTAAACTTAACTAATAAGCTAAACTCGCATCTAAAGTAGTTTCTCTCACTAAAGCCATCTCCAGTCAACATGGCTGGAACCGCTCAACCATGAATGTGCTATCCTTGCTTCCTCAGTGAAAGATGAAGGGGTATCTTTTTGCCTTCCCCTAATATTTCCCAAAGTCACTGTTTTGCCCCCAGAGTTTATTCCCTGCTGTGCTGGTTCCATGTTGTCTTCACATCCTCATGTTGACATCATACGCAAATAGACTTCAACGCTTATTTGATATGTGACCCGAGGCAGACAGTTGAATATACACCCTTTGTCTGGCCAAAACCTACTTGTCAACCCTGCTTTGAGTCAGATTTTGAAACATTTTTCAGTATGTATGTATATACACGCACACACGCACCTTAAATATCATCCACACATACATCTCACAATTATTAAGAATTTCAGTATGACATGAGCTGTTATTAGATACCTCATTTGACCTCTTTGGATAAATCTATGTGTCATTGTATGTCCATGGGTCACAGCTGAGAATGCCAGATTCAGGACAAACGGCTGAAAAACAGGGCAGACTCACCCCAAACTGGTAGTTATTCTATAATTACATATACCAAGCCAGTAGCAAAAATAAACTTCTTTCCCACCAAACAGGTTAACAAGAAGTAAGAGATGCAGTCTCCTTAGGCATTCCAGCCCTTATCTCATTACCCAGACACTAGACTCTATGATGAGCAGTTATTGAAAACCAATTTAATCAAATATAGGTTCCTTCCAATCTCAAGAGATCACCCACTTAGCCTAGTCAATATATAACTCAGATCCTATCCAATAATCATACTGCTGCAAATTCTTTAGTAACTAAAATCTAAACATTTACTAATAGAAGAAAAGAAAAAGACAGTTAAAATGGTTAATAGGTCATATACATATAATAATTGCAATTTCCTTATATCAGGTTTGTAGCAGTGATGTTATAGATTGTTGGCTTGCGATGTCTCCGGTAACTTCCAAAAGATTTAAAGGTCCTCGGTCCATAGTTGAATATGCTCCATGCAGTTGTAAATCCATAGTTCAGAGAATCAGGCAGGAAAGAGGCAAAATGGAGTTGTCCCAGGGGTCTTTTATACCCTTTGCCATGTGCCTGGAAATCTACTGTTTCAAACAAAGCTCACAGCTCAGTTTGTGGAAAGTCACAGGTGCAAGATGGAGTCAAGGGTCACATGAGCATGCCCTTACATGGCTTGATGACTCACAGGGGCAGCCATTGCCCATATTCATGCTGAAGGGTTCACAGGAAAATCTGAGTGGAATGAGTTTCTTCTATGGCGCACTGTGGACCTAAGTGTCTTTGAAGGGGCCATCAGACTTGAATAGTCCATTCAAAACAGGCTGGCTAGACTGGATATAAACTACCTTGTGAGTATTACCCCAGGAACAACACATTTGAGATAAATAGCCAATATTCATAACTTCAGATACAGTGATATGTAGATTTAAATAAGAATCTTATTTATCAGTCATAAGTTTTCCATCAACACCTTACATGACATACTTTGGACAAGACTTGTTGCAATTGTCTAACAGTGGCAATATCAGTGTTATAAAGTAGAACCTCAGAGTTACAAACACCAGCATTATGAACTGCCTGTTCACTAGCAGGACCAAGTACTGATTTTTGCCCCAGATCCCTAAGTGGCCCCCTCATAACCCTGGGTTTAGCAGGCCAATGCTCAAACCACTGAGCTATCCCTCCCCCCACATATGCTGATCTCACTATGGGACTCCAGGAGCTAGAGCCCTAGGCACTGACCTAACTGTCAGGCACTGTCTACTGTTTAATTAAACACCTGCAGATGGTCCATGTCAGCTGACTCAGGCTGCAGGGCCATAAAACTGAGGTGCAGACGTTCAGGCTCAGGCTGGAGCCTAGGCTCTGGGACCCTGGCCTTTGTGGGGTCCCAGAGCTCAGGCTCCAGCCTCAGCCTGAATGTCTACACCACAATTTTACAGCCCCAAAGCCCACAAGCCCAAATCAGTGGACATAGGCAACCAATGGGTGTTTAGCTGCAGTGTAAGCATACCCATAGAGTCTGTAGTTTAATCTGGCCCTGCTGGCAGGACTCTTATGGATCATTGACTGCAATTTTAAACCACTTTCCCCTGCTGTAACTCTCAGGGAAGGGTGACAGTGGAAACACCAGTGTCCCTGGCTGAACAGCTCCTCTGAAGCACAGTGCTTATCACTCTTTGCACACACCAGTAAACTTAGTCTTGTATATCTTATATTGGTAGTGCCCCTTGAAGACAGACATTTATTCTTGGGGGTTTCATGCCTTTACATATATTGAACTGAAAAACCATGGAATTACAATTTCCATAGTGCTGGATTTTTGTTTAATAATAATATTAAAAGAGAGTGCAAAAAGGTGTGACTTCTCAAAGTGCAATTTGCTCCACTAGCTCTGCAGCAGAAAAGGGGAGACAAATAAAACTGGCATTTAATCACTACTAGTTATGAGCTCTGCTCCTCTAAAAGAACAAAATCCTTTCTTTTGAAGTCTTTCATACTAAACCTAGGAGTAAAACAGGTCTGCATGCAGACTCCAGCTCATGGATATTCATTAAAATAAATAAACAATGAAAAGGAAAACAAAACATTATAGTGTTTAAAGCCTGGTTTGGTAGCAGTTGAATAATAAATACGTCAGTGTGAGCCGTGTTACAGTGGAATATATTTCCACGCACGAGGAGACAATATAACAGAAAATGAGCCTTGTGTATACTGTGGGACATATTAAGAAATAAATTATAATATAAATTGGAATCTATTCTTGCAAATCTAAATATTCTGATTTTCTTTTCCTCCTCTCCCCTTTTCCTTTGCAATGCCATGGAATATTTCAGTCATTCCAATGTGTATTTCAGTATGTACACACATCCTGTTTAGGACGAAGGGGGAATCTGTCCCAGGTTAGAGCAGTGATTTAATTTTGCTGGCTGAGTCTAAGCCCAGTTGTTCAGTTATAAACACAATATGAGACAGGGTGATGGGATATTTTTGTAAAAATAATTCTCCCCACAAAAGAGAGATTGGTGTTTTTCAGAACTGAATTCTATCCAATATTTTAATGAAAACTTTTTTGTCTAATAATGGTCTGAATTGGTATTCTGTTAGATTTTGCATAAAATAAATAGCCCACATTAAAATCATGTGATAGCAACAGGCATCTTAACATCATCGCTCTGTAAAATCTTTAATAATAGTAGTAAAGACAGAACCTGTTGCTGACTTGTCACTCGGGCATCTTATCTAATTGAGGGCCTGTTTGAGTTCCAAACAACTGAACACTTAAGCAGTGTAAGGATTATGACCCCTCTGTGACACAGCCATCTGATCAAAAAAAAAAAAAAAAAAAAAGAGAAAGAGATATCTCCCCCCCATGAGCCAGACCTCTGATCAAAAAAAAAAAAAAAAAATACAACCCAGGAAGACTGAGATTCCTTTGCTGCAGGAGGTTCTGGAATGTGAAACCTGCCTAAATTGTTGGAATTCACTGTATAAAGCTTCACCACGTGTGGAATGTGAGAAAGAAGCACCCCAAAGGAAAAGAGAACCCCCAAAGACTGAAGGAATAAGGCAGATAAAAAGAGAGAAGGAGAGAGGCCATTGGATGATAGGAGGCATATGGCATGGCATGGAGTAAAGGTATAATGTCCTGTAAGAGAGGTCTAACTTCTTCTCTGTATGGCTGTGACTGCAGAGCTCTCTCACCGACATCATTCCAGGGACCATGGCATCCTCTTCATGACACGGCCCTCCAGCTGTGTCACCATCTGTGCTCCCCCCTTCTGGGGGTTAGAATTGCACTCCAACTGTCCAATCACTTCCCCAGTGTGAGCTGGGAAGGGACCTGGGCCTGCCCACTCCTCCAGGTCCCAGCCCAGGGACCCTGTTAATGGCAGCCATGTGCTTCATCTCCTTAACTACTCTTATGACTACTGCGCTTCCCTGGGCCTCTTCCCCTGACTCTCAGCACCTGCTTTGCCTTCACCTTAAGGCCCTCAATTACTGCACTGTCCAAGGTACTGCTGCTCCTTCTTCTTGATAGGAGCACAAGCTTCCCTCCTTAAGCTCCAGGCCACTACTAACCCGGCTCTGCCCTGCAGCTCTTTTTATATGGACCTTCTGGGCCTGGATTGGCTGCTACTCACAGCCTCTCTCCTATTGGCTGCTTCCCAGCTCAGCCTCCCTAGTCCTCTATTAACCTTTTACATGCCAGTGTGGGGTGAACGCCCCATCACAAGGGGGCACAGATGAATATTAAACTGACCTGAAACTAAATGTTTCAATTCAGTTTGATGAAATGTTCAGGTTTACCTAGCATGAAATAAAATGTTTAATTTTATTTTCCTGATGGAATAAAAAAAAAAACAGCTAAAAAACTTCTATTTTGTGTAACCTGCATTTTCCATAGGAAAAAAAGTTTTGAAGGAAAATTCCCAACTAGCTATAATATTCTATTAAATTCTGTTCTAGGTATATTTTTGTACTGCATTTATCAATGTAGTATCTGAGCACTTTCCAATAGTGCATTAAGCCATGTGACTAGATATCTGTCACATGTTGTTTGTTCTCACATTCTCCTCCCAGAGGAAGAAGGATGTATATTGGAGCATCTTGTTAGGTAGGGGGTAACTTTTTTGTTTATATATAGAGAGATGTAGATATACACCTATTGCTATGCGTTTATGTTAGAGCTGCCAAGGGGTCAAAGAACTGTACCTTGCATTTGGCGCTAAAGGTGATAAGGTTTGAGATGGTTTTTAGTTCTTGGGGGCATAGGCACCCACAGAGAAAAATTAGTCAGTTGCTGCTGCCAAACAGCTGTAACAAGCTCCGGGAGGAGTGGGAACGTGGCGCGCTCAGGGGAGGAGGTGAGGAAGAAGCAGGGCCGGGGTGGGGATTTGGAGAAGGAGTCAGAATAGGGGCAGGGAGGGGGCGGAGTTGGGGCGGGGACTTTGGGGAAGGGGTTGGAATGGGGGTGGAGTCAGGGCAGGGCCGGAGGCAGAGGGGGTCCAGCACCCGCCGGCACCAGTAGAAGTCGGCACTTATGCTTGGGGGTGTTCATTCCACTGGCTCAGACTGTCCCTTGAGAAAGTTCTGTCTCCTGCACAGACAAGCTTTAACCTTATTGTTGAGCATTTCATTGTGCCAGAGAAACGTGGTTGTCCATCACAATCTTTATCCTGAAGCTCTAAAGAGTCTTTTAGATACCCTCGGTCCAAGGCATGGATTCTTTGAAGACAAGGACTGAGCTCTTGAACTTGGTTCAACATTCTATACAGCCAGTGTAGAAGGCAGAGGACAAGTTGGTATGTTCCGGTAGCCTATACTGTTGAGGAGGTGTACTGCAACGTTATAAACTAGTTGATGTTTCCTAAGTGCCAAAGGCTTCAGGCATATTGCATTTCTGTAATCCAGCCAAGAGGTAGTGAAAACTTGAATAACTGAAGCCAGGTAGACCAGGATGTGACAGAGTTTCCTAGCCAAGAAGAGATGGTAGAAAGCACTACTTGTGGATGCTGCTGTGTGAGAGCTCAGAGTCAAGAAGGAATCCAAGTGTACTCCTAGACTATAGACTGAACTCACCAATTGTATGTGTGAATCCTCAGCCAATGTGGCGGCAAGCTCTTTGAAATAAATGCCTACAAGCATCACCTCTGTCTTGCTCAGGTTCGGCTTCAGCCAGTTGTTCTTCATCCAAACACTGGGCCACCTTAGTGACAGTGCTGTGGCTATATGTGGTGAAGGATAAGTAAAGCTATGTATCATCTTCATATTGCTGGTACTTCAGTCTGTGTTGCCTGACCAGTCCACCATGAAGATGTTGAGGACCAGAGAGAGAAGTGATCATTGTGGAACTCTACAAGTGAAGGGTCTAGTGGTGCAGCTGGCCAGTGCAGGTGCAGTTTCCCATCACTACTGACTAGGAATGTCCTTTCAGGAAGGACATAAACAATTTTAGCACATTACCCTGGACCCATCATATCTCTCAGGAGAGACAGCAGAACTACACAGTCAGCAGTTTCAAATGCTGCAGAAAAGTCCAGGAGGATGAGAATGGATATCTACCTTTTATCAGTTGACAGCAGGAGATCATCCATCTGTGCCACTAAAGCAATTTCAGTCTGAGGTACTGGCCTGAATCCAGCTTGTACTGGGTCTAGAATGTTAGCTTTAGTTAGATGAACTTGTAGACAGCCTTTTGCTTGTAGAAGCGGGAGGATTATGGTCTGTGAGTTCACAAGGACAAAAGAAACTTTTTTTCCAGTGTTCCAGAGAGCATTTGGACCATATGGTAGATATCTATGTTCTTCACACCAACACAACTTAAGGCCTCGGGAAGATACCACAGTTATTGAAAATATGGGTCAATTTGGGTTTTTTTTAATGGGATTACTGAACTATTCTGGATGCTTCATTGCTGATCTGGCTACAGTACTAAAGCCTCTTCATGGTATCTGTGTCATGTAGTTAAAGCAGAAGAATAAACACATTCTCTACACTTATCGTGTTAGCTTCGCTTCAGATTAGGCCTGTGAGCATTATTGTTAAGGGTCCAGACCACCATGTTAATGCAAACTGAACATGATCTGGCTGCTTGTAGTTAGCAAAAGAAGGGCTGATTTCATTTTTGACAATCTATATAGAGCTTAAAAATGTTAGCAGGAGAACAGGGGGGAAAAACAATTAAAAAAAACCCTGGTGATATGGTTTTATCTGTCAAGGAGCTGAGGAATGTGGCAGAGGAAACTCAGGTAATTAATATTATATTCTTCCTTAATCTATTTTTGAGAGCCCTAATTCAATTCTTGTTGCTGGAAGCATGTTCAGTGTAGTGTTCACCACTGAATTTCCCATGTGTTTGGTGATACTGGTACAGGACAAAGGAGATGGGGAAAAAACTGTAGTTTCCATCAGTCAAACAGACAGCAAATAGAGGAAGAAAGCAGAAGCTGTTTAGGACTGTCTAGCAAGTGACAACTGTTTGATTGGCAGGAAGCCATGCTAAGCATGCTGTGCCTTTAAAATGGGTGTCTATCTGGGCCTGGAATATATTCAAATCAGGTTATATCAAAAGCTGTTCCAGCCATTTAGAAACCACTTATCGTAATTAAAAACAGAAAGCTGTTCCTGTTTCTAAGAAACCATAATGAGGACCCCCTTGCCTGAATGCACCCCCCTCCCCCCCCGCAAAAAAGTCAAGAATGAAGGTCTGCTCTAAGGTATTATCTACCTTTTCCTTATATGGAATATACTTTTTGCACACACCCAACATGCTACAAAGTCACTAAAAATAATGATGAGTCAAAGTGACTTTGAGCCTTCCAAATACAAAAGTACACCCCCTGTTTAAATTTGGTTTAATTAAAATACATATAGGGACAAAATAAGTGGAACAGAGCATGGGCAAAGGCATGAGCAGGCTGACCAGTGAAAAAGAAGTGGGAAGGATTTTTAAAGTATTTTTTCACATTGAAATGAGGGAGTGGGAGAGAGAGGTTTCAGTTTAAAAATTTTCAGTGAGAAAACAAAAAAGTCATGAAAAGATCAAAATCAAAAATTTTTACTTAAAAACATTTGCAAAACATGTTTACCATTTTGAGCAGCTACAGCTATTTGTAAGACCTTCATATATGAGCAAAACAATGTATATTTAACCACAACGCAGCTATTCCAAATCAGCAACTGCTTCCATTACATTCATTTCAGGATTACTGTAATTTTACATTAGAAATATCCGGAAAAAGTCTTAATAGTGAGCGCTAGACTATGGAACAATTTCCCAATGGAGGTAATGAAAATCCTATTTTTCTGATTCATTTTACACTAGATTTGGCAAATCCCCTTAAGAATTACCAATGCACAATTCTTTGCTGACAGGAGGATGGATGACCTCTTATTACTTCACCAACTCTAATTTCTATGACACCTTGTTTACAAATAGTAACAAGTAGCTACAGAACATTCACTGTGTATCCACCAATAATGTAACTGATTATTAATGGCGTGGTAAAGAATTTCGACTTGTCAAAAGCCCCTAAAAGTGCACATATGTGATTAAGGGCTACTCATTATATTAGAAATGGTTTGCAGAGCATGTCTGAGCCATTCATAATAAAACAGGCAACTTTTATAATTAAGTACATGTATTTGCAATAATCTTTGATGTGTTATAACTGTCATGTTCTGTTTAGTGCAGTGTAAAATATTTGTAATATATTTATGTCACTGCACAATACTGGCACCATGGTTATGAATATATTATTAACTCCTTATAACTTTATGCAAAATCCATAAGACAGAGAACACAGTTATTACCAAGGAAACAGAAATAAAGTGTTTAGGATGGCACAGTATATACTTGAAGTAACTAGTACTTAGAGGAAATCATATATTCAACATACTGTATAATACAAAAGAATCAGACAATTGTTCTTGATGGAAAAGGATACTGTATCATCTATATTCATCCAGCTTGTGTGGTTTTGTCACAAGGGACTCATCATCAGTAAAAGAGTGATCTGGAAGAAGTAAACAAACCTCATTTTAATCAGACCAACTGACAATGTTGCACCTATCTGCAAGGAGAGGAACAGTTAAGACCACCCTCGAAAGGTTAGAACTATGAACAGAATAGATTCGTTCTGGAAAAATGCAAATGAATAATATTTGAGGGAAAATGATCTAAAATACAGAAACCTGGAAAACAAGCATAGCATGAGCTTGCAGCACACCAAAATAGGCCAATGCACTTTTAAACCTTATGCATAGTCATCACACCATGACTTTCACATGGATGACTCTGGAGTGGTATGTTAAGTAGTGGGCCTATGATTACCATAAAGATATCGGCCGATGTATTGGAGAGAATTCTGAGAATAGCCACCAAAATATATTTAGGGGGCTGGTGTGAGTAACAAAAAGGATAAAGAATGATTAAAAGAGCTAAATATGTATACAGTGGACATAGTTTAAAAGTTTTCTTTAACCTTTCATCGAATGGTAAGACATTAACTGTTCTAGCAGTATTTCCCCATTGTAAGGATAAGAGATACTTGTTCAAGGTGATTATACAGAGCCTTTTCTACTATAAAAAAACCCCATCTATAACCACTAACAGCTGATTGATGACTAAAGAGGGACATGATAACCATGTCAAAGAGTAAACACAAAGGAGGGTAAAAAGTTATTTAGGTAGGTACAATGAAAAATTAAGTGAAATAATTAAATGAAAACTTTGTCAAGAAAAAATTTACTGGCAATGTAATTTATTAGCCTGTGGAATAACCTTCTCAGGGAATCAGTGGAGGCTCCATCATTTGGGATGTTTAAAACTATACTGGACGAAGCACTGGAAAATGTTCTGTAGGAACTGCCTTGGAATACGAATGAACTAGAATTAGTTTCAACTCCAATTAGAGGTGGACCTGAGATGCAACATTCAAATCCAGATTCAAAATTTAGATGATTCCAATGCAGACCACACTCCAGCCTCTTACATAAGTTTCCATGATTCCATTACTTTGAAGCAAGCTGAAGTTTCTAGAATGTTTGAAACATCAAGGCACAAAAATTGGTTATGGAAGTACCTAAAAAAGCTGAGAGATTTGGTGTAGATAAGCACACATAAATATGGGTATTTGAAGCTTGTTTGAACTACTGATATCTCTAGCAGCTGCAAAATGATGTGCTGCAGTAGTGAGGGAATGTGTTTAGCAGAATGAGTGCTACTTATATCCATTTCACTCCTGCATCATTTCCACAGAGAGGATGAAAAAAGCAAATGCATTTTCTTCTCTAAATGAATTAATTCAACAAACACTATCAGCTGTTTACAGCGGCATCAGGGTTGCAGGAATTTTATTTCACATATTACCAGGGATTTTCAGAATGGTTTCAGTCTATGTACATAGTTAGTAGAGCATAGTACACTCAGCAAATACACATAACAGCACTGCACCCCATGACCCCATCATCATGCCCAATCCAGCTGCTTTGTGCTACTCCAGCAGTGTAATGCAGATGTTAAGCCAGGTTAGCTGGGTAACAGAAGATTCACCCCCCTGTACAAGAATCTCCAAGTGGCACAAAGCCTCTCCTTTGGCCCCCATTGTAGGAGACATAATTAAGGGAAAATGGACAGAAGTCAGATCATGTCTATGCCCTGGCAATTCCCCAGGTGCAAAAACATCTCCCTGGGAATTGTAGGCATTAAGACATAAATCGGAGCCCTGAGACTGGAGTAACTGATGCCAGGGACTGACCTGGTTGCCGGCTAGCCCTGGGATTAGAGCTGCACGCAGGTGGCTTAAAGCCACTTTCCCCCCACACCCCCTGTCTTCTGTTAAGCACAGCTCAACAGGATTGGGTGAGTTAGCCTTATATTTTCGTGTTGTGTTGTTTCATTATGATTTCAGGTAGAAGTGTCATTTATTTGGAACATTTTTTTAAAAAAATTAATTATACCCAGAAAAGTTTCTCTTGGAAGTCATATACAGGTACATAAGTTTCACCATTTACAGTATTGACATCCTTTTTTTTTTTGGTTTTCTTAATGGCTACACTTGAGTGCTTGCCATGGGCATGAGTTTTAAGAAGAGAGGCAGTGGAGTGAAAATATTCGCCACCAGGATCACCCTGCAAGTGGTGGAGAAATATCTGATATTTGTGTGTGACCTGAAAATTAAGTTACCCTGTCCTGGCTGACCTAAGATTTCTTTGCATTCAGGAAGAAAGCTTCCTAAGAAATTAAAGGCAAAAAATAAGGATTTTTCATTTTTAAAACCTATATTTTTCTCAAGTATTTCAGTGTAGAAAAGATACAGTATGAAATATTAAGAGTTAAAAATGAGTTAGATCACTTTAAATAATCAATGGGGGAGGGGAGGATTGTAATAGACAAAAGATTAGCTTCACCTTTTCTTTACATACCAAGTCTCAGGCATCACATCTTTTCTATTCAATAACACCTATGATTTGGACAGATCCTTTTTAGTGTGCAAGTTATAGGAAGAGAAATTGGATGCTAATTTTTGGCATATACCTGTTTTGTAGCTAAGATCCGAAAGTCACAGCACAGAAAGGTTTCCCAATATCAGATGATCTAATTTCCTGCTGCATGGGGGATCAGAGATAGCATTCTACAGTAGGTGAATCAATGGTAGGAGGAACACATGTTGTAGAGCTGATTAATATAAATTACCTGCTAGCACCTGTCAGTACGTCCTGCTTGCCACCTAAAATATCCTCTTTCAGTGACTCATTGATATGACATTTTGGCATTTTAACACTTCAGTATGAACTACCCTCCAATAAACTGCTTCAGCTGAGGATTTTATTTGACTGAATTCAGTGTTCCTGGAAACAGTTTGATTTGACAGCCTTGTAAACTACACTTCTCTACTTAGCACAGAGCCAGAACAGTATAGGCAGCAGCACTGTAAGCTTCCTGATCTATCCATAACCTGGATGGACCCTCCTCTAGCAAGTGAGAAGTTAAGTCAGTCTTTGAGTCCAGTTACCTTTCTCCAGGGATTGACTGATGTATTAAGTAGATCAGTGGTTTTCAAACTCTTTTTCTGGGGACCCAGTTGAAGAAAATTATTGATGCCCACAACCCCACAGAGCAGGGAATGAGAGGTTTGGGGTGCAGGAGGGGCTCTGTGTTTTGTGAGGGGTTTAGGGTGCAGGAGGGGGCAGGGTTCTGGGCTGGGGATGCAGTCTCTGGGGTGGGGCTGAGGATGAGGGGTTTGGGTTGCAGGAAGGGGTTGTGGGTTTGGAGAGGTCTCAGGGCTGGGGCAGGGGATTGGATTGCGGATTTATCTCCAGCGGCTCCTGATCAGCGGCACAGCTGCATTGCAGAAACAGGCTTCCTGGCACCGTGAACCGTGCTGCACCCCGGAAGCAGCCAGCAGCCATAGGTCTGGCTCCTAGGTGGAAGTACGCAAGTGGCACCGCGCGACTCTTGCCTGCAGGCACCGCCCTCCCCTCCCCAGCTCCCATTGGCCAGAGTGCGGAGCTGGTGCTCGGGGCAATGCACAGAGCCCCGTGGCCCCCCTGCCTAGAAGCTGGACCTGCTGCTGGCTGCTTCCAGGGCACAGAATAATGTCGGAAGAGGTAGGCACTAGCCTGCCTTAGCCAGGTAGCACCGACGATGGGACTTTTAACGTCCCGGTCAACAGTGCTGACCAGAGCAAGGCAAGGTCGCGACCCACAGTTTGAAAACCACTAAAGTAGATCCAGCAGCGCTGGTTGTGATATGAGCATCTGTCAAACAGCAGCTTGACTAAGACCAGCAACTCATTTCATGTAGTCGATCTGAACAGTCAACTTATAATACCATGAATTCACTACTGACCTGTAGTAGATTCAAACAGGTGACATAGTAGTGAAAAATGAATGATCTCCTGAGTCAGTCAGTCCCCCCAGATACTTTTATATGCATGGATTAAAATTTCAGTTCTTGCACTATAAGAGCAAATAAACTATCTAGCCAGAGGGTCTGATCTAGCAGGGGTACAATTCAGACCAGTGAGGGTGCTGTGTCACCCCTACCCTACAATGCTTTGCTGAAATAGCTCCCGCTTGGGCTGCTCAAAAACAGCCTTTCAGTATGCAAGCCACACTCTGTGTGTAACTGCAGCCTGCCAGCTATACCCTGACTCTCACTAGCCTTAGTTATACTGCAGGTATATATCAACACACCTCCAATTCCACATCTTCCCCCAGAAAAGTATAGTCTGTACTGCCCAGCCATCTTTTGGACAGCACAAATATATTAAGTCCATTATTCCTTTAGGAAATAATATGCCAGTTTATTATTTTAAACAGAGTACCCAGACACTCCAACTGAAACACACTGGATTAGATAAAGCAGCATTAGCTTAGTTTATTAGCTATGAAGACATAGATTTTAAGTGAGTATAAGTAATGAGGCATTAAAGTCAGTAATGGTTATAAGAAAAATAAAGATAAAATGCTTACTAGTATCTACTCTAGACACAAACTTAGTTTCCCAAGAAACTTTCTCACCACATGCTCCAGTAGATTACTGACCTAACTCTTCATGTTAGGACCCCTCCTCCAAAGTCCAACAGCTGTTTTCTTTTGTTTTCTCCAGTGCAGAGAATGAGATGAAAAGGAGGAGAAAGAGGCAGGTGTCTTGGGTGTTTGCCGCTCCTTTTTATAGCTTCAGTAACCTCTTGAAAAATATTTCCAGTGGAGAACCAGGAGCCAAAGAGTCTATATGGAAGGATAGTCCTGCTGTTTTTTTTCACCTGTTAGAACTTCCTTTGCCTTCGCTTCTTTCTTGATGACACTGTTCACTGCTTAAATTCAAATTTAGGCAAACACACATTCCTTCCTTTGTTTAGGACAGACCTGACTTCTGTCTGGGCAAGGCTGTGGGGTTTGGAACATGTGTTAATAATATCATACCAGGGAATCTTATAACTTCACATACAACGTTGCCACACATTTTACCGGGACAATAGTGACCAGCAAATTATGCATTTTCAACTGACACCTTACAAGTGTCAGTGGGCGTTTGTAGAAAGGTTATTACAATAGTGTGTGAGGTGTGAATATTGAGATGTATTCCATCACAGTGGGATTAAAAGACAGGCTAATAAAATCATTACTGCAATTACTGTATATGCAACTACTATACATAAAATTGTTTTATGGAGCTTTTTTAATGCTCCAAAATGTAATTAAATCTTCAAGGGCACATAGCAAGTTAGGTGTGGTTTGATATAGACCACCGAATTAGGACCAATACCTACTGAAATCAATGGGATTGATTCTAATAAGGCTTGGGAACAGGCCCATGGAGAGCTAATTCTTACGAAATCAACTGCACCTTACTCTAAACTCATGATTTCTTAGGAAACATACTGAGTAAAGTCTCTCAGACCAGACAGATAAGAAAGAATCCTTTTACACATGTAAGTGGCAGATGGTTTGTTATATCACCAATCCAACTCACAGAAGATACTTCTAGGCAATCCTCATGGCTAACTGAAAGTACAAATTTTTCCAAGGAGTCATTTCACAAGCAAAATAACTGGATTGTTTGGGACCACATCTTTCCTCATACCGAAAAACAATTTTCTTTTCTTTTCTATTTGTGAGTAGCACCTGCCCCCACCAAGCAGCAAAATTCTGAAGCCTAAGTATTAGCTGCCTTCTACAACACCCCACCCTCGTAGTTTAAACAGTGGCTGGGGGACTGTGCACACAAAATATCACTATTCACATTAGAGAAAGCGGCAATATTTGCTCCAAGTTCACAAATTTTCATGAAAACTCACTGCTTTATCAGCACAATAGTCACAAAACCAAAAACAGAGGATTTCATTCAGCCCTAAGCAATTTGGAGTAAATTCTCTCCTTATTTACATATGTGGCACCAATGATGTAATTTAGCTGTACGAGTGTAAGCCAGGGCAGAGTTTGATCCTACCCCTCCTTTAATACTTTACAGGGGGAAAATATTTTTGGACCAAATATTCATCTTATTTATGCTACTATAAATCCAAGTAGAGGAAAGACACTAAGAACATAACAAGTCAGGCATTGGACTGGAAAGCCCAGGGCAAGAGTGGATGAGTTAAACCAAAGATAACATGGAAATCTATAAAAAGAAGAATTGAACCTTATCAAACTGATGTGACAACAGCCAAGATAACTGCAAGAGACTGGCATAGGTGGAAGGCATGGAATAAAGAGGCATCAGAAAGGAGTGAAGAGAGAAATACAGAGTAATTCCACTGATTGATGAACAGCTCCATGTACACAGATTTCTGGAGAACATACACATGAATATGGTTTCCTAGTAGGTCCATGTACTGTAGCATGATTACTACTGTGGGGTGATGACTGCTCAGTGCCAAAGATTTATCTCAACAACAGGACAGAATTCTTTCAGCAAAAGAGGCTTTTCTAAGCCACAGAGGCTTTTCAAAACTAACACTGAGATTCTTTATTGGTACTGTATCTTTTCCTTTTTATAAAAATTTCTACTGCTTAAACAGACGTCACACTGAAAACTAGCTTTAAAGACCCTTAATCCAAATCCTGTCATGGGCCATGTGTTAGGTGAAAATTAATCATTATATAAAAAGTGTATGCATCAAACTGCTTGGGGGAAATAGGGATGAGATAAATTCTGCCCCACATTACTCCAAATTAATCCCAGGGTAACTCTATTAGCCTCAATGGAGTTCCTCCAGATTTTCACTAGTGTTACTGAGAGCAAAAGTTGTCACAGAGTCTAATGGTCCTCACAAAGGATTGGGAATTCATGAGTTCTTGTCCTAACCCCGACAGTAGCTGACTGTCTTTCTGTTGGTCTGGTCAGTCTTTAGAACATTTTGCCATGATTTTCTCATCTGTAAAATAAGGTAATTAATAGCCAGCTAATTCTCACCTCATTCCTGTTAGTATTTGTAAAGGAGTCTTTGTCTGAGTCTTGTCCCTTATCTCATATTTATTTTCAAGATATTTTCAGTTCAAAAATTAGGAGAAGGAGAATTATTGTTTGCAGCCCAGTCCTAGAAGGTGGTTTGGGGTTTTCTGTGTGTGAGTACTAGTAAGAAATAGAGTGTTGTTTTTTTAAACTTATCTGTTCCTGATACTAATTTTCTCACTTCAAGTCATCATCCTTTGTTTGTGACAACACAGTCGGTTGTTCCAGAAATGATTGAGATGTCTCAAATAGAAGATGAGGAACAGCTGAATGCTTAGGAAGTGGTGGTTTGAGAAAAGCTACTAAAAAAGTAGTAAGAGAAATACAGAAAATACATGACAAACAGAAATGTACATCAATACAACTTTATGATCAAAACTTCCCATAAGGCATCAGTAGGATGTTAACTGTTGATAGCATAAGTCATTAAAGTTAGAAATACATTAAACACAGATTATAGCAGGAGCAGCGATAGAGAAGAATAAAGTTATGGTCTTGCAAGTCCCACAGCAATAGCATGAGGAAAAAAGGAGGTCCTTTACACAGCCAAGAGATCTTATCAAGCAAAGGCAGTGTGGGAAAAGGGCAGTCAGTGTCTCAGTGCCCTTAAGAATATCACAGTATATCTGTCGATTAATATCGGAATATGAGATGTTGCAGTGGATAATGTGTGATCTACCTAAAGAGGGCAAGCGAATTTTCTTCCCCTCTTCCTTTGGGAGAAATTATGCAATGCTAAGCAGAGTTAGAAAAGAAGAAGGCACAAGCTCATGGCAATAAAGAGAGAGAACAGGTTCTAAAGGTGAGTGGAAACCTTTCCTACCAAACAGGGAATCAGTGCGCCAGGAGTCATGGACACTGTTTATGTCTGTTTCAATCACAGTTTACCATTTATTATAGTCAATCCCAGCACAATGCAACTTTTCAACTTAGGGAGTTTACATGCTGGAAAATGTCATTGGCAGGAGACGAGAGGAAAAACAGGGTCTCAAGCAGAAAAAAAATGAAAAAAAAATGCCTAGGATTGCATGTATTCTTCCTATGAATTTACTTGGCTGATTTACAGAATGTTGCTGAGAGAGATAGCAGTTACACCAATGCTGGCACTGTTACTGACCATAATTAATGAGTTGTGATCAAGACAGACATGAGCAGTTTCACAGCAAACAGATTTTCATTGTTCATTAAAAGTTAGAAAATGTTTCTTCTTAGTAACTTACCAGCTGTATCCAAGAAACTGTCAGCTGGCGTTATCAATATCACCTCTCAAGTCTTGACCTGTTGCCCAGGAGTCCACTGGGTGACCTTGATCTCAAGGGCTTGTACTGGTAAAATGATATCTATAAATAATGCATTAGGAGTGCCTTTACATGTTGGCAGGATTGCATTTTACTCTTCCAAGTCACTTTTCAGATGTTTTCATAATGTGCATTTTGCTTTAATTGCTTTACTATGGATTTACCCCCTCATTAAACATATTATTTTAATAATGACTTGTCTTGTCTTCAAATGTGATATGAAAAACAACAGTTGGTAGGTGTGGTTAAAAAAATCAGTTTAAGGATATCAGAAAAAAATGATGGCAACTTTACTGCTTTTTCATTGCTTTTCTTTTCTTTATGCTGTTTATTCTGCAACAACTTATTCTGCAACATCTTAATGGTACCTTTTAGGTAATCTAATGTTTCAAAGTGCTTAACAAAGCATGTAATTAACATGCACAAGAATACAGCATACAGTTATATGAAATTATGCACAGGTAGGGATATAACATTCATCTGGTAAACCCAGTAATGATCACATTCTCTATAACTTTTTGGATGTAGCCTCAGGCCTAAAACCAATTATTGTATATCTGATTTGAAGGAGGGTGGTTATAACTGGATCTGGGTGGGCTGGTTCCCTGAAATGGAATGAATTTTACACATCAGCCTAGAACTTTTGCCAACTCATATTTCTGTAAATCTGACTCCTAAAATTTGGGGCCAACATTTCCAGAAGTGTGCACTCATGTTTAGGACCTCAGCTGGCAATACCTAGGACCTGATCATCAGAGGTGCTGAACACACACACCTTAGCTCAATTCACTGTTAGTTGTGGATGAAAATCAGGCCCTGGTTGCCTAAAGCTGGACACCCAAAAATGGATGCACACATGATCAGTGGGCATTTAAAAAATGTAGGCCTCTATCAATAAGTGTAGTGGCGCCTTCCCAACTCTTTTCCATTGCCAAGCCTGCCTCTCACCACTTTCTTTCATCCCATCCATGGCCTCAGAGACCCTCTACCCACTTCCTCTCAAAGACTGGCTCCATCACGTATTATTGCCACTGACCCCAGGTATCCCCCATTCATCCCTCCCTACTGCTTTACTTTCTCCATGATCCTGTCAGCAGCCCCAGAGATCTCCCTCTGACCCTCTGTGATGGCATTCCAGGGTACTGCCTGGACTGTGGGAGCATTAAGCCCTCTGTCCCAACAACCTGGGCTCCCTCTAACACTGTGATGCTGTTGGCAAGCTACAAAGCTCTGGTACGTATTTGTACTAACACAGACATCCACAGGCAGGGACACACCCAACTGAGTTACATAAATGCCTCTCCCAGCCATTCATGAACCAACAATAGAGAGGCTCCAGGCAACTCCTCCCAGCTCCCCAGCCTTGCACCCAGACCCATACCATTTTGCACTGGTCAGAAGCTTGACCAGAATAAGTTCATTACCCATTCCACCCCTCCCTCGACACACACTAGCCTTTGTAACCTGAGCTGAGGTTTCCCAAGCACTTCAACCAAAACACACTGTTTTAGATAAAATATAAATCAGGTTTATTAACTACAGAAAGAGAGATTTTAAGTGATTATAAGTGGTAAGCATAGAGATCAAAGTTGGTTACCTAAGAAATAAAATAAATTCACAGACTAAATTCTAAACTAAAACTAAACAGGATTTGAATCAAGAAGTGTCTCATCCTGATAGATGGTACAAACAGGTCACAGATTCTCAATACACAGCCAGGACCTCTCCTCCAGCCCTGGGCCACCCTCCCTAGTTCAAAGTTTTTGTCCTTGTTTCTTCCAGGTGCTGAGTTGTGGGGGCAACAAAGCCAAGTCATGATGTCACTTCCCCTCTTTAGAGTTTCTTCCAGCTTGCTGGAAAGATCTATGCCTGTGATGTGAGAATCCACCTCCATTGGTCAAACAGTGTCCATTGTCCATGTGCTCCCTGAGAAATCTTCTGGGATGGCTGCTGGGGGAGTGGATTCCCTTTAATGGGCCATCAGCACATCTGGCTTCTCCATTATTGTACCTGAAAAGGCTGGTTGTGAGTGTTCCCAACCTTACGACATATTTCAAAAACACACACAGCAAAACTTCATAACTTCAAATACAATGATAGCACATACAATCCAACAGGATATTAATGTTCAACAGATCAAGCCTTTTAAAATGATACCTCACAAGGCATACTGTGTACAAAACACATCCTAAGTATATGACAGGGGTGATTATGGGGATTCCAGGGTGCTACTCTGAGGTACAGAGTACGACACCCTCTCCCTCTTCCTCCCGCAACCCGTCTCCTGCTTGACTCACTGATCTAGATTTGCCCACCCATTCCCTGGCTTTTTCCCCCCAGCCAGAGAGATTCCCCATTGCTATCCTGGTAAACATATTAAACAAAAACATAGTGATAGTTAAGATTGTGTCAGGATCCACCCCATCTACTCATATACTTAAGAGCTTAGAAATCACTTGTTAAAGGAATGTCTGAAGCAGTCTGTTCATTTGGAAAGTTATTTTGCTTTAATATTGCATGAGCCACTACTTCTTCAGTTAACAGGCCAGGTGATTAGCTCAAAGGCAGTAGCAGGCTCATAAAGTAATATACATGGTCTAGTCAATAGTGGGTAACAGAGAACCATGTATAAGCAAGGGTTACACTCTGTCCCTAGCTGGAGAAGCTCGTCCCAGACTTGAGCTCCACAGCAGTTCAAATCCCCATACACATCTGCAGGGATTTAATCTGGGATCTAGAGATCTAGAAGCACGAGCCTCTAGTATGTGCACTAAAAGATTAGTTCAAAGGCAAGAAACCAAAACCTCTATCTATGGTCTTGCTCTCACAAGAGGACAAAAGAGCCCCAGTGGGACATGCCAGGTTACAATTGCATTGTATGAAGTCCTGTAGTATGGCAGTAAGCGATATGTCCAATACACTGTCATCCTAAACCCAATGCCATTGAGTCAACATAAGTCAGGGGTGGGCAAACTATGGCCAGCAGGCTGGATCCAGCCTGTGGGGCCCATTTTAAGCTGGCCCCTGAGCCGCACCACGCATCCCGGTCCAACTTCGGTGCTCCAGCTGGGGCACCGGGCTGGGGGCCAAACCGCTTGATGTGGCCCCACTCCAACTGGGATGCAGGGTCAGGGCTGCACCATGTGGCTCGGCCGTTCCATGGGGTGGGGGACTGGGTCGGAAGCCACACCCCTGAGCCTTTCCCCATGCCTCAACCCCCTGCCCCAGCGCTGATCTGCCTTCCGTTCTCTAAACCCCTTAATCCCAGCCTGGAGCATCCTCTTGGACCCCAAACCCCTCATCCCCAGCCTCACCCCAGAACCTACACCCCCAACCAGAGCCCTCACCCCCTCCCACACCCCAACCCCAATTTTGTGAGCATTCATGGCCTTCCACACAATTTCTATTCCCTGATTTGGCCCTTGGGCCAAAACGTTTGCCCACCCTGACATAAGGTAAAGTGGGCAGCATCAGAGTTATGTCATCAGTAACAATATCAATCTTGATCAGTAACATTGCCGCAACTTTTTAATCCTTAAAGAATGATTATACAAAATACCACTGCAACTTCCAACAAGTGTTCTTTCAATCTAGTCATACGCAGAATCAAACGTTAACTTTCATAGTTCAGCTTGTTCTATCACTTTCAAAAGGGAACCTGAACAAATGTCAGACATTAGAAACATTTTAGTCACATGGAACTTCTAAAAACAGTCATTAAATAATCTTTTTTTTTTTTTTTTTTACCACAAACCTCTACAGAAAGTTCAAGCAGTCCACAAACAGCAATATGGATTTGGAATTGAGCCTGTACCTGAAAACACAGATTTTTAAAGACCTTTTTTCACTCCTGTTAAAATAAAGTGGAATTCCTGGCATAACCTTAACTATAGTGATGCTGCTGGCTCACTATAATTCACTCTCACATACAATAAAAATAAGGATCAAAAGTCTACAGCTTTATTTTATATATGTATGTGTGTATTTAAAATATTTTTTAATTTTACAAAATAGTACAAATAAAGGTGAGAACATAGTTACTTCTTCACCCCACATCCTGAAAAAAACAGTACTCATCCAAAAATATGCAGCCAAGGTTTCAAATCATTCTCAGGTAAGCAGTCCCATTGAAGCCATTGCGACTAGTCACATAGTCACATGAGCAAAAACTGCCCATGTGATTACATTTATTCAAAAATGGGCCCTGTGATTTTACATACATGCACCCAAATAAAGGGTGCACCTACCAGCCCTCAGACTGTTGCCCCAGTCATATTTCCCCCCACTCCTTCAACAAGAAAAATGATGATTTGGTATAGACACAAAAAATACTGACACTGGTCAATGAGAAGTTTACCGTGGCAAAAGGTATCAGTTTACCATAGTCCAATATCTTTCCTCACGTCCTTTGGTACATAGGCAACATATATGGCTGCTTCAATGGAAACTTTGGCTGTAGGATTGTGGGGGTATCCAAAGAGATGATTCTAAGGGTCCCTCATCAAATTCAACCGATTAATTTTGTATAAAGAGGGGGATCTTTAGGTTGTCAGCAGCCTCTTCTGCTGCAGGAGAAGCGAAACCTATCTGCTTGTGTTGGAGGGTTCCATGCACGCTGTAATTATCAGCATTAGAATAATGCATCATGGGACATTTTTTTCAAAGTGAGCTGAGTTGACAGGTCCAGGGGAGAGAGGAGCATGTGCATTCTAGTGACTCTGGAGTTACTTTCTCAGTCTTTTTTTCCCTGATTATTTATCTACATGATCCAGAGTAGTCAGCAATATTACTAAGAGAAATTCTCAATTAGTATAATAAATTCTCCATCCTTCCCCTATCCTCACCAGCAAAGTGACATTAAAAAATATTGAAGTATAACTACTTCACTCAAAGGCAGCCTCACAGCTGCCGTAATTCACATGCCCACCTTCTGTCGTGGCATTAGCTTTACTACAGAGAAAAATATGTGTTCCTTAACTGCACCATGTGGCTGTGTACAATGCACATGCAAGATTGATGACAGCTAATTTTTCTCTCTCCACACCATTTCTTTCTTTGGATGGTGAGTGCATGTTTCCATCTCCCTGTTGCAGAAGGTTTGGGAGTGGCCTACTCACCACATCTTACTAGTCACTAGGGAAGTAAGGGCACAGGCAGCAGTAAGCTGGAAAAATGCTACTATCCCACTTCAGTTTGATTCCAGGATTTGATTAAACTTATGACCTCAAATTTGGTATCTGGATAAACTGGGGAGTGGGGGAGGGGGTTTGATACATTCCTATGAACCAATGAAGGAAATTGAGCAGGATACTGGGCTTTCCTTTCCGCTTCTTCTTCTTTAACAGTGCGTTTGGGTCTCTAGTTTCATCTTACCACAGATATTCAACCACACCCATTTTCCAGGAGCATAATGGAGCTCATCCACCCTTAGTGCAGAAATAGGGTTACTAGAAATGCAGATCTGTGTGACTAACTCAATCAGAGGTGAGAATACTATCCTCTAAAACACCAGGCCATGAATGTTATTGTTGATGCGTAAAACCTGGTGTGTTTGCAAGCAAGGGTATCAGGTTTGCTAAAACTTTGGCCAATCAGCAGCACGAAAGCATCTCGCTCTTCAGAGAAGGATGATGTATCACCCTTTACCATGGTGCTGTAAGATTCTGTCTCAATCAACAAATTGTTTCTTACTTAAAATTTGAGAAAGGTAAAACATGAGGATTTTTTTTTGGAGGGGGGAGGGGGCGGGGAAGTGTATGCTTATATATAAAATGAAGCTGTGCAGAATTTAGTGGATCACAGCTTCTGAATGAGCCATGTACTGCAGAAGAGAAAAGGGGTTTGATTTGATTTTATCTTTAACCATGTTGTTTCAGGAAGAATCTGGGGGAGGGGAGAAGCCCAACAGACCATTTCATAAACGGGGTGTTACTGCCATCTAGCGTAGTGTCTGCTGCCCAATACAGCAATATTTCACAGGTCTGTCTGTGCTAGGTAATCTGACCTGAAGCTGAAAGTGTGGGGGATGGGAAAGAATATCTGCCACAGTCAAGTAAGGAAAAATAACAGTTACAAGAGCAAGGCACTTCTATGCCCTTCCCAAATTTAAATTATAATAATTTAGCTAACAAAAGTGAAATCTGGGGTGAATTTTGTACACTGGATTTTTTTTGATAAGTAACACTCCTAGGGTGACCAGATGTCCCGATTTTATAGGGACAGTCCCAATTTTGGGGTCTTTTTCTTACATAGGCTCCTATTACCTCCCTTCTCCGCCCCGATTTTTCACATTTGCTCTCTGGTCACCCTAAACACTCCACACAGTGTCGGATCATTATCCCAGTCTGAAATCAAATGGTCAGTTTCAAAGCCCAATTTTCTACCCTCTCTCACAGAACATAGTAAAAATGTCTATTTTCCACAGTGAAATCTACACAAGGGTCAGAATACAGTCTGTGTTAAAGTAATTTTCAGGGTGACTTGGAGAGCTCATAACACAGAACCTATAAATAGTATCATAGAATCATAGAGTATGGACATAACTACTTCAGTAGAAAACACGGTGTGGTGAGATAATAATTCTGGGATATATTAAATACCAAAGAACAGTTACCAGTTTGGATGATAATCTTATTCCACTGATCTGCACATTAGAGGTGAGCAGTCACAGGGGAAATCAGCAGCACCCCAGAGCCCAAATGCTGCTAGCTAATTCAGTTCTGCTTAGGAAAGCAGTGAAATGTAACCCTCCTTTCAGAGTCCCTCCACCCAAAATGTCATGTGAGAAAGGAAGCCCTCTTAGTTCAAAGGGCTTCTTTTCTGTTCCACCATAAAGCCAACTACTGTACAGTTTTTGTCAACAAGCATCAGACATCAAAAAAACACTGACAAAACAAAACACATACCTATGGCTTGTACTGGGATTTTAGAAAGGATGAAAAACTGATGTTAATATGCAGTGCTGTCACCCTTACTTACACTGAATAGAGCACAACTCGTGCATATCATTCCATGAGCTTCCGCACTGGGGGAACTGAATGCCTGGGACTGAGACATCACACTTGGAGGGCTCTTCAGTGCACTGGGGAGATAGGGGGCAGCCCCCAGAGGACCCTTCCAGCACCAATGCCTCAGCACAGAGACAGTGGACACCTCTCTCCCCATGTCCCGTGTCGACCTTGTCTCAATCTTCTTTCTCTCTCACACATCTCTGAGTAACCTCATGTGCACCTTTTTTTTATTCTTTTTATTAAATAGGCAATCCCATGTGGGGGCTTTGAGGGTTTATCAGGACTACATGGGGTAGGGAGGCTGAATGCCCATGTAGCGTTGGGAAATATGGGAGGCGTTTGGGAAGGGCACGAGGTTATGTCAGAAAGCGGATTTGGGTTGGGGTAGCATTGGACCAAGGCTGTGTAGGAGCCCAGGGAGTCCCTCATACTTGAAGGGCCCTCCCAGGATTACTGCTCATCTCCCAGCACACCAAAGCAGCATTGCCCCAGAGAGCGCTGAATATACTCAGATCTTGATCCAGAGATACTTGGCATATTTTAAAGATATTTTTTAAAAAACATTAGTGAAATGACTATGTAAAATCCAGTCTGCTTGAACAGACAGATCACCTCCAGTGAGGGGCAATGAAGAGGGAAGTATTTAATACATCTTCTCTGTTATCACGACTCATCTCCTTAGCATATTAAAATGAGGATTTTCAAGTCTTTTTTGTAGTCTTCATCAAGTCTACTCATTATTAGTGACTGCTGAGTTCTTACTCTATATATTCAGCATTATCTGACTGTTCAAATTCATCTCTCTTGACAGTATGAGAACATACTCTCTCTGTCAGCTGGTAGGTCTGAATTCCAGCTAATGAATGTTTCAGAGACAAGTAGATTGGGGTGCAAGGTGACCTGTCCATTTAGAAGCTGTTTATTTTCCTCTTTCTTTTGTTCATCTGGGGTATTTATGAGAGAAGGAGACTTTAGTACTGCTGGTCAAAGATTAAAACAACAACAGTAACAACTGATTAACACTTAAGCATGATCTGCAAAGACTAACATACCTTAACTTTGCATTGTATAGTCCCCCTGAAGTCAGTGCTAAAGTTAAGCAGGTATGTAAGTCTTTGCAGGATCAGGGCCATATTTTTTAAATTAAAGTCCTAAGCCTGTATCATAGCCTGATTTTGCTATTATATGTAGGTTGATATACAAGAGTATGTGGTTGAGTGCTGAATATTCAGGAAAATGTTTGCAAATCATGAAAGTTACACAAATTTTAACCTGAACAATTATTCCTCCATGGTTAATGAATATTGGTTAGCCATTATTCAGCATTCTCCTGGATCATCCGATCAGGCAGCCCATCCATCCAAAATGTCATGTGAGAAAGGAAGCCCACTTAGTCCAAACAACTTGTTTTCTGTTCCACCATACAGCCAACTATGTACAGTTTTGTCAACAAGCATTAGACATTAAAAAAACTCTGACAAAACAATCCTATGTAACTCAGGTGAGCAATCACACAACATGAATAACAAATTACAAATGATGAATATTTGATGCAAACTGTTTACAAGTCCCCAGCAAGCTACAAATTATTTACTAAAACTATTTAGCAAATTACATAGGAAGAATTAAAACATCCACTAAAACCAGGACGGATTTCTGACTCATTAGCAAATCAAAAACAAGAGGAACATTCAGAACAAATAGTTTGAGAAGCCGTTGTTGTGTTGTCTTGTTGTGTCTGTCTGACGGGAAATCTTGCTATACTTTTTGAAGCAGTAATCGTGAGAAGGGTGAGTGGGAGATCCATTGCTTCCTCTCTCGAAGACTCCAGGGGAAATATTTCCTTTAAATTGTAGTATCTTAAATTCTGGGGTACTCTCTTGAAATGAATATACATTGGACACACAGAGGAAGTGAAAATGAGACCTACCTGATATTCCTTTTCTTTTCCAAATTCCTACATTATTCTGGTTGCTTCAATTTACCCTAGGGCAAATCGGAGACAATCTCCTATTTGTGATCAGTTTTTTTGTTTAGAGAGGGGACATATAAATATAAAGGAGTTGCTTTGCTTGAGAAGAGGGTTTCACCTGAAACAAGTAACAAGGGCTCTGAATTTGCCAACAGCCATTTCCTTTAAGTAAGTGCAGCTGAGCAGAGTCTTAGCCAGTGGACAGTTTTCAGGCACAAGGAAGCAAGTTGCTTATGAAATGGTCAAAAAACTGGACTGAGAACAGTGAGGAATCTGGTTGGCCATCTTATCCCCCCGTGTCAGCCCTCTCCAACACCCACCCATATGGAGCCATTTTAATAAGTCTGACTCTATATACTGTGCACTCGGCTGTCTGATTTATCAGACCTCAATTGCCTTGTAGACTATGAAAAATCTCTCTTTCTCCTCTGCTCAGAATACATGTAAGTTTTATTATCTCTATGGCTCTTTCTTAGGGATGCTTTTTCTGGTGCAGACTGATTGAAAAGTGCTGCTGTCTCTCACATGGCTGCTGGTTTGACACTTTTTGACATTTCTAAACAACTCGTATTCTTCCTGCCAACTCCCTATTGCTTTCTAAATCTTTTTAATCCATCCGAATGCAAACTAATCTACTGAGAGAAGGAGAACAAGTCTGGCCTGTGCAGCAGAGCTGGAATTGTCAGTGGTAGAAATGATAAATATGTCTGCTAGAAAAAGAGAAACTCGAAACAGAAAGAGACAAGGAGGGAAAATACCCACAAGCACTGTATCCTGTTAAGGTTATCTATTGTATAGAAACATGCATCCGGTAGCATTGTGTAATATCTGCATGGAGAAAAACAGTTTGGAAGCAGGCACAAAAGGTGCTTAAACATATGGAATAAAGCAGTGGTCCCTTAGGGGGATACTTAGACATGGGGACCTAAGTAGATATTTGTTAATAAAAGTTTTCAAAGAGTTTCCAAAAGCCTTTATTATTAGTATTCTAGCATGCTTTATCCTTTGCATTGTGAAGTTCAAAGAATCAACCATGTTCTAAAATGATTTTTTTTTTTTATCTTTCAGCTGGTGCAGTGTGTGTTTGGAGAAGATCAATGTCTCAAAATATCCCCACCCACACACTTAATTTTAGTTTCAAGAGGCCACTAAATTCCACAAATAAAAAATGCATAGTCCTTCTTTTAATTATCTATAGGGCCTGAATTTCAAGCTGAGGTTCCATTTTTTTGTAGCCACTATATTGCCTCCTTAAAATAATTGCACTCACATTTGTATGCCCAAAATTCATTGCTGGCACAAAGGCTACCATTAAGAGTCATGTAATTAACTGTCTACATAGAAGGATTTGCATCTAACATTCACTGCAGGCATAAGAATGAAAACACATTTAAGAGCAAGTGAAAAAAATGTGCCTGCAAAAGAACTGGTTTGAAAACCAGATTCATAACATACAGGGATAGATCAATCCTTGAGCACACATAAACCCTAACATGCCCTGTATTCTTAATCTATTAATCCAATGTGCCACAGGCTGCAGTGCTTTCAACAGACTCAAACTCAGTCAATTTATGGAATTGGATTGGCTCCCGTTTGCTGCTCTGCAATTTCCCTCTTCCCCAAGGCCTGTCTCTCCTTCTCTTCATCCCAACATTGCACAGACAGCACACAGCTGCAACTGCTCTCCTGCTCCAGCTGGCACTTCTGCAGTTGTGTGCTAGCCGGCCAGACAACACTCACTGTTCCTTCTGTCTACCCATCACTCTGAATTTTGTTGGTACCCCACTCAGTAGCCTGCCTGTCTTTCTAAAGTAACAGCCTGCAAATCATTATGACTCAAGCCCAGTCTTTAGTGGTTAGATTTTCAAAAGAGCCCAGCACATTGGGTGCTGAGCCCTTTAAAAATATTGCCCTAAAGATCCCTGGCTAAGTTCTTTTGAAAATCTGGCCCTTATTTGGGTGCCTAAGCAAGAGCTGAGCTCTTGAAAATGTAGCCCTATATCAGTAGATTATTGTGGGCCTGATAATATACAATAGGACAATAAGACAATTTTTCCAGATTCACAGATTATTATGAATTTATTTTTCCAGCTCAGCAATGAAGGAAGAAAGTAAACGTCCTTCAAAATTGCAACACAAGCAAATTAAAACATACTCCATGACACACATAGCAGGAAAGGGAAAACATCTACTTCTACTTAGTATCCAGATCCTACAGTTCTCCAGCTACAAGTCCATCACACTAGCAAATACCAGAACTCAGTCTTCAGCCAATTTCTTTGCTCCATCTAAGGAAGCAGATGGCTAAGACATGTAATGATACCAGCAAATGAGAATCTATAAAAGATCTGGGTTGGATTTTAAATGGAACGTATGTACATCCCTTTTGGAGCCGGACTTGACATTCCCCAGCAAAGCAGACTCTCTTCTCTTTGTCATTCCTATGCATGTGCAAGGCTCCTAAGAGAAAACTAATAGAAAAATATATTAGGGAACAAGGGAGGAATTGTAAGCTTCATGTGTTTCTTTAATAAAACCTTGAGTTTTTGTTATGCTTTTCTCTCGGAAATACTACTATTTTATTACAAGATCTGGAAGCTCATATTGCAAGCTAGTTTAGAGTTTGTAATAAAACTGTCATTGAAACAGGTTCCTCATACGGTTTGTGATAAAACTGCGTGAACGCCAGCCTTTGAAAAAATTGTGCTTTTAAGGATTATTCTTGTACTCAGTTTCAGCAGCCTTCCAATCAATGGATCCCAAACAGAGATGTGTCAGTCTACTCAATGAGGTTCAATACTCCACTGTAGCCATCTGGCCAAGGCAAGCATCAAAACCAGAACATAAGGTTTAATGACGTCCATTAGTAATTGCAGCTTACTGTCAGAATCAACAGGCATGAAATGTGTGCAGCAAAAGCTGAAAGCATGTGAAACTAGCTGGGTTTTATGACAAACTTTAAGTTGATAAATTGATCATATACCCACTGGACAAGCAAAATTCATTATCTCTGCAAGGCTGTATCAGGCATCACACATAGACTAAGGGAACAGTAGAAGTATGTAAGATGCTATTAAAAGCATAGTCAAAGGAAACGGGGAGAGAGGGAACAAAGGTATGCTCAATTCATTAAAAAACTTCCTACAGGAAATACTTTTTATTGGAGTGTAAAAATTCACCCCTGTGCAGAGGGCTACATACTGTATATGCCTTAGGCACAATTCCAAAGTCTCACATGTTCTCCATTTCATATACAGCATTCTTCATATTCCCAGCTATTCTTTTCAGTCTTCTTATATCTATTGTGGCAAAGCTCTGACCTTGCCCCCGTGGGTCCTGTGCTTCTAGGTGGTTATTGCTAGCCTCAGTGGCTCACTGTGACCCTCCACGTAGCCCTTCAATCTCTAGGGCCAGAGTTACAGTCTACTGAGCCCTTTTCATAATAGGCCAGCAAGGAGGTTGGTGAGAGAACTCCCACAGTCTCTGTTGTCCCTAGGGGCTTATTTCAGAACAGTTTAGCCTCTTGTCCTGACAGAGGCCTGACTTCCTCTCCCAGGAAGTGAGGTGGGTAGTGGTGGGCTGGGGGGAACCTGGGCCTGCTCTCTACTCCGGGTTCCAGCCCAGGGACCCTAATGGTAGCAGCTGTTGGCAGCCAACCTTTCTCTGCCAGAGTTGCTACATTTCCCT
>NC_133770.1:190961516-191156782 GCF_003597395.2 Chelonoidis abingdonii
CATCTTGAATACTGCATACAGATGTGGTCTCCTCATCTCAAAAAAGATATACTGGCATTAGAAAAGGTTCAGAGAAGGGCAACTAAAATGATTAGGGGTTTGGAATGGGTCCCATATGAGAAGAGATTAAAGAGGCTAGGACTTTTCAGCTTGGAAAAGAGGAGACTAAGGGCGGGGGGGATATGATAGAGGTATATACAATTATGAGTGGTGTGGAGAAAGTGAATAAGGAAAAGTTATTTACTTGTTCCCATAATATAAGAACTAGGGGCCACCAAATGAAATTAATGAGCAACAGGTTTAAAACAAATAAAAAGAAGTCCTTCTTCACACAGTCAACCTGTGGAACTCCTTGCCGAGAAGGTTGTGAAGGCTAGGACTATAACTGTGTTCAAAAGAGAACTAGATAAATTAATGGAAGTTAAGTCCATTAATGGCTATTAACCAGGATAGGTAAGGAATGGTGTCCCTAGCTTCTGTTTGTCAGAAGGTGGAAATGGATGGCTGGAGAGAGATCACTTGATCATTACCTGTTAGGTTCACTCCCTCTGGGCCACCTGGCATTGGCCACTTTTGACAGATAGGATGCTGGGCTGAATGGACCTTGGTATGGCCATTCTTATGTTCTTATGTTATGTTCTTTAGGAAGGGAATACCTTTAATTTGGAAGGTTAAGGTGCTCCCAAAACAAACCACTGTGATAGTGCAGATTTAGATATGAGGGGATGGTAAACTCTGATTCTTCCACCTATCATGATACACATTTAGTATTTTCAGTCATTTAAAACACCTTGAGATGCTTTATCCTTTTGAATTCGTCGGATTTATCTTTCTCTGTATCTGAGCTTTAAAGGAACAGTTTTCTTATTAATTATTAATTATTATTTAGTCCTGGAACAAATACTCTCTTAATCCAGTCTCTAATTTCATTGTAATTCAATCCCATAAAATGGCATTTTTTTTATTTTCATATACCCAGAAAATGTATAGTGTAAAATGGGTTTATCTATATAGTCACACAGAATAACACAATTTATCACAGTTAGTTTGGTTCTAAAAAATTAAGCTAAGTACTAACTGCCTCAAGCTGTTTCATGCAAAATTAAATTTGTGCTAAACAGCTTAATGCTTAGGGGAGATCAAAATAAATTAGATGTTGCAATTTCATGATTTACAGGGACTTCAAGTTGGCTGTGTTTTGGGGTAGCTATCACTAGACTGAGATGTCATCAGCAAACTTTTATCATTACCTATCCATATTTCTATCCCAAAACAGATAAAATAAATCAGAAATAACTATAGATTAAAATATTCCACATTTAAAACACTGAAATCAATGATTTTTTAAAATCTTATAATCAGAGCAATTAAAGTCCAATACTGAACATATTGTAACAGCCCTTCCACTTTATTTCCTTCCCAAACTGCCCTGAAGGATACATCTAGTATGCTCCCGCTTCTGTTAAATACATCCCATCTCCAACTCATACACATTTTACCCTGGAAGGAGAAAGGGACCAGGATGTTAAAATTGTTTTACAGAAGCTCAAACATTTTGACAGATAATCAAGCTGATGTGAAGACAATGTGGAAAAAGAGCTATGATAGCCCAGACACAGGACCATTAGTTAAATTTCTGAATGCTATAATGCTGCTAATATAAGATGATAATCCAACTCAATTAGTCATTTCAGTAAGACAAGATATTAACAAATCTCTTATCTTAGAAAGTGCCATTTTCATCATGACATTTAATGGAAACAAATTCATCATGGCAGTAATGTTAATATAAAAATATATATTTACCATGTAAGGGAAAATGGAAATTGCTATTGAGCAGTAATTGTGTGGGTAAAAGGTTGTGATTTTCATACTGTGTTTCCAGTGCAGCAGTGATCTCTCACGGGCCTTTCTATACACCCCTTATTGTGGTATTTTCATGCTGAACAAGCAAAAACAATCCATGTGGACTTTATTGAGGCTTCTCCCCTTTACCTTTTCCTAGGATGTTCTGCTAGAGTTTTCTTGTTTTTAAACAATACTCTGGGAAGTTAAATATCTAATAATCACATATAAGCCATTAAAGCATGCAGCGATCCATCTCCCACTAAAGATATTGGAAATAATCCTATTGTCTTCAATGGGAGTTGAATGGGGCACAGGCTCCTATGGTCCCCTCTGTTTCTTTCATAGGTCCTCTCTGGTCCAAGCCACACAGCTGGCCAACCCCTGGATCTGGTCTTTGAATTATATGTCAAGAACAAGGCCATGACAATTCACCCACTATCTTGGGCAGATCATCACCTCATTAAGGCAATGGTCAGAGCTTTCCCACATCCCAGGCAATCAGACAGACTTATGGTCCTGATTAGATGGCAAGTAATGATGGACTTGCCATCATTCTAAAGCATGCTAAAAGCCAGCAGCACCCCACCCACAGGATGAGGAGCTGAAGCTCTGGTGAATCATCATCACTGTACACTAGCCTCGACCATGCTGACCTCCAAATGGCCCATCTCTCCCCATCGCCCACAAAGATTTCTTTTTCTGACAAGTCCAAGATGGAGAGAGGTAGAAACCGGAAAGCTTATTGTAGACAATGAAGTCTGATACAGAGAGGATGAGACCTAGAATTTTCCCAAACCTATGCTTAGGATGTATGATAGGCCAAGAGAAAAATCCTATCAGCCTCCACTGACGCTGCTAAATCCTGTTCCAAGGAGTTATCCAGGCTGATAAACAGCCTCATCAATCTGGAATGCCTACAGTACTCCACAGAACCCAGCATCTAGTGTTCCAAAGAAATATCATCCTGCTTCATTGTAAAGACCATGCATACTCAGGAAGTCTTCTCAAACAGCATTTATCTGCTCCCTCTTTGCTTACCAACAGGAGACCATGGATACTTCTGGAGCTCTGGACAATCTGAAGGATTCTTGGCCCAAGACCTATGAATCCAACACATGCTTTTCCTGGCTTGTGGAAGAGAGTCATGAGCAACTGGTGCCACTCATGACTGAGAGAGTCAATGCCTCATTCAGGGAAGGAATCTTTCCTTTCTCCTTCAAGCACACAATAGTCTGACCAACACTGAACAACCTCTGGATACATCAGTTCTGGCTAACTACCACCAGTATCAAACTTTATGTTCCTGAGTAAGCACATACAAAAGCTAGCCAAAGGCCAACTACAAGTTTACCTAATTGCAGCTAATATTCTAAACTCAGTAGAATCTGGATGGAGGCTAGCACATTGGACTGAATTTGCTTTAGTGGTACTAGTGGATGATCTCCTTTGGTCACTGGATAGAGGGCTGGCACCCATTTTCATCATGGTGGACCTTTCTGCAGAATTTGACCCTGCTGACCATGTGATATTGCTGTCTTGCCTGAAAAAGGTGGCAGGAGACCAGGGCAATGCACTAAAATGATTTGAGTCCTACCAGGAGGGACACAACCAACCAGTAGTAATGGGAAAGTGCACCTCCTCCACTAGAGCTCTCACTTGTGGAGGATCAATTCCTCTCTAGTCCAACTCAACATCTACATGTAGCCAAGTAGGTGACACAGACTCAAGTGTCGATAATAAGATGATCATAGACAGCTCTACCTATCCTTATCCACATACAGATCACACCCCTACCACCAAGATGGACCAGTGGTTGGACAAGATCAGCTCATGGATGAAGAATGAATGGTTGAGGCTGAACCCAAGCAAGATAGAGGCAATGCTGGTTGGCAGGGGAAAGCACTTTGAAGAATTTGTAGCCACAGTGCAGCCTGATTTGGTTGAAGGCAGACATCCACAATTGGTCAATTCAGCCCATAGTTTAAGAATATGCTTTGATTCTTCACTGGTGCTAACAGCAGCATTCACCAGTAATGCTTTCTATCATCTCCAGTTGACCAGAAGCCATTCCATCAAGGCAGAGGGGGGCATCAGTTACTGATGCCTTCATTACCACTTGTCTGGCCTATGGAAACACAACATACCTCAGTGTGAAAACATCAGCACTCAGAAATCTTTTGCCAAGTTATTTTAGTTCCATTACAGAAATACAAAAAATGTATTTCTTTGTATGGTGAGAACACCAATAACTTTAATAGGAAAGGAAAGAGTTTGAATTATTCTGCATAAGTCTAGTCATGTTTTGACTCATCTTTACAACTGCTGATGCTAGCATACTGGTCTTCAGGAGCTCCAAAAATTACAGGAAACAATCAGGGAGAAGACAGGAAAGATATTTCAAAAAACTGGATCAAAACAAGCTGTAAGTATTTCCTGCTGGAGCCATGAAGACCCAGAAAAATAACATAAGAGGTTACTTGTTTACATGTCTGCTTTACAATGTATATGTGAGCAAAGCAAAAAACTCAGTTTCCACAACATTTGAAAAGCAGGACTTTCTACATTCCAAAATCCTTTGCCTATGAGCACATTGCATATAATGGAGTTTTTAATAGAATTAGCTTTAATTGGGATACTTGCCACTGAGCAGAATTAGACTCAGCCCCTCTATGGCAGGGAACTAAGAAGAATTGGGACAAAGCTGAGATTCTTTCACTGTTGAATGAAAAAGACTTGAAGATGCACACAAAATTGATATTCTCCATAATAAAGAACAGAAATCACAGACTGGAAATATCTCAGAATAGCAGCCCTACCATAAAGATTCATGTCTGTACACACCTTGGACTGTAACCCTTGCCATTGTTCGGGACAGGGCCAGCACACAACATTTTGGCACCTGAGGCAGGGAGCTCAAATGGCACTCCCATGCTCCCTTGCTTGGTCTAAAACTTTGAAAGGTCTCAATTCTGCCTTCTTCCTGGTCTACTCCTCTCATGGTACTGCTCTGCTACCTACCCCAATAAAGGAGAACTAACAACTTAAAATGCTTTGTTCAAAAATGTTAAGTAACATTTAACTCTCAAATGCCTGAACAACAAATGTAACTTTTCTTGTCTGCATAGTAAACACTGACGTTTTTATCTGTTTGAATAATCAAAGTGGTGCTTTCCGTGCCTTCTTGGTTGCAAAGATTTGAACTGCTTCCTGAAGGTCCACAGTCTGGGCCAGCTCATGGTCTATTGATATGGTTGGAAGGCCGACCACCCTCTCCTGTGTCATTGTGGAGCATAGATGTGTTTTTATTAACTTCAGCTTGGAGAAGTTGCGTTCTCCACTGGCAACTGTTACAGGAAGTGTTAGAAGTATGCGCAGAGCAACAAAAGCGTTTGGAAAGAAGGTGGTCATCTTATTTGTGCACATATATTCCAGAAGAGCCTTTGGAGTTGATCCTTCTGAAATGTATGTTGAAAGCGCTTTCAGTTCATCACCTAAATCACTCGCATCAATATCATGCATGTCATCATGTGTCAGCACTGTCTCTAGTGCCCTGCATTGCTGGTGTAGGTCTTCTTCAGGTATAGTGAGGAGTTTTGGAAATATCATGACAACATCCAAATAACTGGCGTGTCCTTGAGCTGCATGACTGTTTCTCAGATGACGATTTGCACAATCAGCACCTGGTTAAGGAATTTCAACTGTTGAATGTTGTTTGCGGTCTCTTTATGATTATCCCATGCTCTAATCAAAATGCTCTTCTTCAAGGTGATCTCTTGTATTCTTGATATGGGTGGGAAATTTAGCTTCGTGTCAAGGTTTACTCTGCCTAAACTTCGTGTGCAACTACTTCAGAACGTTTTGAATCCCTCATCTGACCAGTAAGACTGTAGGTCTGACTTTGCTTTATCAGTTGTTCCATTGCTCCAGATATATCAAGTCAACACCTTGAGTCTCTTGTTACATTTATTTCAAACAGGTATGTCATGCCACAACACTCAGCCACTAGCAAATTTTAAGTTTATGTATGTTTTGTTGATTCCATTTCCTCTGCCACTGTTCTCTACATGAACAGATCTCCTGTCATAGCATTATATCTTCATAATGGCAAACTCTACTCACTTCATCCCAGTTTGGTGCTTATAGGCTTACTCATCTCCACTCACATTTCCCATTGTGTGGCCACTCAGTGGTTTCGAGCGGGGCAGATACGATATTCCCAGACGTTGCTCAAAATTTTTGGCAATCGATGGAGTTCGTACGAGAAAAAATAATAAGATGCTAATGAATTACATTAAAAAGTTCAAGCAACCTCATTAGAGCCTGTGACTGCAATCACTGAACACCACGTTGCAATGACTGGACTATCTGGGAACAAAAAAGCTCAGGGGTGAAACTCTCTGGCTCAATAGTACTGCAGCTCCTCTTTCTTATCCATCTAATATGATTCGGCACCATTATTTAGTACGCCTGCCTCTACACGTCAGCTTATCGCAACATTCCTGATATAAGCTTTTCACCAGCTTTTTAAGAGCACATTTGATACAATACTATGTTCCAATATAAGTCTCACTCAAATGTCATAATATACAGGATATGTACCTGCCAGTACACATTGCGGAACATTTTACACTAGGTTTCTAGAATTGATTGTTATCAAAAAACTGTACATCAAGTCATTTTCGTGTCCAAAGTATGGCTCAATTGAATGTCAGGTCCTGCAAGTCCAAAATACAACATAAACCCCTCTCTCTTCTCGTTGCTTGCGCGTATAAATAATCGCAACAATATACATAGTAGATATAGTACCTTTTGCTATCCATAACGTAGATCTTCCTCTCTCTCTCTTTTTGAAAAAGATAGAGTGGAATCTAGCTATGTGTACATTGGCGCTCCTCTCGTTGGTGACATAATGTAATCTCTACCTGCGAGACTGTGCAACTCCTCCTATTCCGCTCTCAGTCACTCTCTCTACATAGGGAAGTATCATCCACCCGTATCCTTGTTTGGCCATACCCAGCACTAAACAGTGTGTGCATTTGCTCTCCATCGGATCAACGGGATCGTAGTACAAGGTGCACAGCCACGTGTGTGTGCGCGATGAGAAGCTGGTCGAGTGAGTTCCAGAAATAGGACTTGATGCAGTCTTCTCTTGCTGCTGTATCTCGGTGGCCTTTACACTTAGTTCATCTCAGCTTTTTCCAACCATATGAAGAATTTGCTCTCTGGCATTTTGAGCCAGATTTTCCAGTTACCATAGTTCTATAGAACCCAAACGTAGCTGGAAACATTTAGTGGGAAGAGTTAATGCAACAAAACAGGAATGACGCATTCTAGGCATTTTAGATAATAAATGGCCTCTCCACTTTAGATCACACTAGGAGATTTCACGCAGTTAGGATAGATAACACTTAGGAACATATAAAATTTTTTCAACAAAAAAAAAATATATATGATCCATGCAAACAGTAACAGGAAGTCCACTAGGCTACTGCTCAAGTGGGTTCCACAGTCCTGGTCATCTAGACTTAAGGACCTAAACTCAGCAGCACGCTCGTATTCTTGCACCTCCACCTCTCTTTAATAAACTTGATCCTAACTTTCACTTCAAAATGATGCATGGTTACCTCACAATTGAGATGGAGATTGCATGTTGCGGTTAAGCTGCCAGGTCACCACTCTGACAATATAAGGAAAATCAGACATCACCTTACTACTCAATCCTCACTGGGGCTGGAGGCCATACACTGTAAACATTTGTAGTCTAGACTATATCTCAAAGGAGAGCTCTTTCGCTATGATAGAAAAGTTTCTTTCTTGCTTCTTTTCTAGATGCTGCCCAGAGGGAAAAATAGATATAATAATATATACATATCACTGAATGCATGTTCTGGGCCAGCTATAGTGAGCTTCACACTCAATTGAAGGGGACAAATAAGCAGGCTGGTAGCAGGGCTTGAGTGAGAGAAGATATCACATCTTAAAGGCCTAACTGGCTCCTACTACTTCAGTTGACTGCCTGTTCTCCTCAAGTGGGTTCAGGGAAGCAGCAGGAAACAGGAAGCTCCCTGAGAAGCTGGTGTTAATCAGTCCAGGCTCCTGGGGGTGCTAGAGAGGTACATGAGAGGCTCCTCCTCTTCCTCTCTCTCCCTGCAACTCCTGCTGCTTTCTGTTATTCCCTCTCACCTTTTCTCCTGCCTGCCCGTTATGTCTCTTGGGCCTACTTCCTCCAGCACAGCACTCCACTATCTCTGTGCATCTAGAGCAGAGGGACTACATATGCACCAGCAGCAGAAACAATTTTCTACACTCTGGGTCCTAGTGCCCCCCCTTCCACGTCTGGCACTTGAGGCAGCCACCTCAGTTCACCTCATGGTAAGGCCAGCCCTGGTTTGGGAGGGTATTTAAAGAATCAGATTCTGTCCTAGTACACTGTGACTAATATCAGGACTAATACACTATAGCTCTACCTCCATTAGAATATGTTGTACTCACATCATTGTAAATCATTGTTCAATTATGTCCTTCCCTTTAGAAGGTGGAGGAAACACATTTTATAAAATCACTTTTAAATTTAATAATAGGGATATGCAGTCTAACAGAAGGCATAAACATATTTTTAAAAATAGTGAGACACCTGTGTGTCTGTAGGTTAGTGTCATCAATTCACCTGAGCATTTGAGTGGCTAGTAGTTAAACTGGATTAACTTTGCAATATGTACAATGGAACAATTTTTCCCCCAAGGACAAGTCAGTCACCAAAGGCTTTCATTATCATCTCTTTGATGCTGTGAGATCTAGAACAAAAAGTCTTTTCCAGATGGAACACAAGGAACTGAGTACTTGATTTTTTAAAAAAATGTTATTGGAACTATTATAATTATTTATTATTATTATTATTTTATTATTATTATATAGATTATAAGATATATATTATCTTATCTAGAAAACCATAATTAGGAAGGTGTGCAATGCCTACATAATTGTAGTTCACTAGCAGTTTGGGTTTACTGTTTTGGGAGGACAATATGGGAAGAGGAAACATTTGTTAAAACAACAAAAAAGAATCACCCAACTGAATCTGTCCAGGCCAGCTTATCAAAATGTTTCCCCTGGTTTAGAAGCACCTTGCTCCACAAACAGTCTCATTATGTCAATAGGTTTGCTTACAAAGTAATCATTACAAGTATACTAGAACCTGGCCCTCTGATACCCAGATCAAGATTAAGCCCAAAGTGAGAAAGAAATAATGAAACAAAACCTCCTTCCACAGACAAGGATGGTTGTTCAAATCTTACCTCAGGAACCCTGGTACCAGTCCTTCTGCTGAATGCTCAGGTTTCTCTCATTTTAGCAAAGTTTCTCCATCTTAACATTCTCTAAGATAATGAAGACAGTGATAGGCGATCAGTTACCACTGGGGAAAAAGAAAAAAAGAGAGAGAGAGAGAGAGACAAAACAGCCCATACCAAATGCTAGATTTTCACTTCGAGAATTTTAGTAAGAATTGAGAGTCTGCAAATTTGGACCAAGACAAAATATGGCCATTTCTACCAGAGAATATGATGGGTTGTGGAGTGTTTGTAATTATAACCATTACTTTTTAAGAGTGAAGAAAGCCATAATTCTTTCCTGAAACAAAAGTGCATCTTCTTAACATATGAGTAGACATTTATTTTAACTGTAAATGATTTTATACCTGTATAAAAGCCATTCCAATTCCATGGCTCTTATTTCAGACAGTGGGTTTGGGCCTCTAAAAGTATATTTGTATCAGAATTCACTGTAAGCTGCTTCTACTGTACTTGGATAAATGAACTGATGCTTCCGCTTCTGTAATAACTTTGTCTCCTTTAGAAATATTATTTTGTCAGCTCTCCTGAATCAACACTTGAGTTGAACACTTCCATACACTTCTTACCACAGAAGGGAAGAATTATGTCTCCTGATCTTCCTATGGTGAAAGCACAACAGTGTCACAGCAGGGTCAGGAACAGGTGTCCTGAGCATAAAGAGAGGTTGGATACCCGAATGTTTGTCTCCTTCCTAAAAATGATAACTTTAGCCATCTCTGAAACAAAATTCCTCCCAGACCAGCACTCTCTTGCCCCCAAAATGGACTCTGCAGATGAACTTCGTTCTTCTTCCCCCTTCTGGGTCCTTCATTTTTTTTGCTTCCGCAAGGTAGACAGACACTGAGAAGCAGGTGGTTGGCAGAAATGAGCTGTGCCTTCTGATGCTGCTTGCTAAATTATCTCAGACTCCTTATTCCATCTGTGCTCCTCTATGATGCATGGATCATTAGGATTTGGCCTTAATCTGTGCATACTATCAGGAGTATTTAAGACTTTGTTACAGTGCTAGACATTATGAATGGGCAAACTTCAAAGGTTTTCTATTCCATTTGGATAAATGGGCAACAGTATAGATTGTTATCTACACTGTTCAAACCTCCTGAAATTGCAAAATTGGCCAGAAAATGTCATGATCCTAGCTTTTCTTACAAGCCATATTTTTGTTATGTGTTTCCATAGTGTCTAGCACAATGGTCCACAACTGGGGCTCTTAGGAGAAGATGCAATACAAGTAATACATAGAAAAATTTCCAGCTTCAGGACTGGCCACAAATATTGCAAAGAACAACTCTCCTTGTGGCATTTTTTGCACTTTTGACAAGGACGTAAATCCAAAACACAAAGTCTCCAAACATTGGAAAAGTTCAAAACAAAAAAAAAGATCTACCTTGGTACTATAAATGAGTGAAATTTCTTTTACCAACCTAATTTTATTTAACTACCTCTAATGCCAATACATTATGAAAACAATATTCAGCCCTAAAATAGAACAAAAGAGTCAGTAAGGTTGGCAATCTTACCTTATTCCCAACTAACAAAGAGAAAACAAAACAGTCCACTCAGACTAATACTGTGATAAAGCACAGCAATGATTTAGCGGTACAACACTTTCAACCATATTATGACAACAGTCAAAGAAGGGTCATTAAAGAGAGGTCTTATACTAATGTAAAGATCGGGAATTGAACTCTTGAGTGGAACCAGTATTTCTTGCCCTTTAATAGGAATTCTCCATTCCACGTGCTTCTTTCATGCTGGGGAGACCATAGGGATCCATATTTTGGAATAGCCTCCATAGCTGGATCACTGTAAGTGCTGAGATGCTACTTGTATTTACATAAAACTCTTGCATCTAGAGGGTTTCTGCATTTGTGGTCTCATCTCTCAAAAGTGATCTGTTTCACCACAGAAATGGCTGGGCTCACTTATTCAAGAGAAGACCTAGATAAGCCTTTTCCATGGGAGTCAGTTCCCAAGAACAAAATGTGTGCAACATGTGATAGCCAACTAAATGCTAAGAACCAGATTTACAAAGATATTTAGGCACTTACAAAGTTCAGACAGGCCCTTTAAGTGAATTATTAGGCATCTAATTCTCACTGAAAGTCAATAAGAACTTTAATAATTTCAATAAATTAGAAATAGAAGCTTAATAAAAATTACTATTTTATCAATTTATCTAAACCATTCATTTCTCCCACCATGGAATTATAGGACTGGAAGGGACCTTGAGAGGTCATCTAGTCCAGTCCCCTGCACTTATGGCAGGACTAAGTATTATCTACACCATCCTTGACTGGTGTTTGTCTAACCTGCTGTTAAAAATGATGGTGATTCTACAACCTTCTTTAACAATTTATTCCAGTGTATAATAGACCCAACCAGCCAACACACACTGGGGACATAAGCATCACATTACATACTGAACCAATCTCTTCCCCGGATTCAAAAAACATTCAGGAAGAATCTTCTAAAGCATATATTTTCAATTTCCTTTCATAAGAAAAGGTAAAAAGACATTTCAGTGTTCATTAGGGCTGATAAGGGATTATAAAAATTAATCATGATTAACAAAAATAGAATATCATTTATTCAAATATTTTGGATGTTTTCTACATTTTCAAATATATTGATTTCAATTACAACACAGAATACAAAGGGTACAGTGCTCACTTTATATTTATTTTTAATTACAAATATTTGCACTGCAAAACAAAAGAAATAGTATTTTTCAATTCACCTAATACAAGTACTGTAGTGCAACTCTTTATCGTGAAAGTTGACCTTACAAGTATAGAATTATATCAAAAACATAAGTATACTCAAAAATAAAACAATGTAAAACTTTAGCGCCTACAAGTCCAAGTAGTCATACTTCTTCTTCAGCCAATTACTCAGACAAACAAGTTTGTTTACATTTGCTGGAGATAATGCTGCCTGGTTCTTGTTCACAATGTCACCTGAAAGTGAGAACAGGCGTTCACATGGCACTATTGTAGCCAGTGTCGCAAAATATTTATGTGCCAGATGGCTTAAAAGTTCATATGTCTCTTCAACCACCATTCCAGAATGCTTCAACCACCATTCCAGAGGACATCTGTCCATGCTGATGATGAGTTCTGCTCGATAACAATCCAAAGCAGTGTGGACAACCATGTTCATTTTCATCATCTGAGTCAGATGCCACCAGCTGAAGGTTGATTTTCTTTTTCGGTGGTTCAGGTTCTGTAGTTTCCGCATTGGAGTGTTGCTCTTTTAAGGCTTCTGAAAGCATGCACCACACCTCGTCCCTCTCAGATTTTGGAAGGCACTTCAGATCCCTAAACCTTGGGTCAAGTGCTGTAGCTATTTTGAGAAATCTCACATTGGTACCTTCTTTGTGTTTTATCAAATCTGCAGTGAAAGAGTTCTTAAAATGAACAACATGTGTTGGGTCATCATCCGAGATGGCTATAACATGAAATATAAGGCAGAATGTAGGTAAAGCAGAGCTGGAGACATACAATTCTCCCCCCAGGAGTTCATTCACAAATGTAATTAACACATTATTTTTTTAATGAGCATCATCAGCATAGAAGCATATCCTCTGGAATGGTGGCCAAAGCATGAAGGGACATATGGATGTTAAGCATATCTGGCATGTAAATACCTTGTAATGCCAGCTGCAAAAGTCCCATGCGAATGCCTGTTCTCACTTTACGGTGACATTGTAAATGTAACCAAATGTAACCAAACTTGTTTGCCTGAGTGACTGGCTGAACAAGAAGTAGAACTGAGTGGACTTGTAGGCGCTAAAGTTTTACAATGTTTTGTTTTTAGTTCAGTTATATATCAAAAAAAATCTTCATTTGTAAGTTGCACTTTCATGATAAAGAGATTGCACTACAGTATTTGTATGACATGAATTGAAATTTCTTTTATCATTTTTACAGTGCAAATATTTATAATCAAAAGTAACAATATAAAATGAGCACTGTACACTTTGTATTCTGTGTTGTAATTGAAATCAATATATTTGAAAATGTAGAAAAACATCCAAAATAATTAATACATTTCAAATTATATTCTATTGTTTAACGGTGCAATTAAAACTGTGATTAATCATGATTAATTTTTTTATTGCGATTAATTTTTTTGAGTTAATCACATGAGTTACCTGCGATTAATCGACACCCCTAATGTTCATACATGTCTGGGCAGAAGTGAGTAGGTATTAATAGCTGGAGAGTGGGGTTGATACCATCATTTTGACTAACCTGGCCGGCACTGCAATGAGTGAGAATGCATGGAGCCAAACACACACATGATACAAACTCATGCAACATAAATGGATTTCTTGGTGGGGGAAAGTTATTCCCAACTCACTATGGCACATGTAGGTAATTGCTGAGTCATGCAAAGAAAGTAGGTCGTAGGCATGAATCTCCTCAGACAACAGTTTTACATGCATGTAATTCTACTGGCTTCACTAGAGTTACTCATTATTCAAACGAACATTAGGACCAATAAGTTTACCTCAACTGTTTTGCATTTGACTCTATGTAATTTCAGTGGAAGATACATAGCTCTGCAGGATTTTTGTTTTTTCTCTAGTTTATAATTGAAAAGTGATAGACAACCTTTGGCTACTTAAGAACAAAGGGGAATATGTATAAGAGAATATCTTTTATCAGGCATATTTGAGTGCTAATTATTTCATATATGTCAAAACGTATCTTGGAAACTGTCCAAAGCTGTATATAAAATTCTGTGATTTTTGAGACTAACCGCAGTGAACTCTAAAACACAATGTTCCAGCAATGTGAATCTCATACATTTTTCAAGATCCTGATTTAAATGCAGGTTTATCCATAAAAATGCCACCAAAAACAGCTTTGAAATTTTAATTTCTCTCTGAAATAAATGTCTCTTGTAAGCAGATCTTGTGTTGGTTGTGTCTGAACACCCTCAGCTTTCATTATTCTGTGATTTTTCTTACAGCTGCTAAATCCTATTTTTGCAAGGGGAAAAAGGCAATTTTGCACCTCTAATCATCAAAAGAAGCATAATTTAAGCCTTTATTGTGTCAGTCATGAATTGTCTTTCTTGTGAGCTCACAATGTCATAATATTCTTTTTGATTAATGAAGATCCTACAATTATAGGGTAGAAACCATCATGCCGCATACTGCAGAGCCTGTTGAAAGGCAAAAATTATAGTTAATGCTAATCTATTAGCAAAGAGTTATGAGTGGAATTATTACTGTCACCAAATTGAAAGAGTCTGCATCCAGAAGACAGATAGCTTTATAATCCCTGGAATGTGATTCTGTGCAGTAGATGAACTTTTGCATGGGGCCCTTAAATTCTTTCTTCCATTTTTGTGTAGTCAGTGCCTTTGCACACATTATCTGGAATACCTCTGCCTACCTAGGAAACTGACAGATCAGGACGGAAGCCTTTGAATGGAAAATAAAGGACGCCTAGCAAAAGCTAGTCTGGATAAATGGAATTCTATCACACATGCATAACGATGAGTTTCAGGCTACATAGTGCAATTAGCCTCCATAATTCAGGCTGGCACCAGCAGAAGGATGAGGGTCATGAAGGCAGAGGACATCACCTTATTATAACAATATCAAAAGTCAAAATCAATCATATTGATAAACCTTAAGCAAATCTTTTCAGCATTACAGCCAATTCACATTCCAGCTACTGACTAGGCATTGCCCAACCATTATTGAAAAAAAGTTTCCAAATACAGCTTAATATCCCAGCTTTGTCTGTGATTTCCTTACTATCTAGATGTCAGTCTCCTCTAGAAAAGTCTGTAGTTAGAGATATTGGACAAAATTTTCTGAAGTGTGTAAGTGATTTAGAGGTCTTAGCTCACTGACTAAGCAACGTAGGTGCCTACAAATTTCAAAAGCACCTATGTGACTCAAACACTTGTGAAAATTTTACCAATAGTGAATTTAAAAGTTTTCACCCAGGATTTCTACAATTTTTATTATTTTTCCCTATCATGCTGTTACACAAATATACTAAAAGATAAACCCATGAGACCAAAAATTTATAAAGTGGAAGGCCAGGCAATATGGTTTTTTCCTTTAAAAAAGAAATAAATATAGAACACGCAAAATTATTATATAGGGAAACTCAGAAATTATGTCCTATAATATTGCACACTCAAAACACACAATCTTCTTATTTTAGTGTATTATCTTTTATTTTGGTATGATATACTGTAGCTGAACTACTCAAGAGGGAGTTCACTGCACCATGGATTTCATCACTGAGCTTTCTGTCTGTCAAGAGATTATCCTAGAATCTGGATCAATTCATATGAGAAGTTGAAGCCAACCTTTTAGAGCAGGGGTTCTTCGAAAACCTCTTTGTTAGACATAGAGATCTTGTCATGGACATATTCCCACTCCCAGCATCACAGTCTTCCCATTGTATGTTTCTCATCATGGTTTGGCTCCACCAACAGAAATTTACCAGTTGATTACATTGTCCAATTTGAGTTCCTGGTTTTCATTTCAAAGAACTCACAGGGATTGCTAATATGCTTAAAGTTAAGTAACTTCTAAAGTACTCTGCTGGATTGGGGTATTAGTATACAGGTTTTTTGTCACTAATGCTTGAATTTAAAATGTGCAGAACCAGATTGTGACTAGAGTTACACTAGTATAAACCCAGAGTAACTAATTGAGATCAGAATCTGATCCTCAAAATAAATACAAATTATACATATGGCCTGTTCTCCTTTCCCTTTGCTGAAACTATGCACAAAGATCCTGTTTGTTTGAGACATTTATAAAAAGTATTTCAATATTCTGCCATCATAGTCCAAAAAACACTGCAGTCACATTAGAAGCTATTGAGTTTGGGGACTTCAGTATAGAATACTGCAATATTTATATTTTAAGAAGGAAACGGAACAGGATGATGTGTCAGGGCAGAAAAGCAAAAGCTGGTCAGTGGTAAGGGAAATAAAGATGATCTTTTGAAAGGAAGGGATCTACAGCACAGTGAAAACTTTTGTAAGGAAAAATCCTTCAGTGCTCCAGAGATAAAAATCTTCAAAATTGACCCAACCTATCTGTCTTAAAGGTTTGGACAATGAAAGATGGATAGCCTCCAGAGCACTGTCACTGAAACATCATACACAATCAGTGCTACCAAATCGCACATTAGATCTTTATTACGTATGTTCGATACAGCAGGGCCAGATGGTGCCAGCATGAGAGTGTTTTAACAGGGGCCTTATTCCCTGCCAAGGGAAGGAAGGTTTGCTAGATTAACTAGACACCTGAGCCATTTAGTAGCACCTGACTCCAATTAGAGCACTGACTTCAGTATGTGATAAACCCCTGCTTCAGTCAGACGTGTGGGAGTTGAAGGAGGAAGTTTTGATTGGAAGGCAGAGTGCAGGTTGCAGAAGTTGGAGCAAAGAAGAGTTGATAAGAGAGAATATAGAAAGTTTGGAGGATGTTGCGGTGATTGTGAAGTCCATGAAGAAACCCTGGTAAGGGCACCAGGCTGTGTAGGGAGGCCAAGAAGCCCTTCCAAGGCTGAAGGTTGGTAGGGAGAGGGAAGTAACCCAGGGAAAGGAACGCTAGTAAGTGGTTCACCACAACCTCAGGCCCCTGTGTTTGACCTGAGTGAGGCGGGCCCAGTCCTCCCTCTCCACTCCCCTCCTCCAAGAACACTAGTGGAGTAATTAAGAACTGGTTCAGAGGCAAGCAATAGCACCCTGAACCTACCCCAGAGAAGAGAAAGCGTGAGACCCAGCAGAACAGTACCGGCAATTTGCCACAAGTAGAAGAGACAGGCTGAAGTGAGGAGTTCAGCATCACTTCTCATCAGAAATGCATTCCAATACACGTTATTAAAACTGAAAAATAATGCTTATTCTCTACCTCCCTCCCTCAAACTTTCACCTGCCTTGCCAGGCAGACATCTAAATCCAGCACCACACCCTGGTACCCCTTTACACAAAGAAGTTTCTGAACAAAATGCTTTCTGTGACGGGGTATATTTAGCCTTTGTGGCTCCCTGCTGAGGGGCCCACATTCCTACAATACTCCAACTTCAAAAGTGGCAAGCTGAGGCAAAAAGACCAGTGAAGGTGTATCCTCCATGCTTGCCTAGAGAAGACTCTCCACAGAAGCCATTATGGAAACCACAAAGACCTGGTCCTCCAAGAGCTAGAGGGGCTAGCAACAGCCAATCAGCGTCCTGCTGGCCTGGATAAAAGGAGCTGCCTGGCCTTTGCACTGCAGGTTTTGGGTGGGACCAGAGGAATTAAGGAGGCAGCTCCTTTTTGGCCAAAGCAGCCTGGCAAGTAACCAGAGTTTATGGCTGGCTGAACCTACATAGTTGAAATTGCAGATAGAGAAGAACCTGATGATGGTGGCCTGAGATAGGGCTGAGAAATAAAAGGGCCTGGTAGGAAGAGGCCCATGGAAATAGCTGGGATGGACTACAGTAATCAGAATGTGGCTGCTGTGTACAGAGTATCTGGGTTGGAACCCGCGGTAGTGGGTGGGCCTGGGCTCCCCTGCCGGCCACAGGTAAAGTGATGTAAATCTCAAGAAGGGGTCAGGGCTTGTTTGGGAGTCTGAACAAAGACCTGAATTTTAAGGTCCAAACTGTGGCTGAAGATCCTAGCAAGGGCAAATAGACCATTTATTTATTGGACTCTTTAATAACCTAGAAGGGGCTCATTTGGACATTGTGACTCAACCAGAAGGCCATGCCACTCAAAAGTCTCCAAGATTGTCAGGCTGCCTGCAGTGGGCACTAGGAATGAGAAAAAGACTGTGGTATTGCACCCAGCCACTCAGAGGCATTCAGGATGTGAGTGCCCCTTTATACTTCCTCTCAGACTAAGAACTTATTTTAAATATTCACTTCAATATGAAGCAAGTTAGAAAGAAATCATAAAATTAGAGAAATATACAATACTGGGATGTGGGACAATAAAGAAAGAAAAACTAGGATATGTGGACAAATGTCATATTGCTGAGAACTCCATATTTCGAAATCATTAATGAGCTAACAAATATCTAACTTGATAAGAAATTAAAGAGCCCAATCCTGTGACACGCTGAACACATTTAGTTCCTGGCAACTTCAAAGACAGTTGAGGGAATTCAGTGCCTCACTGGATTGGGCATAACAACAATATAATGGAATGGCTCACACTCAGCTCTCATGGGAAGACTGCTGTGGAAATATGGAAATACAGTTAAGTTCATGTACCTTGCATGAAGTGCAAAGCGCACCAAAAATGTGAGAAAGTTGTAAAATACAGCATGCTAAATGCAGTGGCGACTCTAGGGATTTTGCCGCCCCACACACGACAGGCAGACTTCCTCCGGTGGTTTGCCTGCAGAGGGTCCGCTGGTCCTGCGGCTTTGGCGGACCTCCTGCGGGAGGTCCGCTGAAGCCGCGGGACCAGCGGACCCTCTGCAGGCAAGCCGTATAAGGCAGCCTGCCTGCCGCCCTCGCAGCACCGTCAGAGCGCCCCCAGCGGCTTGCCGCACCAAGCACACGCTTGGCGTGCTGGGGCCTGGAGCCGCCCCTGGCTAAATGGACACATCATGAGTCAAAATTCTGGCTAAATTCTGTAGGTGGATGATTAATATATTCTGTGCAACAAAATAATCCCATTCAGTGGAAGTACTACTATATCTTGAGCTGGATTTTTTCTCTCCCATAAATAGTGTTATTTAAATGGCATTCGGGTGGTTTGTTCACCTTCCACTTTGCCATTTTGTAATGAAAAAATATAATTTTGAAACTGTAAATTGAATTTCATATTTTTTTCAGTCATCTTAGAACAAAATCAATGGCTTGAGGAGAGGGAAAACCAGACAGACAGAATGGAAGAAAGGAACAGAATGGAAATAGTCAGAAAAAGCATCCGTATCATCAAAACCAATAATAAATAAATGCTGTGAAGCTGTGACATTTTACAACAGCTGATGATCTGCCACTTATGTACTTAGATTTTCAGTGTTTTGGTACAGAATGTCCTAGAGACAGACTTAAAGCATGAGGTGATATTCTTCATCTCAAAACCATTTTTGACAGCCATGCTCACTTTCACCAATACAACCTTGTTTTCTTGAGGGAAGAATGTTGAGCTTGTGAAAGGCCTTGAAGAACACACCCAGCTCTCCAAAGTAGAGTGACAATGCAAGATTCTCCTCTTTGCCCTACCAATGTGATTCAATCCTTAACTGTATTGAGAGGAGAGTCGTTTGGGCATCAGAGGGTAGTTACAGCGTACTCTCATAGGTTTTCTTAGTGGAGAGTTCCCAATTAAGGGTTTGATCTGGAGTTCACTGAAGTCAAGGGGAAAACTCCCACTCACTGCAGTGATGCAGGACCAGACTTTTGTGGCTAGTGACTTATTAGTTTTTAGTGGCTAGAAATAGTCCATGCTCGTTCTGTCCTTGGCTCCTCTGAGAATGCCAACAAGAACACGAGTGATAGTACTTATTTTGTGATGTGGATTCTTGTCCCTTTGCCAATTAACAATGTGAAGTGATTGTGGTTTCAGTTCAATACTGACAAATTTTGGTCACCCCAGTGCTGGGTTTGAATCAGCAGGAAGATAATCTAAAGAAAAAAGGCTCGTTCATTTTGCCATTGTTAGTTCTTGCAGGCCCTCTTGTAGTTGCTTTTTTTTGTTTGGTTGGTTTTGGTTTTTTTCAGTAATGCAGAAATGTAAATGACTGATTGGCATTTAAAAGGATAGCTTATAAAGTTCCATGACACTTCACATGCTTCCTAAATAGTAGTTAGCGATTAAATGATTCATAGCTAATTATCTGTATATGGTGTATTAGCTTGTTAAATATGCAAATATTCTTTACAAGCTTCATCTATTAATAATGGCATAATTAAACATTTATTGATAATGTGTTAATTATACAGAAAATATATTTATCACATACGTTACTCCAGTGAATTAACCTTGGCTCTCCACCTCTCAGGATCAAGTCCTTAGAATGTCAGTGAGTATTTTGTGATTAGGAGAACAGATAGATTTTCAAAGGAGCTCCCCCACACTCAACACCCCCTCAACACATACATTCTATTTATAACCTGTAAGTGGTGTACATTATACTGTATATGGGATCCAACCACAGTAATGAAAAGCGGAACTGGAAAAATTGATACAAGCAGAAATGGGTGAACTGATTCAGCTAAAACAAGAGTTCACTTCCCCCCAGATTCTCCCTATTCTTAAAGCAGCTCACCAAACGCAAGTCATGTAAAGTCTATCCCTCAGTTTTCCCATCTGTAACATGAAAGAAGTAATAGAGCTGGTTGAAAACATCTTCATCTGAACGTTCCTTTTCAACAAAAAAATGGCTTTTCATCCAAAATAAAAATGTTGGCAGAAAATGTCAGTCATAGAATCATAGAATATTAGGGTTGGAAGAGACCTCAGGAGGTCATCTAGCCCAACCCACTGCTCAAAGCAGGACCAACACCAACTAAATCATCCCAGCCAGGGCTTTGTCAAGCTGAGCCTTAAAAACCTCTAAGGATGGGGATTTTACCACTTTCCTACGTAACCCATTCCAGTGCTTCACCACCCTCCTAGTGAAATAGTTTTTCCTAATATTCATCTTAGAGTTTCCTCACTGCAACTTGAGACCACTTCTTCTTGTTCTGTCATCTGCCACCACCAAGAACAGCCGAGCTCCATCCTCTTTGGAACCCCACTTCAGGTAATTGAAGGCTGCTATCAGATCCCCCCCTCACTCCTCTCTTCTGCAGACTAAATAACCCCAGTTCCCTCAGCCTCTCCTCGTAAGTCATATGCCCAGCCCCTAATCATTTTCGTTGCCCTCTGCTGGGACTCTCTCCAATTTGTCCACATCCCTTCTGTAGTGGGGGGGGGGGGGACCAAAACTGGATGTGATACTCCAGGTGTGGCTCACCAAGTGCCGAATAGAGGGGAATATCACTTCCCTCGATCTGCTGGAATGTTCCTACTAATTACAGCCCATATATGCCATTGGCCTTCTTGCAACAAGGGCACACTGCTGACTCATATCCAAGCTTCTCATCCACTGTAATCCCCAGTCCTTTTCTGCAGAACTGCTGCTTAGCCAGTCAGTCCCAGCCTGTAGCGGTGCATGGGATCTTTCTTCCGTCCTAAGTGCAGAACTCTGCACTTGTACTTGTTGAAGCTCATCAAATTCTTTTGCCCAATCCTCCAATTTGTCTAGGTCACTCTGGACCCTATCCTACCCTCCAGCATATCTACCTCTCCCCCAGCTTAGTGTCATCTGCAAACTTGCTGAGGGTGCAGTTAATCCCATCATCCAGATCATTAATAAAGATGTTGAACAAAACCAGCCCCAGGACCGAACCCGTGGTAGCTTCTCACTTGATTCCGGCTGCACTAGACATCGAGCTTGATCACTACCTCAGTGAGCCCAACATCTAACCAGCTTTATCCACCTTATAGTCCATTCATCAATCATATTTCTTTAACTTGTTGGCAAGAATACTGTGGGAGACCGTATCAAAAGCTTTGCTAATAGTCAAATATATCACATCCACTGCTTTCCCATATCCACAGAGCCAGTATATCTCATCATAGAAGGCAATCAGGTTGGTCAGGCATGACTTGTCCTTGGTGAATCCATGTTGACTGTTCCTGATCACCTTCCTCTCCTCCAAGTGCTTCAAAAATGGATTCCTTGAGGACCCTGCTCCATGATTTTGCCAAGGACTGAAGTGAGGCTGACTTGGTCTGTAGTTTCTGGGTTTCATTTTTTTTTAAGCATGGGCACTATATTTGCCTTTTTCAAATCATCCGGGACCTCCCCTGAATCACCACGAATTTTTTCAAAGATAATGGCCAATGGGCTCTGCAATTCACATCAGCCAACTCCCTCAGCACCCTTAGATGCATTAGATCTGGACCCATGGACTTGTGCATGTCCAGCTTTTCTAAATAGTCCTTAACCTATTCTTTCATCACTCACCTACTCTCCATGCTGTGTTGCCCAGTGCAGCAGTCTGGGAGCTGCCCTTGTCTGTGAAGACTGAGGCAAAAAAAGCACTGAGTACTTCAGTTTTCCACATCATCTGACACTGTGTTGCTTCCTCCTACTCAGTAAGGATCCCTGACCATCTTCTTGTTGCTAACATACCTGTAGAAACTCTTCTTGTTACCCTTCACATTCCTTGATATCTGCAACTCCAGTTGCGCCTTTGCCTTCCTGATTACACCCCTGAATGCTCCAGCAATATTTTTATACTCATTTCTAGTCATCTGTCCAAATTTCCACTTCTTGTAAGCTCCTTTTTTGAGTTTAAACTCACTGAAGATTTCACTGTTAAGCCAAGCTGGTCGGCTGCCATATTTGCTATTCTTTCTGCACTTTGGAATGGTTTGTTCCTGTGCCCTCAATAAGTCTTCTTTAAAATACGGCCAGCTCTCCTGGACTCCTTTTCCCCTCATATTAGCCTCCTAGGGGATCCTGCCCATCAGTTCCCTAAGGGAGTCAAAGTCTGTCTTTCTGAAGTCTAAGGTCCATATTTTGCTACTCTCCTTTCTTCCTTTTGTCAGGATCCTGAACTCAACCATCTCATGGTCACTGCTGCCTAGGTTGCCACCCAATGTTTCTCCTTTTTCCCTTATCTTTTCACTCTCCCTGCACCTGCAACTTGGAAATGAGAGGAAAAAAAGGAGAAAGAAAGGAGGAGAAGGTAGTAATCCCACATCATTTTTAGTATAACTTCAAACTAAACCAGAAATCAAAATTTTATTAAAATGTTGAGAAAATGTACAATATTTTGAACAAAATGAAATTTTTTCAAGGAAAATACGTGCCATCCTTCAACAAGTCCAATAAACAACACATCTGGAAACAAAAAATCCTTGCCTATTTGCCATCGTTATAGAGAGGTATTATTTCCTTCTGTAATGCATGCTGTCATTTGAACAAGTAGGCTCTGCACTTAATCAAATGGTGGTTTGACCTTGTATAACATTAAGTTATAGGAATCTGGAGTTTGTCAAGAGACAATTTGAGTCAGTCATCCCAAATAATGGTTTTGTCTATCAAATAAAGATTTCCTTAAGTCTCAAACACAAAAATCAGTACCACTAGTAGATTAAACAGCATGTACTTAAAGATTCTATTGCTGCTTCTTTAGAAACCTGAATAGAATAAAGAATGGTGTGTAACATCCTGTAGTTTACCTGGTGTGGTTCTGTGCTACACTGAGACGTACATGTGGGTAAGGCAAGGTATCAGGGATGCTCTTGAAGACCAATAACTCCCCAGCATGCTGACACTCAAAACTTTGGCTTCACCCTTCAGACCAGAGGTACTCCTATCTGAGCTACACAGGTTTGATTTTTCTGATAGTGGACTACATGCTGTCATGGTGTACAACCACAGTCTATCTTAAGCAGGATCTAGTTATAAAATAAAACAACCACAAAACAGGCTTCCCAACAGTTCAAGTTAATCTTTTTGGCTTTCTGTTTTATCAAAGACCTCCCCTTCTCCAAAACTGTGCAACACACATACATCTAGTGGCAAAATAATACCCTACGTATAAATATAGGATACAAGCCACTAACAGGGTTCAAAAAAGAACTAGATAAATTCATGGAGGATAGGTCCATCAATGGCTATTAGCCAGGATAGGCAGGAATGGTGTCCCTAGCCTCTGTTTGCCAGAAGCTGGGAATGGGACGGGATGGATCACTTGATGATTACTTATTCTGTTCCCTCTGAAGCACCTGGCATTGGCCACTGTCAGAAGACAGGATGCTGGACCAGGATACTGGATCATGAACCATTGGTCTTACATGGTATGGCCATTTTTATGTTCTTATGTATACATGGGAGTATTAAAGCACCTGAACTTGTCCTCTTTACTCAGACAGAACTCCCATTGTACTGACTGAGTAAAAAGTGGAGGGTCAGGCTCAATTAAGGACTGAAATCATTCCAGCTCAGCAACAGGAACCTCTTCTGTTAAATAGCAATAGGCCATGTTGTCAATGAACTTTGTGTTTTTATGTTTTGTTTTGTTTTATGCATCATACAACATTTTTTCATCCCTGCATGTGGCACTTAAAAAAAAACACTTAAAGCTCTAATCCAAAGCCTATAAAAGTCCAGGGTGTTGTTCCTTTGATTTTCAGTAGGCATTGGATCAAACCAACAGTGCCAACAAACAGGTACCAGTTGTATCTGTGTGAAGAAGGGAGTAATACCGTGATTTTTTCTTAGGCCTGGGCAATTTTCTCCTTTTACATATATTTTTTTAAAAGGATAATATATAAACCAGCTATTTGATATAAACAATTATGGATCTATTGGAGCGAGTTTCTTCGGTTTTTAACCTGTCATTATCAAGTTAAACAAATAAGATTAACGTTGTTTTGAAGTTTGGGTTTGAGATATTATTTGAGAATACATTTTGTATTGTGCCTAATGGTTTTTGCTGAGAAAATGTCAACTGGTGCTTACTTCTTAGCATCCAACAGTAAAATAATTCTTGCACAGCTGGTTCACTGAGAACCCCTTCCTATGTTTTAATTTTGCCCTGGTTTGATATGGCAGGGGAAAAGGGGAGGCTAGTGGGTGTCCATGAAAAGGACTGCTCTGGGGGGTCTAATATTTACTCTAGGATTGAAGAGAAATGGCCTCAGTGGTGTGGAATTAAGGAAAACAGAGCAAATTATCTTTTTGTTTTGTAGCTCTATAAAAAGATTTTATATGGTTTTTAATTTGCTCACAGCGAGCAGCCTGGGTTATAAACGCACTATTTCAATTGGTACATTAGTTGGATTTCATGGGAATTTGCAGAGAACCCCATCACTCACAGCTGACTCGGGCAATAAAATCTGTTTTCTGTCATTAATCCAGCACCAACAGGCTGACTAGTCACCTGCAGAGACCAGTGATGTATGGGAAATAGCACGCATTTGTGTAACTCACCATATATTGCTGTGGAAAACAAAACAAAACAAAACAATTGCAGGGGAAATGTGAACCACAAAGATGTTCTTGTTCATTCAAAGCCGGGGACTAGTTTACCAATGTGGTTCCTTGCAGTTCTTTTTTTGAAATCTGTGATTTAGAAAAGGAAACTATTTGCTCTTTACAAAAGGCAGAAAAGACAAAATATGTACAAAGGACTGATGTTAATATAAATCAAAACACTGTCCCGTCTGGGGTTGATGAGAAGAGACCCCTAATGTATTAATTAATATTAATTCAGCAATAAAGTTAAATTATTTTTTAAATAATTATCTAAATTTGTCAAGATACTATGACTATACAAAAACATAGGGCAGTGTCTGAGTTAGTACTATGCTCAACAAGTAGTTCAGATTATTTCAATGCGACTACTTGAGGACAAAGATGCTACTCAGTACAAGAGAGGGCATCAGAATTTGGCCAAAGTAACACACGCTCCTTTCCTGTGATGCTTACCAAAAAAAAACCCCCGAAGTTGACAATTGTTAGGCTACCTATGTACTGATACCATAATCTATCAATTGATCAGTATTGTCTCATTGTTTCCTTGTATTTCCCCATCTGGCTATCTCTTGTCTTATACTTAGACAGTAAGCTCTTTGGAGCAGGGAACGTTTGTTTCTTGATACATTACAGGATGACGATACGCATGATTTTCCCAAGCACTGCGAGTAATTTGATTCCTCTCCAGTTACTGCATTTGTTAAGGTCACCTCCTCCTTTGACAATTTTACTATAAGGCATCTTCTGTCAGGTTCGGTTCTTTTCTTCATTTTATATTCTATCCAAATATTCAAAGAAAGTCTGGAAGGCTCTTTTGTCACTTACTTTAAGCATCTCTCTAGTAGTGTTATCCTCTCCCTTTGTTTTCCCATTTTTGAGTGTACGGATGGCCTTTCTAATGTCTTCCATTTTAATATCTCCTAAATCAATATCAAGATCCAGTGGTAGGTATTCATCTCTTATTTCTAATACTTCACTTAGGTTTGACCTATTTAAAACAGCATGAAAATGTTCTGCCCATCTTTTCCTTTGTTCTTCTTAGTAATAATCATTGCATTTGCATCTTTAACAGGGCCTTAGTAGGCAGCAGGTTTAAAACAAACAAAAGGAAGTATTTTTTCACACNTTCCTTTGTTCTTCTTAGTAATAATCATTGCATTTGCATCTTTAACAGGGCCTTAGTAGGCAGCAGGTTTAAAACAAACAAAAGGAAGTATTTTTTCACACTATGCAGAGTCAACCTGTAGAACTCCTTGCCAGAAGATGCTGTGAAGGCCAACACTATAACAGGGTTCAAAAAGAACTAGATAAATTCATGGAAAATAGGTCCATCAATGGCTATTAGCCAGGATGGACAGGGATGGGGTCCCTAGCCTCTGTTTGCCAGGAGCTCGGAATGGGCGACAAGGGATGGATCACTTGATGATTACCTGTTCTGTTCTTTCCCTCTGGGGCACCTGACATTGGCCACTGTTGGAAGATAGGATACTGGGCTGGATGGCCCTTTCGTCTGACCCAGTATGGCCGTTCTTATGTTCTCTGGTACTGCTAAAGTTTCCTGTTATCTGTTTGATTGTCTTATACAAGGTTGTAAGGGCACCTCTTTTGCTGGCATTGTCAGCCTTTTAATATTTTCTATCAGTATATGCCCTTTTATCCCTACTCGGAGTCCTTTTTACCTCTGTCTAGAATTCTGTATTCTTCTTGCCTCTTGCTCATCTCGCCATATGTCCCAGTATTCATATGCTTTTGCTTTATACTTTTTCTCCTTCCCACTGCTGCCCTAGTAGCATTGCTAATCCATCCTTCCCTTTTAGATTTCATTGTTATTAAATGTATTTGCACTTTCTAGATAGGATGTTTTTTCACTCAGAGTATCAATATATTGGTTTTCTTCACTTGATTCCATTAGAACATTGAACCTGTTCTTCAGTTCAATCTGAAAAGCACTTTTTGTGTTTAGATTTTTTTAATTTTGTGCTGTTGATGTGCAGACTTCTTTTAACCTTCTTCATCCTCTCTAGCTCAGTCTTCAATTCAGCAGTGCAAAGGTTATGATCACTAACCAAGTCTGCTCCCCTTTATGCACATACACAACCAATGAGCTGCAAAAAACTTTCTTGAAATACAGAAATGAGTATCTGGTTCTTTGTAGTGCCATCTGGGAAGTTCCATGTCTCTTTATGGATTTCTTTAGAGGAAATATTGTTCCACCTATCACTAGGTTATTCGCACTACCAATTTCTACTAATCGTTCACCATTTTGATTCATGTCCAAACCCCTTCCGCACTTGCCCATAACTTTATCCAACTCATCCTTGTTGCTTCCAATCTCTTCATTAAAATCACCCATATTCACTATATCATTTTGGACCTTGGTTAACACATCCTATGACAAATAATTAATAATCTTTTTCTCATCTGGCTCTTTGTTGGTGGATGCATAGTATTGTATGTCTGCTAGGACTTGCTTTCAGACTAGATGATCTGAAACTAAAAAAATCTTGCATTAACTGGTGCCCATTCAGTCAGTGCTTGCTCTGTTTTATTCAGCATGAGAATTGTTATGCCAACTTCATGGATACCATCCACATGCCCAGAGTAGATTTTGGTCTTTTTTGTTTCTCTAAAGTGTGGTTTCTTTGAACCCGTCCACCTGCACTCATTGATTCTAAGGACATCAAGACAGTATTGATCCATTTCTATAATTGTTTGAGTAGTGTTTGTAGTTTCATACACTGTTCTTACATTCCAAAATCCAAATTTTCATTACTGATCTGGCCTTGAGAAAGGGACTTTTTGGGTCTCTGGCTTCCTTACAGATTTCACCAATGCCTGCCATATTCTTTGTGTGAAGCTGATCTCTTATTTCAGCCAGCTGTGTACCAATATGGCACTGGTTTTCATTCCTGTGGTCCCAGCTATTTGGAGCTGTCCACAAGTGGACACTCCTAACTGCCATCTGCAGGACATTCTTGGTAGTTTCATATGTTTCTTGGTTATGCTGCTATAATACAGGAATAACTCAAGTGACATACTCTAAAAACTAGTTTAAGTGATGAGGACAGGATCATGGACTGGTGGGCCGATTCAAAATTGGAAATTCCTCTTTAACATCGGAAGGTCACAGAATTGAGAGCCTGCTGCAAAGCCTACTGAAATGAGTGAGAATCTTTCCATTTACTCCAATAGACTCTGAATCAGACCCTAAAGAAGGAAAGGAATGCAAAGAAGGGCAGCATAAGTAAAGCACAAAACGGTAAATGTTGGAAGTGAGCCAGACCACCAAGGTAGGACAGACTCCAGTAGCTGATCCAGCTTTATTATTGTATAACAGATACGGAAGTCAGAGGCAGCAGGGGCCACTGAAAATAATAAAAAAGCCATACTTATAGGATTGGCAAGAAAATAACGAGGCCCAATTCTACCCAGAGGCTATTCTGTAAATCAGTTTGAAAAAAAAAATAGCTGCAGGGGGCACCACAGCGTTTTAGATGTTGTGAAGCACCAGCTATGCTATTTTACCTTACAAAACATTTGTCAGTCTCTGTGTAAGGAGTGGCAATTATGGAATGCAAGTAACCTGAATTCCTGAGGAGACCAACAGCTGACGGAGAATGTAACTGTTGTAGAAGATGGCACTCCTTCAGGGGCACAGGCTGCTCTACCAATGTATATAGTTTCAAAAAAGCACTTCCAACACGTTTGAAATCACAGGGGACTGCAAAGGAGGGGGGAGTGCTGGATTCCTTCCATTCATATGAAATGGAAGAAAAGGCAGCCAGCAACTTAGGTGCAATATATGGTGCCACTGTTTGGAGAGGTTTTATTTAAAAAAAATATCACAAGTTTGACTCAAGGAAATACAAAATCATCTAGGTATATAATATGGCCCTCATTGCCATACACATCCATTTTCCTCACTTGTAGGAGAAACAATTGCAACATGACAAACAAAACCTCCTTCCCTCCATTTTCTCCATTTTAACCTTTTAAATGAATGGTTTAAAAGTGACAACACAGGAAAATGAAGCCAGTTATTACAGAACAAAAGGAGGGTGACCAATGTCAGTAGAAGCTTCCTCTCATCACCATCACCTAATCAAGAAAACCCAGCTTTTGGTGGCTTTCTCCTCATGCCTGATCAGTCCGTGGTATCTCAGCAAACTGTCAACAAAAAGTCCATCTGTGACGGAAATTTTGTGATGTGACCAGCAGTCCACTGGGACATGAACCCAGTCTGGCAAAATTCAGATCATGCAACAACATGGTGTTTAGTGCCAGCAGTATACAGATGAAATACAAAGCTACATTTTTTCACGTCAGGATGCAGGGAGAACCAGCATGCAGCTTTCACAGTCTCTAAGGTAGATAAGCACCAATATGAAAAAAAACACCTAAACCCTGGAAAGAAAGATGTGATGCTGGGGTTTGTCTTTAGAAGATTAAGATGGTGCCGAGCTTCAGGATTCCTCTGGTTTCTTTGCTGCCCAGTGTGTTTGTTTTTAAAATAGAGCTTGCCAGGAAATAGCATTTCTTCCCCAAGAAAAGTTTTGCATTTTGGGGTCAAAAAAGTCAAATTTGTGTGTGAGGGAAAAAAAATCTGGAAAATTCTGTTTCAAGAGAACCATGGTGGTTGGGTTGGTTGGTTTTTGCTTGTTCTGGGGTGCCTCCCAGGGACACACACTCCCCGGGAATCAAGTAGCATAGATACGCAGCTGCGTGAGGAGTAGGAAAACAGGCTCCCGCAGCAGCTGCCTCTCTCTCCAGGGAACCTGTTGCCTGTGGAGCTGGAAATCAGGGGGGATCAGGCTGGCAGGAAACCAAGAAGGTTGCCTGCCTGGTTTCTGTCAAAAAACTTTTGACAAAATAAACACATTCCTGCAGAACATTTTGGTTTAATAAAATCAGCATTTTTCTACAGAAAAAGTATTGTCAGAAAATTTTCAAACCACCTCTACCTTTTACCCCCTTCAGCTGGCCAGGAGGCTGCTTCATTAGAATAGTGTTCATAAGCATAAATCCCCAATTTGGAACTTAGCGTCAAAAATGGGTTGCCTAGATAAATCCCCCCTTCTAAGCCTTAATTACCAGTTAGATTGATAGCGCTGCCACCCCAAAATTCCAGTGTTTGGCTACCTGATCTCCAAACCTTCTCTCGGGGGACCCCAAGACCAGATCGCCTGATCGACAACAAAGGGAAATAACCCATTCCTTCCCCCCTCTCTCCTCCAGAACTTCTTTTGCCCTGGTTCCACTAGGGATTCCCTGCTTTCAATTCCTTGAAACACCCAGAGAGATTAAGTTGTTTCGCCCCCATCCAGAGTATGCAGATTCAAACTAGTCAATCTTACACAAAGAATCCCCTCCCTTCGTTCTTAGCCTTACCAAGAGAAGAAAAACTCAAACATGTTTTAAAGAAAGCTTATTTAAAAGAAAGAACAAGAATAAAATGTTCTCTGTTCAGTGACAAAACAGCTGTTAATTGCTTAAAAGAAATAGAATAAACAGCTTATTCCAAAAGATTACAAATTTGTTAGAATTCCAGCAACTAACCATGTAAATACAAAAAAAAAACATATAGAAAGTTACGGTCTCTACTTTGTACTTACAACTTGGAAACAGAAGATTACAGAAGCTTGAAGAGAGAAAGTTCACTCTCAGAGCTGAGAGCAACAGAACAGAACCACCGACAAAAGACACACCCAAAAATTCCCTCCCTGAGCTTTGAAAAATCCGGTTTCCTGATTGGTCCTCTGGTCAGGTGTTTGGTTCCCTTTGTTAACCCTTTACAAGTAAAAGAAACATTAACCTTTAGCTATCTGTTTATGACAATAAGAACCGAACCCGAGTGATCCATTTGTTTGCTCTGTCCAGGCTAAGTTACTGCAATGATAATGCCCAGAAGAGCCCTGAAGAAGCTCTAGATAAACTAAATACAGTGGTCCAGCTTTTGATTAAGTTATGTTGAAGAAAGCTCATTAACCCATGTGCTCCGCATGCTATAGTCTGTCTCCATCTAATTTAGATCTAATTTAAGCCTCCGAATCCAATCCATAGACACTGACTAGGCCTAGTAACTTCAGGGGGCCACCTTTCTCCATGTGAACTTTCACCATTGTGATCATGGACAATGACATTAACAGCTTTCGGTGTGAGACTCAGGGGACCAGGGACTTGAAGCTTCTTGGTGACCTGTGCAGATTCTAGAACTCGCTTCCACCAGACATCAGAACGATCACAGGTCTCAGCAGGTGCAGACCAAGATGTAGGACCCATCCCTTAGCAATAGACTTCCCAGAGCAACGTTCCAAAACGGCTCAATTTCTCAGCCCTGAAAATAGAAGAGAGGAGGAGGAGAAAGGTGGATGACAGAAAAGAAATATTTTAAAATACCTTCCAAAACGCAGGCTGCTGCCTTTCAAGGTTGTTCCTTACTACTCAGACAAAATGCTGATGGGCACAGGGTAAATACCTATATCAAACAGATTTTAGAGAGAACTCACATAGCTGGGTACATTTTGTGGCCTAACAGTGAATTTCAGTCAGAACAGACCTGAGCTAGATTTAAACTGTTGGCCAAAATGTGTTCCATTACTTATCTAGCTAACCATTCTATTGTAATCTATTATTGCTCTCCTGAACCCTTGACTTCCCAATTTCTGATGTCAATGACAGCTAAGAGCACCCAGCACCTTGCAGTAAGCATTCAGAACTCAGTATAGGGCCTTCAATCAATTAACTGAATTGCAGATGCTTCCACATTTGTGAATCACAACCAAACAAGTTTCTCAGAACTTAATTCTCTTCATGGAAGGAAATATTTAATAAAGAAGAATGACCATCTTCAAAGAGAACGGGTAAGCTAACCCTGCCAAAAAAAATTACTAGTGATGTTTGAAATATATTTCACACACAATTCACTATGCAAATAACAATCTTGATCCCACTGAAGTCAATGGCAAGTCTACCAATAGAACAGCTGGGTTGCAAACCAGAACATTTTCTTCCATGTGAAAGAAGGGAATGATTCTTTAGTGGATTTTTCCCTTAAAAAATTCTATTGCTGTTATGTGGATTGCACACTTCAGCCCTATGTCAAAATCCTGCAAGCTCTTTAGTCGTGTGAATAATCGTTTCATCCATTTTATAGCATGTACTGCATAAAAAGGTCTCACATTATGTGGTTATTTTCACTTGCTGAGTCAGAAAACAAAGCCAGGTCCAACATCTGCTTTAATTTTTGTTCAGAAAAGCTTGCATCTCTCCCTTTAGGGTTTAGTGCAAGCAAACTGCTGCTAAACATGGTAATTACAACATAGTCAGCATGGTGAGTATAATAACATTGTAATTGTCCAAGGGTTTGAACAATTTGGACTGATTTTTGTATAGTGTATAATTTACAGTAAAGATTCAGAATGTGTTTTCTTTGCTCTGAGAGCCACTTTCATCCTTTAAGCTCCAGATCATTATGCATGGAGACAAGCCTCCGCAATCATATTTGATCCAGATGAAGAACATCTGCAGAAGTAGAATAACTTACTTTATTGACATTTACATAATTGTATCTGGATCTGATTCTGTTTGTGACAATCAAGGTACTGTAATGTAACTGAGACTCTGTGTAGTCATTCAGACAAAATAAAAATATACAAACTCATGAAATGTTATGGCAAACATAATAAACCAGCAACACTGACTGACCTGGGGTGAAAGGATGTGAGAAAATATCTATGAATCTTGCAGATAAATGTTTGGTAAGTACGGTACAAGTCTTTGTCAAATCCAGTTATATGGTAAGGCCCTGACCCTGGAAAACCTTACTTGCTTACCTTTACAAACTGTGAGTAGTCTCTGAAGTTGTGACTGGTGTGCCAGTGGGGGCCAGCTATGGTCACTCAATTCGGGTGAACTGCAAAGAATGGGGCAAATAATCCCCATAAAGATGGTGGATATTCCAATACTTAGATTTACCAAGACAGCATAAAACAGCTTCTTTATTACCTTACTGGTTACTCAGAAGTCCAAACAACACAGCTCCCTTAAAGTGATCCAGTCACAGGCCTCTATCCAGGTAAGTCAAATATGATGATTTCTGAAAATCTTATTTCATCATATAAAATAAAAGGTTCTACCAATCCCAAAGGATTGGACACATTACCTGCCAGGTTATTGAATATTACAGATCTTACCCAAATAAACACTACAGCCAATTCTTATTAACTAAACTAAGATGTATTTAAAAACAAAAGAGAGAGCGAGTATGTATGTATATTGATCTTTTAGCCAGACATAAGTTCAGTTCATTTAGGTGCAATTTCATAGCAGAGATAGTGAGCTTTGTAGTTGCAAAGAGCTCTTTTAGAAATAGTTCATAGGTGATAATCCAATGTCCAAATATCATATTCAGGGAGTACCAGCATAACTGGGACCTCAGTCTTGCGACTCAAACTTCCTCCGATGAAGCCTAAGCAGATCTGAGATGATAGAATCTGGACCCAGGGATCTTTTATACAATTTTATGTTCTCTTTGAGAAGTTGGAGTTCACCAGGCAACAAAAAGTAATTAGGATGACTTTGAAGGAGGTCCATTCAAAGAATTAACATAAGGCAATTTGCTTGTTCCCCCACCATTCACAGATTATTTGCCATACATTTCATAGAGAGATAAATACAGAGATATCCCATGTTTACAAATCATTTAAATGCTAGGATGTTCTTTTGATCTCTGAATTATCAGAATACAGCATAGACAGGGATTGTTGATTACATTGTTGACCCTACTTATACATATGTAAATACACAAAACCACAAACACTATCTCCCCATGTCTTTTGAAGGTTGTTTATTTTGCAGGATGTTTAACCCTTTCTAATAACAGTGTGTAAAGCTAAGAACCTGCATAAACCTAAGCAGATCAGGGCTCTGTGGATGGTAATTAGAATGATGATACACTGAACAAGACTAAGATGACCTGCTACCCATGTGTGTAATGCCAGACCTTCTGCACATGCCTTGTGTCTTGTTTTCTTTTAAAATATATTTTATTTAATTTATCAGAAAACAGTATGAAAATCAGTACACTGCTAGGAACATCAAGATATCAGCTGTTACTAGAGCTGGTCATAATCTGGCAGGTTGGGAAGTTTGAAGCTTTGCATCATTTGAAACAGGCCTATTTTACATGAAATATTTATCAAAAATCTTATCAAAAATTTCATTTGCCAAAAACCTCATCTTTGGGAACTAAAAATTTCATTAACTGTTTTGATTTTTTATAAATATAATGAAAAATACAAATTTTACATTTTTAATTAAAAAAAAATAACAACAACTTTTCACTCAAAAAAATTTTGCCCAGCTCTAACAGCTGTGTTCTTGGGAATTGTTGCATCATTCTGCTTGCCCAGCTTGAGAAAGGATGCTATATCCTTAAAAATCAGGCACTAGTTGTCTCAGGTTTGGTATCCAAAAACTGAGGTGAGCAAAATCAAAGGACTCTTTTTGGAAGTTTAGACACATTGCATCTCTGTACTTCAGTTTTCCCATCTGCAAATTGTGATAACCAATAATTATCTGCCTCACAGAGCTGTTGTGGGAATTATTTCATAATTGTTTACAAAGCCCTTTGAGATCCTAGGACTAAAGGAACTCTAAAAATGCTGTGCATCATTAGGAAGATACATTCTCTAATGTAGTGAAATGCTAGATGCACTAGCTTCTTTATCACCTATGTTTTCTTCCTATTTGTAGTCTTCGTGGAATTCAACTTATATATATACATTGACAGCTAACATCAATATTTATATTTAAGCATTTTTTTTAATTTTTCTGTATTTAAATTTTCACAGTTGTGGGAAATTATGGCGGTGGAGGATGTCAGATTATTATTTAATGACCATATGCATTGATTTTAAAAAGTTAAAGTGTTACACTTTTTAAAAGATACATTGTCAACATCACATGTTAAAATATGCAAAGTAAATATCCTTAAATCAAACTTGAATGAGTACTTAAAGAAGTATTTTTCTTTGCCTCTACGTAAACTTCAATTATTCTCAATGGAAATGATTTTTCGTCTGTTTGCGTATGGTGCGTATGGTGAAACTGATAGTTACTGATAAAAATCTAGTTCTTCCAAGTCTACCTATTGGCTCAGTGGCAGTGTATACATATCTCTTGTGCAACCTCCTCAAATCATGCTCCCCTTGTACAGCAGAAATGGTGAGGTTTTTGCTGTAACTTCTTACACTTATACACACACACACACCCTTTTTCAGAAGGGGTGTGTGTGTGCGTGTGTGTGTGTGTGTGTGTAAGTAAGGTTTAAATATTAAGGACCTTGTGTGAGCCTGCTGCACTAGTATGAATTTCATTCCTAACACTCACTCTGGTACATGTATTAGATTTAATTACCATACATTTCTTGACACCATAGTTCATGTAAATCTAGGAATATTTTCTAAATGCAAGATTCTTTACCCAGTATATCTCTATAGTTCCATTTCATAGCTCCAGCACAATTACAGATGGTCTATTATTGTTTCTCATTTCAATCCAGCTGCCAGGTACTGCCACTAAATTTTCAGGGTGAAAACCCTCATTATCAGCAGCATTATTAGTACAGCCAGTTCTTAAACCTCAACTTCTCATCAATGCCTAACATATCGGTTTCAGAATTATTTAAGTGATTTGAACATTCTATAAACTAATGGCCTGCCAGGATTTTCACTTTTTAAAAAAATTAGTCATTCCTAAATACTACTAAATACCAAATGAGTAAAATCCTTCTATTTATTTGTATTACTGTTACTGTACACTTCATAATAATTAGACCGATTTTAAGAGTGTTTTGTGCAGATCTTGCATAATGAAGTTCAGCCTAGATTAAATATTTATAGTCTGTTTATGAATCCTTGAAAAATAGAGTTTAATGTAAATTTTGATGAAACCCTACAAAAATGTGCTGTTACCCCAGGGCACAGGCCCCATGGCCCGTGCGTTTATCTGCCACTGTCCATAACAATGCCTGACTATGATGTACAGATATCACTAATACAATCTTTATGATGCGCTATTCCAGAACTAAAATAGGATTAGACTATATCTGTGTGACTAAAGAAGGGGAAAATATTTGCTCTGAATACAAAGCTGCTTCTTACCAGGAATTTTAGTAAATATTAATTCTATCTGGAAGACCAACAGGTAAGCTATTGAGATGAGTGATCTTGCCATTCAGAAATCATTTTTTCAGAAAGATCAAGACATGTTTATCTGGGGTGATTACATGGTAACATCTAAAGTAGAGACTTCAAGACAAATGACAATTTCCAACAGTCATTCTGATACATTCAAAGAAAGACATTCCTAAATAAGAAAAACCTACTGTTCAGATAAGTTTTGTTCCATGTTAATGTAGTGCTGGAAAAACCCTCATTGTCTCTTACTACATCACCTACTTTTTGAGTTGAAGCCTATGGTGGAAGAAAGTCTCCTCATCTCTAAACAATAGAGGAAACATTTGGCTTGCTACACAAACAATCATCACCACTGCAGCATGAGATTTTAGCACTAACCCCTGGAGCGAAAACCCAAAGCGCAACTGCTAAACCAAATGTTCCACACACCGGCTTCTGAACTCAGGCAATCTTGTTTATCCAACACAGAGTAGGTCTCAGACTTCCTCAATTACATCATTCCCATAGCATCTACACAGCAGGAGATTAAAGTCTCTTTGTCAAGAGATGAAGGCAAGATCAAATCAAATGTTGTCAGTAGGTCAAGGCATATAATGTTCCCAGCAGACTCATTTCAGACAAGGACCTGTGTGGTTTTGTGCAGTGCCATCTGTTATGGTGGATAATCAGAAGGGTCTCATTTGTGGGTCAAACTCCTCCCTGCTAGTTCTTAAAACCATTAGTTTTACTCCATGGGCGATCAGTCTTCTGGTTTACAGGCAGAAGGAAAGACTCCACATGACCAGCAGGAAGGAAGAATGGTGGAGTGATTCCTCCTCCTCCCAACACATTCTTTTTCAGGATGGTTGGCTGGCATGGTCTGATGTGTGAAATAGTTTACATGCACAGCAAAATTAGGGGTGACAAATTGCCCACACCAAATTGCCCCTCTTCCTTCATGGATGATGGGGAGTGAAAGAAAATAGGAATGAAGTAAGCAGCCTAGCAAAGAAGTGGAGGTACTCTTCTTCTCCATGAGCATCCAGAAGCCTTCTATGCCCATTTACAGGACTGGGAGTCTGCAGGCAGGGGGAAAGGGAAGCAGGCTATTACGCAACTGCTGTCCAAGGCATGCCTTCCTCAGAACTCTGCAGCATTAAATCTCATTCAGTAATGCACATCCCTCAGAGAGAAAGATATTACATCAGCATGGGGAGGGCACCTAATGGCAGCACAAGTACTAAGCTGCATTGCCTAAGATAGAGGAGGCCAGGTACCTCCATGGAATGGAGAGGAAGGGCAGCCCTTGTGATCCACAGTGAAAGGAAACAGGATCCTCACAAGTCTCTTCCCCTTCCTATACCCTTCTCACTGAAGGAAGTATCAGCCAGACAACCTAAGAAGAGAATGTCAGAGTTTCCTGGGACTCTGTCTACCTCCTTTCCAACAGGTTTTACTGATCATGTGGTCCTGTATTTATTTGATCATACTTACATTCCTTAGTGACACTCCAATTCCTTTCTATTGGTAAAATTTCAACCACAAAAAATGAAACAGTCAATGAAGATCATACCTTGAAAATACCCACAGAGGTTTTGATCCAAAGTGTACTTAAGTCTGTGGGAGTTAGGATCAGGCCCATAGCCCAGAAAATTATGATTGCAAAGCAAGATTCTATTTATATCAGTTCTACAGAAAACAACATTTCAACTATCACTAGAAAGCCTGATTAAAAAGCCTTTAAGGTTAGATTGGTTTAATATATAATCTGAAAACTTAAGCTACTTAAAGGAAAACATGTCTCTTAATTATCTTGACACTTATTGACATACACAATTTCTTTTAATGAGTGTCAATATCTGATTTTTTTTTTGGCTTTGTTTTGTTCTTAACATACAGTGGGAACCCATCTGATGAATCTGGAGTTGATATGGTGATCTAGTTGCCAAGGAGAAGGAGGAAATTGCTCAGGGAGACACTTTTTCTGTCAAGCTTTTCTAGGAGCTGATTTTTATGGTAAAATTTAACACTTCTTTTAAGATGTTTAGTAATGTAAATTGTGCCAGACACATAACTAGGGCATCACTCTACTTAGACATGGAGGGAATGTAAAGGGCCAGATTCTCAGCTGTTATCAATGGGCAGAGCTCCACTGAAGTCATTGATTTCAGCTGAACTAACCCAATTTACACCAGCTGAGAATCTGACCCTGTAATGGGCGCAGCCGGGGCTCAACTCTCCCTGAGGGTGGAGGGGAGCCACACCAGCCTTGCTACATATAGTCTGAGCCAGCCCTTTTCTTCAGGGCTGAGCGACGCGGCACAGTCGCTTGGGGGCTCCGGACTTCAGCTTCAGGGCGGAGCAACAATAAAGTCAGTTCAGGACCTCAGGCCCCGGTCTCGTGGCTGAGGGCCCACAATGTTCAGGGAGCTCAGGCCCTCTGGTACAGGGCTGAGCAGCGGGACTGTTTAAAGGGGCCCAGCCCTTGGTTCGAGCGGGGCACCAAACACAAAGTTACAGGGGCTCAGACCCTCTTGATTCAGGGCTGAGCAGACAACAGTTCAGGCAGCTCAAGCCCTTTGGGGCAGGACCGAGCAGTGGTACAGTTTAAAGGGGCCCAGCCCTTGGTTCGGGCGGGGCACCAAACACAAAGTTACAGGGGCTCAGACCCTCTTGACTCAGGGCTGAGCAAAACAACACTAGATTAATGGCCTCTCAGGCCGGGAGAGGAGGATTCTGCCACCCGAGGACGGGTGGCAGGGGGAACGCAGGCTTACCACTCCACTGCGTTCCAGCCCGGGGCCCTAGTAGCGGTTGTCACCGCTGCAGGTGGTCAGTGGGGATCCTGCCCGCAACACACCGCCATAGGTATAGGTGAATCTGCAGCTGACTAGGGTCGGCTCCCCCGGGTTACTTCCAATATCCTCTCCGGGCCTACCTGGTCCATAGTGTCAGCTCCTGGGAAGCCAGCAACGTAGGTTCCTCACAGCCAGGGCTGGGCGGCAGGTCCAGCAGTTCCTCCAGGAGTCCGGCCAGGCTTGCTCCGCGGGGTTCCTCGTCGTTGCGGGCACAGGGAAGCTCCAGCAGCTCTCGACGTAGCGAGCGCGGGGAAGCTCTGGCACGCAGTCAGGGCGCAAGTCCCTGGCCGGCCCCAGCAGCTTCCCAGTCAGACTGATAGCACGTCCCTCTGACAGATCTGCTCCCGACAACGGCTGGGCTCCAACTGAGCATTGCCGGCCGGCTTTTATACTTCCGGGTTGCCTCCTGACCCTCTGAGGGGGCGGGTTCATGGCCCTTTGGCCCCACCCCCTTAGGTGTCTGGCAGGGCTTGACCCTCCCTGGGGAGGAGGGGAGCCACACCGCCTCACTACAGCCCTCCAATCTTCTTCCAAAAAAATCTGTCTGTAACTAGCCCTTACTTTATTCCTATTGAAACATACATTCATTACTATTTAGAATGCAGGGGGCAGAGAGAGATACATCTGCCCTGCCTTAGCTATGCAAGTAGTTCCATTGAAATTCCACTGTCATGTGTGTGAGCAAGATTTGGCTTACTTAATTAACTTCAAAACAACTTTGATATATGACCTCAGCCCACTCTCCACCCCCTACCCTCTTTCTGACACACAGAACCACCATCACCATATACCTCCTGTCACCCCAGTATCTTTTTCTCATTTCTCACAATGGTAGTAGCAAGTGTATAGTGCTAACCCCACCTGTTCATTTGAGGACTCTCTCTGTGCAAGTCTTGTCAAATTCAACTGTTTCTTGGCCAAGAAGGATTGAATATAATAGAGATATGTAGACGACACAGAAAAAAAAATAGTTTTAGTAAAAGAATTGTAGAAACTAAAAAGAGGTAGTTCAACAAGTGACCCAATACCAGATCGGACCAGAGGAAGCTCTGTGTAGTGACAGAAAGAACGTGATGAGTTAAAATACATTTCTTCTGAAATCTCCTCAGGAACCACAAATGAGCAATTTGAAATAGCAAAGCTCTCCAGGGCAAGAACAAAGGGTACAATCGGCTGCTGCTCCTCAGCATCTCATTTGCTCCTCTAAGAAACATTTGATGCAGATTTGAAAGCTCCTACTTTAGTTTGGGACGGCTTTCATTTCAAAGATGTACCTTATGTTGTATTATTCACTGGTGTGTTTTGTAGTGGAAGGCTATAATGCAATGAGAGTATTTCACATGGACATGAAAGTGATAAAAGCTAAACCTTACCTTTTAAGCTTTTGTTCTGCTGCTGCAAAGTCAGAGTTTGAAGTGATTGATCAAAAATGAATCAAAGGGGAAAGTGAGCTGGGCACTGGAGCTAATGAACGTGGATCCACGGCTCGGTACAACAAAATGGGATTTCTGATTTACATTTCTAGTCTCTGGGAGTGCTGCTGACTCCAGCTCAGAAGTACAACATGCTTTAGAGCTATTCTATAGCTATTAAACTCTAACTTCACATAACAGAAAATATTTTTGCTAAGTGTGACAAAGTTCCTCCTTTGCCTTGGTGGATTCTGCACTTTCTAGCAGATTTGCTTGCCTCAGAGGTTCATGGCAGTCCTCAATTTGGCCATATTTGGCACAAACCTGCCATTCACTCAGCTAACCTCATCACTGGCCAGCACGAAAGAAAGGGAAAACAATCTCCACAGTCTCTGTTGTCCTACCTAGTGGGTCGGGGACAGGCCAGATCCCTTTCCAAATTAGACCTTCCCCTTTGGTGTGTCTCACAGACCAAGTCAGCTCCTCCTGTGTCATATAAGGAGTTTGCAGGATGTGGGGGGAACATAGACCCGCCCTCTATACCGGGTTTCAGCCCAGAGCCCTGTGGATATCAGCTGTCTACAACATCTCCTGTAACAGTTGTGTGACAGCTACAGCTCCCTGGGCTACTTCCCCTCGTCTCCCCCCCAGGAATTTGTACTCCTCGGTCCTCTCACTTTCAGCTTCTTGCGCGCCTCTCACTAACTGAAGGGAGGTCTTTTTTTTTAAACCAGCTGCCCTGATTAGCCTGCCTGCATTAATTGGTTCTAGTAGCGTCCTAATTGGCTCCAAGTGTCCTAATTAGCCTGCCTGCCTTAATTGGTTCTAGCAGATTCCTTATTGTTATGGAATAGTTATCTGTTATCTTACTCAGGGAAAAGGGATCTGCTTAATCTGGAGCTAATGTATCTACCTTCTAGCACTCTTCTGTAGCCATCTGGCCTGGCCCTGTTACACAGGGCATGTTTACTCTTACTGGTAGATTGCCATGGCTATAATCGATGCAATGAGTGTCAATTTAGCAGGTCTGGTGAAGACACACTAAATCTATGGGAGAGCACTCTCCCATCGATTTGTGTACTCCATCTCCCCGAGAAGTGTAAGAGAAGTCGATGAGAGACGGTCTCCCGTTGACACAGCACAATGTAGCTACCGCGGTAAGTGGAGCTAACTATGTCGACTTCAGATATATTATTCACATAACTGAAGTTGTGTAACAGATTGATTTAGCGCAGTAGCACAGACCAGCCCTTAGGTGTTCACCCATGCATCATTAGAGAGATGCCTGCTAGTGGAGGGGAAGCGGTTCCATTGGTGGCTGTTTCCAAAGTTCTTGAAGACAATCAGCACATTCCACAAGCCATGGCAACTACTTTGACTTAAGGAATGCATATAAAAAGGAAACCGCACAAGCCAAAGACCACACAAGTCAATGCGGATTTTTTTCCATTGACTTGAACAGACTGTAGGTCAGTCCCCAAATTAGAAACAAAACGCAACAAACAAAACCCACCACCCTGAAACAAGATTTTTGTGCTGAGTTTCAAATTTTTTTTTGAAGAGAAACATTATTGAGATGAACAATGCTCATTTTCCTTGTTTTCAAAAGCAAATATTCAAACATTTCAGGGCAATGTCTTTCTGTTTTTAATATTTTAGCTTAATGAATTACAGCTGTCTTTTAGGAGCATTGCTACTATCTTGCAACTATAGCTGCTCTGGTTCCTTAAAGTGACCAGATTGTAATAGGTCTCCGATTCAAAAAGGAAATCTGTATGCAGCAGACAGTGAGGAAATAAATGTTTAATGTCCTTGCTGCATCATTCCTATAGACGTTGCTCCAGTTTTTAGCATTTAATTTCAAGCTTCTTTTTTGGGGAGGGACATAAAGCTGTGTTTAAACCTAACCCTTAACAAACATACAGTGTATGTTAGTAAGCCTGAAAATAATTTATGAGGTCATATGTTTAGCTTTAAAAGAGCTGGCAAAGGAAAGAATGTTTGTTTATATTCCAGTTCTTTAATCACTACAGTAAAAGGAAAATAAAGTCTCTGGCCTTCTTGCGCATGAAGCTCACCCACTGAGGGCACAGGGGTCTGTGCTAGTAGTCTGGATTGTAGGTTGAGGGCCATGGGCAATAGCTATAGAACAATTAGAGGTCAGGATAAGAAGGATCAGAAGTATGAGAGGGTTTTGGATACAGGATCCATATTGGGAAAAATCATATCTCAATCTAAATAAAGTGTAAACTGTACAAGGCACCACACAACTTCACATGACCACCCCAAAGTATCCTTGAACATACTGGGCCCAATTTCCCCCTTTCCTGTTCTTGAGACAGCGATAGACGGCATGGGGACAAAAGTAGCTTTAAAACATCTTAGCACTCCCCATATTCTGGAGCCACAAAGGAGCCTATTGAGCCTCAGTATAAATTAGAGAAGCCTCAGGACTGCTCTAAATCACTCCTGCTTCAAACAGCTCAAAATAGGCTAGGAGCAGATCTGCTATAGTGCCCCAATACACAGAGTGACTAATAAGTGACTTGTCCAAGGTCACACAACAAAGTATTTTTCATCCAAAAAGTTTCAATCAACCATACTTACACCCTCTGACCCATAATTGTTAAAACACTTCATTCATTTGGAGACTTTGGCTGGAGAAAAAAAACACACACATATTCCGAGGCACCACCATTAATGATTTATTTTCAGTTGATAGTGCTCAAACACAAACCAATATGAAGAACTTTAATATTTTTACTTTCCTTAATTTTGTATATACAGTGACTGTTCCAAACTACCCCAGTGCAGAACCATTTACAGTTATTTAAGAACTTCACATTTCAAACAGCTTGAAACTTTAAACTGAAGTTTTCTTTAATGTTTTTATTATTTGAAATAATTCTTCACACATCTCCCAAAAACTTCCATGTGTTATTTTTCTACTGGAACATATTTGTCAATGTAAAGTTATGACAAGGTTATTGGAGATTCTAAGGCAATTTACTATCAAGATTTTAAACATTAAATGGTTTCCTCTGATTTCACTTTAGTTCTTCTGCTATTAAAAATCTTATCAGCATTAAAAGTCTGTTTTCAGCTCTTTAATATTTCTAAAAACATTACCTAGTCAAACCTGCATCAAATTTCACAGCTGCAGGATGGAGATCAGCAGATTACTCAGAAATTAGGGTGCTGTTATACCTATCAGCATGGTGATCAAATTCTATCTTAATTTACATCTGTTGTCTGAAAATCCACTCAATTTCACAGGTGCAAATGTGGCATAATGCCACTAAAGCCAGTGAGTAACTTTAGATTTACACTGATGGAACAGAAAGCAAAATCAGGCCACAAATTCTCCTCGGAAGTTGCTTAACTTCATTGCACCAGAGTACACTTCACTCCCTCTCTAATCATTTGTCTCCCTGAAGTTTTTCAAGCAGGCAATTTATGCTATTATCCTCTGGCCTTCAGCTCCGCAGTATGTATCCACTACCTCAGTGATAAATTGTATTGAGACAAAAACCAGAGAAGCAAATTCTTATAATCTGTGCCATTTTGATTTTTAAAAAATTGCTTTGTCTTTCCTGACGAAAAAAACATAACACAGAACATAAAAACAGTCATATCTGATGGAGGTAAAATGTAAAACTGACACAGTATCGAGGCCTAACTCACTTTGATTACATGTTGTGACTGAAATGCAAACTTGAAGAGAGAGATTCATCACAGAGGAAGATTGTTGCATAAAAGACTTCAGACAGGTAGATGACAAACTTATAAAGGTCATTTTTGCAGGAGGAAACAGAGGGTGAAGAGAGAGAGAGAAATAGTTATCTAACAAATGTAACAGATCTTCCTCCTTTCCCTGTGGGGGTTCTGCTCATCTACACATCAAAAGCAGTAAAGTGTGTGTGAAATTGTGTTCTTGGTCTCTAAGGGTAATGAAGTCCAGAAAAAAAAAATTAATGAGTGCCATAAATAGGACAAAACAGAGTGATATTTTTCCAGCCCTTGTGAAAATGCAAGCCATAGAACTTGGAATCGGATGAAATTGCTAGAAGGTACCTTAGCCAATTAAAATGAGTTGCAATAATCAACATTTAAGGAAGAGATGTATGACTCCTTATCCCTGCTCTCCCAGGCTTCTTTTGAACCAATGGTTACAAGACTGTTCAAAGAAAGAAATGGTCCACATATTTGTTTCATAATTGGATCAAAGAATACATCTTGGGGCCTATTCTCCCGCTGCAGGATATGAGTAACTCCTATTGCCATCAGGAGGAGTTGCTTGCACATTACAGGAGGAAAATATTTACATTATCTGATAATGCTGATAATTTCAATGCATGGACGAGGTGAAAGTCACTGCATATTACAGAATCCTACTGTGAGGTGGCATGGCATGTATAACTGTGTCATTGACTGCATCCAAGAGTAAAGGTCAGTCTAACCATATACAGATAGTAGGAACTCTCTTGGTCACTGCTGCTACCTGAACATCCAGAAGCAGCAGGGAATCCAACAAAGCCACTGGTTTGGGAACCTGAGTGATAATTGGTTGTGTTTAATAAGAGTTCAGCTGAACTGCATCAAGGTGAAGGGAAAGTGCCGGACATCCAGAGAAATCACTAAGGGTACATCTCTCTTCTGAGGAAGATGGAGGCACCCATCTGTCAGCCTGACATGGCATCCCGGAAGGTATGCTGCCTGCCAGGGGTCCATATCTGACACGTTACAGAGGGATTGTTGAGAATTCTGGCCCTCTGACTACTACTCCATACTACTCATCCACGTAGGCACTAAAGATACTGTGAGATATGACCCTGAGCACACCAGAAGTGATTACAGGCCTCTGGGAATAAGGGTGAAGGAGCTGGAAGCACAGGGGGTGTTCTCTTCAATCCTTCCGATCAATGACAGAGGCCCAGGCACAGACAGATGCATCCTGGGGGTGAAGGCCTGGCTGCAAGGATGGTGTCATCATCAGGTCTTCAGCTTCCTTGACCACAGGATGTTGTTCCGGGAAGAAGGACTGCTAAGTAGAGATGGGGTCCACCTATTAAGGAAGGGAAAGAGTATATTTGGATACAGACTGGCCAACCTAGTGAGCAGGGCCCTAAACTAGGTTCAATGGGAGCAGGAGACAAAAACCCACAGGTAAGTCAAAAACATGGAGACCTGGGAAAAGGGTCGGAAGCTGGGGGAGGAGGTGCATGTGCCATTACAACAGGAATAAGTGAGAGACAAAAGAGAATGTAGGAGGAAATCAAATCAATATCTAAGGCCTTGTCTACACTACGGGGGAAGATCGATCTAAGTTACACAACGTAGCTGAATTCAATGTACTTTGATCTACTTTTATCTTCTGATAACATTACTACACTTTCATCAGTTTTCTCCCACTCATTTGTCTGAACTTTTGCTTCTGGCACCACTTGCTGCAGGAATGGTTGGGGAGGGAATAATAATAGCTTTAATACTGTAGGCTAGCTCCAGCCCTGACTTATACACATGTGGCTCTATTAGTAGAATTTGGCCTATCATGTCTGTTTACATTCATGGATAGCCTGTTGTGGTCCCAGATTTGAGATATTGGTACAATGGTCCTGAATGTATTTAATTCATCATCGTTACTAACATGGATACACATGCAGCCATTACTGAACGAGAGGCTCTCCTCTGCTACTTTGCATTTGCACCTCTAAGTTAATGGAGTTCGATGCTATGCAGGTCAGAGTTACTCTCTCCACTGGTTTGTGAGTGTTACTTGCATCATTTACTAAACAGACTAATACCCACTTTACATGGTGGCTAAAGAATCATGCCTTATAATCTCAAGGGTAGATTGAATTTCTTCAGAGTATGCAAATGGCACCAGGAGTGCAAAGCATCTGTACCACAGCAAGAGTCCACAAGAGAAATTCTGCTGAATCAGCCAGAGTTCTTCATGTGAGTCTTCAGCCACCATACATTGCATGGCAGCTGTGCCACAAGAAAAGGGTGTTTTCCCTACAACCCTTCCCACTTGCACACACCACATACACACTTTTTCAGGCAGCTAGTGACCATGGGGGTGTTAGGAGGGAGAAGGATTACAGAGTCACACTATAGGCAGGATCCTTGCAATCTTTGCTTCCTTACTCACATGTGTGACCTTGGCAAGTCACTCAGTCTATCTATGCCTCAGTCCTCATCTGTAACATGGGGACATAACACACCCCTACCTGACAGGGGTGTTATGAGGATAAATACATAAAAGTCTTTGAAGTGCTCAGATACCACAGTGCTAAGGGCCATAGAAGTATCTTAGACAGATGGGGGCTGACAACATTGTGGCCCTTAATGTGTATTTGCCACAGATAGATAAACTCTAGGTATCTCTCCATAATAGCCTCAAAATAAAAATAAAAGTTATATTGTGGCACACAACTCCCCCCCTATTCAGTCCTTCAGAAATAAGATTGCCATATTATTGCCATTACTCCTTTCATAAGATGATCATGCCAGGCTGAAATGACATCCCACAACCCTGCTCCCATTGCTGGAGAAGATATTCTGGAAGTATTGTCCATTTACTAGACTGTGGACATTTGGTAATTTCACATTTCCTGTGCATTTCCCATCTCCCACCCCTGGTTGGTAGGTTGTATTTATCCATGTTAGCGTCAGGTCACGTTCTAGGAAGATTAACAGTATGATTCTCAGTTAGTTTGGGGGGGTGGGGGGAGGAATCTCATATTTTCTAATTTCCACCTTCACAATTCTCTGTGCTGAAAGAATGGCCCACATAATTTGATTCTACAAACAGCTGAGAGTAAATTTATTTCTGTCATGCTTCATTGTGAATGACAATGCTTATATAATATCTCTGTAAGATGTAAATTTTTCATGTCAATAGAAAGTTGATAGTCATAATCTAAGCAATAATTATCCTTTGTAAATGCCCTTGCTTCTGGCTGCCATTTTCATTAGGGTTGTTTTAATGCATGCTCTCCAGGCTATAGCCAAAATGCAGTCATTTACTCTGATGAAGAGGGAAAAAAGATGTATACAGTATGGAACAGAATGAAAGTGAAAAGTAGTTATACAGAAAATGCATTTATTATAATATCCAGCAGGCTTCCCCTCCCCCCTTGAATTTATCCATTTAGATTCAGAAAACAGAAGTGCTTCAGTATTGAAACAGTGGTATTTAACTTCTTCTACATGCATCACGTCATTTTATTTATGCATAATTTATTTTTGCTGTTTTTTTTCCTACATAATTACTGAGGATAGGCTATGTGAGTCCATCATTAATACAAGTAGGTTATTTGTGGGAAATAGTTAACCTTCTTTGTGGGGAACAGTTGACTGATTTATAAATCTTCTCACCAGAAGGTGTGATATCTTCTTATTTCATTAGTGCAGCAGGTCTCAAACTGTAGGTCAGGACCCCAGCATAGGTCACTGCCCCATTTTAATGGGGTCGCCAGGGCTGGTGTTAGATTTCCTGATGCTTGGGACCCAAGCCAAAGCCCAAGGGATTCAGCCTTGGGTGGTGGGTTTCAGGTTACAGGCCCCCTCATGAGAGCTGAAGCCCTTGGGCTTCAGTTTTGACCCCTTCCCCATCGAGGTGGTGGGGCTCAGGCTTTGGCTTTGGCCCCCCGACCTGGGGCAGGAGGACTCAGGTGGGCTCAGGCTTCGGTCTTCCCTCCAGGGGTCGTGTAGTAATTTTTGTTGTCAGAAGGTGGTTGCAGTGCAATGAAGTTTGAGAACCCCTGCATTAATGTATAAGAACTTCTTTATACAACACACAGGGAAAATATAGGGATGTTCTCTTGGCTCCACGATGCAACGGACCTAGAGCCTAAGGCCTCTAATCTCTTTATTTGGAGTTTCACACACATATATCTTTGACATGTCTTTGACTTACATAGTTGTACTTTGCTTGTTATTCAGCTTATAAGATGTACCTCCAGCTGCATCCTCTCTGAAAAAGGGTTTAACTCTTGTTTTAGTATGTTTCATCTACTACCATGGGTTTCCAGAGAACAGACTGAAATCCATTTACATCCATGGATCAGAATAAATTCTTAAGGATCTACTTCAAGAAAGGCCACAAGTGAATCTCTCTCACTATGCTGACCTACAACAAAAGGTGTCACGATCAGAGACCGTAATAAATTCATGATTCTCCCAAGCCAGCTTCAAACGATGTTTTCACAGGAGTTGTAAAACCTTCTGAGTCCTCCACTGCTTGTCCCCTGTTGAGATGTTGTCAATTCTAGTGATAAACACACAGTCCGTACACAATCTTTTATCCATAACATATAGCTTGCTCATGCAAAGGGTCACTAATATACTAAAGAAGATCCATCATCCCACTCAAAATAACACATGTAGAGCAAGATCTTCTGCTCCTTCACTTCCCTGAGTTCTGTCAGATTAATTCTTTGTGTGGTCAGGTTGTCCTCTGGCAAGGCAGTACTGTCCTGTTAGGATACCCAAAGTTAGGTTAAGGAATACAACTAAACACAAGAATGAACAAAAGTAAAGTTTCCATGACAGAGCACCTGTAACAGGCTGTATCAACACTGTCTCAAAAAAATAGTAGCTGCCTTCACAGATAGCAGGTTCCTGTAACTTGAACGGTGCAGTACCCAGAAAACACAAGGATAATGATCACATAGCTAGAGTAAGTCTGGCATTTCATCTAAGTAGTGAGATCTGGACTGAACCAAAACGAGGGCTAGGGAAACCTGAAAAAATAAGAACCAATCTTTAACCGAAGCATGAAGCCATATCTTTTACTGAAGTTCTGGTCATTTCTCTTCTTCCCCATTATTTTTAATTTCTACATGTCTCTTCATTTTCTGGGTTTGGCTTGATCTAGTATATGGAACATCAAAATATGCTGAAAAGAGCTATCCTTGCATTATTTTTGGCCCAAGTAGAAGCATTAAATTCCAGTTATCTTTTTAGAACTGCAGACCAGTTTGGCAGGCCCAAGAAGTTTAAAGAAGCTTTGACTAACTAGATTTTGACTAGCACTGCTCTTGTTAACCCTCTACATACCTTTTATAGCAGTTATAGTTTAAAAGAAAACATTTATGTTCAATGACCCTTTACCTGCTTCTACCATTGTTGCGAGTGATTCACTCGCCTGTTCCCATCACTATGTGCTATCGCCTGCTGGTCATTAGAATAACTGTGTTTCTGTCTCCCTGTTAAAAAAAAAAAAGTAACATGACAACATGGTATAATGTCTCAAAATGTAAGAAGCCGGTCAGCAACTATCCAGGACAATTGTTAGTGAACCACTCTGAAAAGATTCCTCCTTATATACTGAAATGGGAGAGTGATGGCCTGTGTGACCTAATAGGAACCCACACTACGTATCAGACCTGCCAGTCAATGCACCATCCCCAACTCTCCATCCAGAGTGTCCTCTGACTCCAGCACCAATGGGCCATGGTGGAGACCGAATTCCCAAACAATACTCTCATGTGTCTCATTTGGAAAGCTATGCTTGGGCTCCATCCTCTATTGCTGCTTCACTCATGAAGGGCTTAACCCAGACACCCTGTAGCCTCAAAAACCAGGGAGGAGACAGTCACGCAGCCTAAGGAGCAGGGAAGGCAGGCAGAATGTGCCGAATTGAGTACACAAAGGTGGGAGGTAACCAGTCATAGCAGGGAGAGGAAGCAGAATAGGGCCTTACACGTGTTATGTTATTTAGCATACAGCCCCCACAAAACCAGTGGCTCTCCATGGAGTGTGACATACCAGGGAGGGAAGGGAGAGCTCCTATGCAAATTCACACATATTTTTCAAATTAACAAAAATTATAATCTATAAAACTATGACGTGGGCTGGGAAGAACTGCAATGAGCCGGCTGGAGAGATTTATTAAATAAAACCGTTATCTGAGGTCAGGATCCCTAATGTGTTGAGAACAACTATGTCAGTCCCTGAGTTCTTTATAGACAAGAACTAATCCCCCTGGTGACACAAACAAATAGAAAACCAAATCTTTCTTGATGACAGACCCATTACCACCAAAGGGCTTCCCCTCCCTCCACCCTCCCACTTCGGGTCGTTGCAGAGGAGCTATAGATCTATCCCTTAGATGCAGCACTAGGAACTACACTGGGCAGCAAGGATGAATGTGGCTCCAAATTATAATGACTTTCTGACATCAATTCTGCTGAGTGTGTGTAAGGCAGAACAGTCTCCCTGGGACGTTATGGAGTCTTCAGTATTGCTGGCTATACTTTATGTCTGGATTTAATCCACAGCTTTTTAGCAGCTGTCTCTTTGGAATGATATTATAGATCCACTTGCTGGCACTACAGCAGAGGGGGACACTATCTTAAATGCAGATATCTCCAGTTAGAATAGAAATATCTGTCTAATCAGATTATTTTAACTCTGAAAATCTGTTATTAAGCAGTGAGGACCATAGCACTGTACAACACTTTAAAATACAGTGTTGCTTAACTGATTCTGAATTATGATGCAATGCTTCTGGAAGCACAAGTGAGAGCACATAAATACCTGCTTAATTCATTATCAGTACCAGCAGGATAAATTCTAAATGAAGTAATTATGGCCAACCACTTAAACAGAACTTGATTTTATAATATTCAGAGAGTTTATTTCAGTATTTGCATGTTGTTGGATAAAGCACAACCAGGCATGAATATTATACATGTTTTCATATCCAAAAGGGTTTCCTAATGACCTGTCTTTTGTAGCATGCATAATGTCCTTTTAATTCTGTTAATCTAAATTGATGTTTAATTTGAATAAAAATGGAGCAGAGAAGCCAGTTCACAACAGACAGAGTGTATTTTATTCAGTGGGTAATTAAAGGAACTTGATGTATTCTATTCAGCAACTTTTGGATCAAATACACAAGTGGAAGAATAAAAAGCTGTAAATTAAGTGTGCATATGCAAATACTTGCACATGTATCAAAACTAAGGTATTCCCAGTCCTCGACTACAAATAGTATCATATCTGGGGCATTCTAATCTATGAATAAAAAGTGCGAAAATATCATTATGGTTGCTCAAGTTCAAGTGAGTAGTTATTTAAATATAATCTGAATGGTGTAGATTTACTCACCTGAACAAAAGGACAAACTTTTCGTCAATGGGAAATATTCTAGTTAATCTGTACTTCAGATGGATTCCTGAAATTACGGATGCTCAGATACTAAGGGGATGGGCACTACAACAATGCTGGGAGCTAGCAGGTGAGCCAGCACTCTGATCACTCAGGCATCAATCAGACTTGATAAGCCAATTGGTCCAGCAGCAGAGGGGTATAAAAGGATAAAGGAAGTACCATGGGGGGAGAGGGAGTAATCAGGTCTAGACGAGCACAGTATATGGAGAAATCTCAAGGATGGGAGACTTCTTGTCCTCCCCTTTCTTGCTGGAAAGGGCTAACGGTAGAGAAGCACTTTATATAAGATTGCTTCACAGGATTGTACTGATGTTGGTGATGGGAATGTAAATAAATCACATGAAGTTTCCATGCAGCAGAGGGAGACTCTGAGAGGTGCTGGGGGCATCTGAGGATGAGGATAAAGCAGGTCCATTACAGGCACCTTCATAAAAACCTGGACAGAGAATCTTTCATCAACCACAAATTTAAAAAGCTGCTAAAAAAATCTCTGAAAACTTGCTCTCTCTCTTTTTTTTTTTTTGCAAAATATAATGGCAGTTTGACAAAACGGTTTCAATAAAATGTTGCTAGACATGAAAGAAAAAATTTAGTCATATTCCAGATTCAAACTGTTTTTAGTCAAGTCTTGCCATGTGATTACCACTGTTAATGGCAGACTGAAACCAAATGGGGGGTGTCAAGAAGAAAACAAATAAAGAAATATTCCCTAAAAATGGCTGAAGTAGGAGACTTTGAGATGTAATATAGTTTGGAGTTGTTTTAGAAAGGCTGTTATGTCAAGTGATCCAACTTACCCACTGTGACTGAAAGCACCTCTGTATTCACACCCCACACACTATGTAATAATCTTTGCACAAAATATGCCTTGTAAGTTATCATCTGAAAACTAATAATACACTGATCATTAATATTCTTGTGTAATGTACATATGAAATACGTATTAAGAGTTATGAACATAAGCTAAAATCATGACTACAATATGTTTATTAGAGAAAGTGTGGAAAGGAGGTAAACCAGTTTCTCAAAGACAAAAGACAAGCTAATGCCTCTAGCCAGGTGTTTCAAAGTTGATTGGCAATCACCGGTCAAGTGGCCATTCTTTGGCAATGAAGTGAGGTAGAAACAGATCAATCTTCATTTTAGCAAACAATATATAACTTCCCTCATGTCTCCTTCTTTACTGTTGAATAAACTTTGCTTTGAGGGGTAACCCTCAGAAGAATCCACTTCAATAGTAAATTGTATTATAAAAGAAAGTGGCAGAAAACCCAAAGCGCTCTCTCTCTCTCTCTTTCTCTCTCTCTCAGTTTTACCTAAGACAATAAAAGAACCTGCCCTTTGACTTCTGGGTGAGGTCCTGACCTGAGAATTTAGTCAGCCCTGTTTCAGGAAACACATGGTAAGCATTTAATTTTAAGCAAATCTAGCTTCTTGAGTTTTAGCTACAAGGAACGTTTTATCCTCATCACTTTTGTAACCATTTCTGACTGTAATACCTGAATTCACTTAAAATCTTATCTTCTTAATAAACTTATTTTATTTTTTTAATCTAAGCCAATCCAGTACTGTGTTTAAACTGAACCATTTGGTAACTCCAGTTAAAGTAGCAAACTGTTGAATACTGACCCTTTACAGGGGCAATGGACCTGTAATATCTGAACTAAAAAGCGCTAGACAGTGCAGAACATATATTTTGGAAAGATTCAGGACTGGGAGTGCGCTGGGATCACCCTGAAAGTAGTAACCCAGGTTGGTAGAAGCCAGAGTGTGACTGGAGTGTTGCTGACAGGCTGCTGGGGTCAGAGGTGCTGGACAGGACTGCAGCTATTCATAGACACTCAGGGTGTGATCTGCATGTTGGTAAGGCCGTTTGTGAATGGCCCTGGTTGAGAGCTACAACAGCAAAGCACTGTGAGGTAGACGGTGACAACTCCTCATTGGTCTGGATTGCACCCCAGAATGTGACACCCACTCACTCTAAAAATCACAACAAGGCTATGTTTCAAGAGTTGATAACTAATTCACAAATCTCTTTTCTGCCATTCAGCTCAAAAACTATCTTCCAAGTTGGTTTGGGGTCTGGTACAAGTTAAGAACATAAATTCAAAAAGGTGCAACAGATACATAAGGAACTACATGCACAAATCAAGTAATTTCAGATGCATACAAAAATTAGCAGTGCGAACACATGAAACACATGTACATGTCTGTGCATGCAAACGGGGGGGTTGGGTGCTCTGTATGTGTGAGGTGAGTTGCAGATGCACAGAATGCTTGGCAATTAACTAACTAAAAACATAACAAAAACTAGAATGATAATTATACACATTACAACTCCATTGAGCTAAACATCTCCGAGTAGAATAGAAAATTTGGGATAAGTAAAGATGTGGTTGCCTGGGGAAGTCTTCAACTAGTGTGCTCCCTTTAAAGCCAGATGGCTTGCAAATTTAATTGACATGCTAGCCACTGATCTGGGCTTGTGGAACCTAGAATTCAGCTTTGGAAGAACTGGAGACACTAGTTAGTAGATAGCTCTGTGATCACCTGGCCTTGGAGAAGTGAGCCAGCAGTTCCTCACTAGGCCTCGATGAAATACAGTGAAGCTGAAAAAACAGACTCAAGTTTTACAACAGAGCTCCAGCTAACCAAGAGCTCCAGCTAATCATGTTTCAGTTGAACAGGGTTGAAATATGTTTTGTTTCTTCAACAAAAGTTAAATATTTCATATACTATTTTACATCTTTCAATAAGAAAGTGTTACAGTGATTCATTTAACTGTGAAGAAAAAATATGGAGTTTTTTTCTTAAAAGTACTGCCCAAAATTATTCAGACTAAATACTACTAAGAAATAAGGTGGACACGCTGTCTGCAAAGACAGATTTTGATTACCGATAGCAATTTCTACCCTAAGAATATACCAGTACTATTTTGTCTAGCAGAAGAGGCCATATTGCTACATGAATGCAATAGAAATTAACTGAACAATGCAAAGAAAAATATAATATAGTTTCAGCAGATGGGAGAGTTCAAAGGGTATTCCCAAATTCCTACCAAGAGCTAAAGGCAAGTATATTTGTGAAAGTTGGACTAAATAAACTATATTTTGCTTAATCATCATAAGAAATGAAAATATTTTTATATACAGAGTATATATTGCAGCTAAATAGGGCTGGTACAGTATTTAACTGGTCATTTTGTATGCAATATGGACAGTAGAATTGCGGAAACACAAAAAAGAATAGTCGTTATCACATTTAATGTTGAAGGAGAAGCAATGTCCAGATTTCCCATTCCGTTCTGTCTGATATGATCTATCCATGCATTTATCCGGTGTTCCTCAGTAGAGTATCTTGACACCTACTTTTGTCATTTGTACACAGAATTACCACATGTATGCATACAAATGAAATAATTTCATGCACTTATGTTTTTGAATATGGACCTGGACATTCATATGCACAGTTATGAAATCCTGATCCAGTAAAGCTCTGTTACCTGGCACTGAATCACTACCATAGCTTTCACCTTGTATGTGTATGTCATGGTACAATTCCCCACTCTGAACCTTAGCGTCCAAAAGATGGGGTACCAGCATGAATTCCTCTAAGCTTAATTACCAGCTTAGAACCTGTAGCGCTGCCACCAACCAGGAATTCCAGTGCCTGGTACACTCTGGTCCCCCCAAAACCTTGCCCGGAGACCGCTCAAGACCCAGACCCCATTGGATCTCACAAGAAAAGTTAAACCCTTTCCCCCACTTGTGTGCCGTTCCCGGCGTTTCCTCCTGGGTTACAGCTGGAAGATGCACTGTGACCAAACACTTGAACCTTGAACAGATAAGAGAGAAATTCACCTTTCCCGTCCCTTCTTTTCCCTCCCGACTCTCTGTCCTGAAGAGATACGTATCCTGGACACAGAGAAATCTGCCTCCTCTCTCCCCTTTCCCTTTCTCCACAATCCTGGTGGTCTCAGACCCGGTCCCTGGGGTCTCACCAGATAAACAAACAATCAGCTTCTTAAACAAGAAGGTTTATTAAAGAGAGAAAAACAAAAGCAATTATCTTTGTGAAATTTAAAAATGGAATAGTACAGGGTCTCTTCAGCTATGACACTGGGAATCACCTCAGCTAGTTTCAGTACAATCCAATCCTTTCAAGCAAAACAAATCTGAACTCCTCCCAGCCCATACAACAATTACTCCTTCCAGAAATGCACATTTGCAAATGAAAGAAAACAAACCATAAACTAAAACTCGCCTTACTCTACCTAGTACCCACTATCTGAACTTATAAAGCGATCAGGGAGATTGGCAGAGAAACCTGGTTGCACGTCTGGTCCCTCTGAGAACCCAGAGCGAACAACAACCAAAAACTAACAGCACACACAGAAACTTCCCTTCTTCAAGATATGAAAGTATCCTGTCCTCTGATTGGTCCTCTGGTCAGGTGACAGCCAGGCTTACTGAACTTGTTAAACCTTTACAGTCAAAAGAGATATAAAGTACTTTTGTTCTACTAACTCCTACTATCTGTTTATGACAGTGTACCTTTTCTATCACATCTATCATATACCTAGCCTATGTGGGACTTGGGCAAGAAGGTAGTTTTTCTATGACAATGACTGATTTTTGGCTGCACTTAACGCCCACTGTGTTTTAATCCTGTTCTCACTAAAAGATACAGAGTGCTTAAATGGTGGGGGAATAGAAATCAATAAATAGAGTGAGGGTATTCTCCCTTCCCCCCATTTTATTTTCTTGTTTATCTAACTTCCGCTTCTGTATTTTCCCCCCAGTATGCAGTAATGAGGCGTTATCAGTGTGGAATGTCCACGCCGACACCCTCTGGTCCCTATTTACCACTGAAAATATACCTTCATTTAAAAATCTTCAAATTTTTGTATTAATCTGTCTCTTTAAAGCAAAAGAGATTTGTTTGCCTATTAACCCTTTGAAATGTAGGAATTTTGTGTTAGTTGCCTGGCAAGAGTGGTACACCACAAACAGAAAGTTATAACTCAATGCCTTCTGCAAGGACACGACAACACTGGCTTTAAATCTCACATGTAACATTAGAGCTCTCTCAGTCCACGTGGATCTCAGACACTTGTTTCTTCTCGGCCTCAAGGTGACTGCTAGCTTAATCAACCATACCAACTTTGTGAGTGGTCCCTCAGTCTGGGATTTTCTTATTGCAAATTGCATATTATGCATCAGTTACAGCTAGTACACCAGGGGAAATTTTAGACAGCTACTTCTACAGACTGTCCCTTTCTACATCCCTGATGAATGACAAATCAGAGAATTAAACTCAGCACCTCAGCACTAATTTATCATTGGAGAGCTTTATTTGGCTCCTGTGACTGTTTCTTTTTTTATGCTAGCTCTTCCCATGTTGTCATGAATTACTGTTTGGTAGGTGTTTTGCAGCCGCTACTCTACATCAGGAAGCAGACATTCTGCCTTTGTGTCCCTAATGAAGATAATGTAACCTATAAGACATAATAACCCATTCCTTGTGGCCACTAAAGGAACTGCAAATCCCATAATGGAACAGTAGTTAGTATGAGAGGAGAGAGAGTAGGTGTCTGCACTAAAAAGAGTCCATACACCTAATGTATTTCTGAAAAATGATAGTTTTCCCACAAGACATACGGGAACGACGTCTTTGTGTATGATGTCCCTTCACACAGACAAGGCCAATCTATTTGACAGATAACAGTAAACATGGAAATACATGAGCACTCTATCTGGGCCAAGAAGCAATAATCTCCTTCTTACTAGAGTTACTGCCACTATTAAAACTAGGCACAGGATATTAATTATATATTCATTGCAGACATAGAAATTAGGTCTATGGCATGACTGCATAGCCCTAATTTCTACATCTGCAATGATTGCATAATAGCATGGAGACACATTTCCCAGTCCAAAACACTCTAATTAAATCCTAGTTGCAGCCCTCTGTTCACGTCTATAATCTTGATTTCCAAGGATAAAATTAAAAAAAAAAAATCTAAGTTACCAGTTTGAGTCCTCTGCAGGTTAGCAGTGAATATCAATTTCAACCACCTGATGGTTGTTCAGTGCCCTGTTTTAACAAGTTGGCAGCCTGGATACCATTCCTGCTAGACAGGATCTTCCCACCTCCAGAATCTCCCACATCAACACAACTGTCTAAGACTTTCTGACTTCCAGGCTGGATTACTGGAACTTTGTATACTAATTCAAGCCTCCTGGAAGAACAGGAAGGAAGGGTATAACCCAGAGATGCCTCATCCTATTTCGTAGCCCAACAGCTAAGCCTACTACATTCTAAAACAATTTTTCAAATATTATTTAATAACAGTCACTTCAAATAGAAGGGCATGGTATCGTGGCACTAATGTAGCCATTTGTACTTAAAGCTACCACAGCTGTGCATATAAATATAGAAATTTCTTCCACAATTTATGCACAGGCATTTTTAGGACATTATATACAAAGGTTTTTGTTTCAAAATAGCGAGAGGGGGAACCCACCAAAAAAAAAAAGAGAAAGAGAAAAAATATATGAATATTAGAGAGTGAAAATTTTCCTACCAAAATGAAATTAACATTTTTGAAAAAAAAATATGAAAAATCATGAACAATTCCCCTCCCCCACTTTTTTTTTTGGTGAAACACTTTTGCCCTTTCTGCTAGTCTATTCATTAGTGCTGTAGGGTTGGTTGATTATGATTGCTGTGCGGTTGAAGTTTGGTTGTTTTTTGCTTTTTTTGGTAATTTACTTCTTCTGATAATTATATCACTATATTTTTAATTTGCTTGCAGATCTTGAGGGGGAACGAATGACTAGTCAATTGTTTGCTACTGAAGAAGTTTCTTTTTTCCACAGTATTAAAATAGTATGGTGCCATTTTAATTAGACCATATGGACAAGGATCAGCTTACATGTTAGAAGTAATAAAATAAACTAAAAATTCTGCTTGCCTACTTCCTTAGAATGAAGTAAGAGACTTAAAAGACACACTATTTTATTATTAATAATTAGTCCATTAATTCATAATTTTAGAGGGCTCTTTACCTTTACTCGCTATGAAAATAGTTATCTTATGACATATGTAGCCCCTTAATTTGAATAAATTGAGTACAGTACTAGTTAACATGATTAAGGGTGAAGAATCTAGCCCTCAGATGCCAAACCGCTAATATGAGTGTTTTGTTTATTGAAAGAACAAGTTTGTGCAAGACTTGACAGTGTGAACTCCGACACTGTGTTGTGGCAATGTGATGGAGTCCTGACCTGGAGGGACCACCTCTAGGGATGAGAAAATCATTTCATCTCCATGTCCTTCCAGTCTTTGGTTTGTATGCTGAGCCTCAACCTAGGGTGCCAATAATCATCAGCTATAACACAGAAATCTGTCCCCTAGGAAATGAAATGAGACCACCAATTCATTTCACATAGACTATTTAACAGCCATCAGATGATAATGGCCTTTGCTCACAGTGACCTAGAGGTGAAAGGTTCTATACCGCAATCCCCTCAGACATCTAGTCCCCCTATCATGCCATTTATTAGGAAGCTTGGTCTTGGCACTATATGTATCTGTACTATACTATTTCATAGTGTAGTGACTGAGGTTAATGCAGCCTCATTAACAGCTGCCAGTAGATCCCCTAAAGCTCTCCAAGATTTCATTTTACAATAATTGCAAAGAATATCACAATATATAGAGTTCCAGCACCCTACTCGCCTCCACCCAATCTCAAATGCCCTTCAGCAAAGAGTAAAATGTGTGAGACAGAAAACATAAACTATCTGTTCAGAAAAGTTAAAAGTATGGTTGGTCTCAAGGTCACTGCTAGTTACAGAACCATTTGTGCAACATGAAGCAGTTGGCATGTAAAAAAAGAAAAATCCACAAACAACTTTCTGTTTTCTTTCCTCAACTCTGTAGAACTCAGCACTGGAATACGGAAAGGAAGCGTGAATCTGGCAAGGTATGCAGGAAAAAATATCTGCATGACCTACACTTTTCCCTTTTAGATTTCCATAGTATTCTATAAAAGAAGCAAAGAAACATTTTCCTACAAAATTATGCACATGGAAAGTGTTTTTCACTGTCTATCATTCATCATAAGTTATAGTAGGCAGATCTTTCCCCTTGCTGTATATATTATAGTAGTGGGAGCATCTTTAGTACACTTTGGGAGGAAATCCAATTAATCCTTTTTAAAAAAAAATTACATTTCTTTAGCAGTTTAGTGGCTAATCAGACCATTAAACTCCTGGAGTTTCAGTTCTCTGTGAACCTCAGAAAATAAATAATCTTTTTTCTCTTTGTGACACAGTAATTGGGACCTTTGCAGTCTGGAGCTGAGTGAAGAATCTTTGTGTGAGAGTTAAGATTTAAAATTTACAGCCTCTTCCCCTGATGCTTTACAGTTAAACTCTGAGGTTCAGCAAGATTTTACAGTATATTTTTGGTTCCAAGTGTATAATTGAACTAACATCTCCTCATTACCACTCCAAAGAAATAGGAATCATGTCAGGTATATGGGGTTGTTTTTTTGTTATGTGATTTTCTAAACTCTTTTCTTGATCCATGCCAGGTTCACAAGTCCCGTGGCTAAGTTTCTCTGTACAATAGTGTCTATCACTACTACTGATTATTGCATGATATCACTACATACACAATGGCAGCACTCACCACAAAAGGCCAAAACCAACTTATCAGAACACTAATTAATTGGCATTTTGGAATTTCTGCTGAAAATCTCACCTTACTTTTCTCTACACCACAAGCCTCACATCATCATAGATAAAATGAAAACCAGAGTTCAGAGGAATTGCTAGAGCAGCTTTCCCCAACACTTAGTTTCTGATATATTCTGAATATTTCACCCTATTCATTTTCCACATTTTGTCTCTTGTATGAAACAAATTTCTAGAGTAGGTTATTTTTCCTCTCTTAATTAAACAAATATCTCTTTTGCTATGCGTTTCAGTATGAGTAAACAGAATCTGGGAATTCCATAATTAATCTGTCTTATTTAAACATCCAAGTAGCTCTAGAACAGCTGTTCTCAACCAGGGGTCCACAGCCCCCTGGGGGTCCATGAGTCCTTTCAGGGGGGCCCCGAGCCCCGGCGCTGAAGCTGGTGCCCCCCGGCCCAGCCAGGAGCGGTATGGTGTTGAAGCCGGTACCCCCTCTCCCCGAAGCTGGGAGCAGTGCAGGGCTGAAGCCAGCACCCCCACACCACCACCACCACCTGGAAGCCGGGAGCTGCGTGGGTCTGAAGCTGGTGCCTCCCCTCCCTGAAGCGGCACAGGGCTAATGCTGGTGTAGTGGAGCAGTTTGTGCCATTACACCAGCACTCTTCCAACCTCTCGAAGCCAGGAGCAGTGCAGGGCTGAAGCTGGCGAACCTCCCTCCCCAAGCCAGGAGCAGCAGGGAGCTGAAGCCTGGAGCACCAGCATCCCCCTTTCCCACCCCGCCGAAGCTGGGAGCCACACTGGGAGCCTTCCTCTGCCCACATACGGCCCCTAGCCACCCCCTGCCTGCACCCTGAGCGGTTTTCAAACTTTTTGATCTGAGTCTCACTTTTGAGTTATATGTTTTGGTTGCATCCCCCCCACAGCCCAGACCATCTGGGTGGCCTTCTGAGTGAGTCGGGGGGTGGAGGTGGTGCTCCCTCTCTGGACTCCACTGTGTGGAGCTGGCTTGAGCTCTGCTAGCCCTTGGCCCCCCAAAATAGAAGTAAAACTATGCCTATGCCCAAGGGTCCCCCCTACTCCGGCTAGAGCCCCAAGTTCCTCTCCCTACCCCTGCTGGGCCGTGGAGTTTTTAATAGTATGTTGAGAGGGGCGTCAGCAAGAAAAAGGTTGATAACTCCTGCTCTAGAACAATTCAGAGAAGATCATATCTACTGGGAGAATCCCAGTATTTCAGCTGAAAGTACAGATGCACCGCTGTAAGCTCTGTGGTGTAGCTAGGGTGACCAGATGGCCCAATAAAATCGGGACCATCTTGATATTTAGGTGTTTGTCCCATGTCCCGACTGATCTTTGGTCGGGATGCAAAGCACTCACCTTTTTTATTTATTTATGTATTTATTTATTTTTGCTGCTCTTGCCAGCAACACTCATCTTTTTTTTTTTTTCCCTTGCTGCTCTGCTGGCAGCACTCATCTTTTTTTTTCCCCCTTCTTCTGCTTCGCCGGCGGACCTCTGCCCCCTCCCCCCATGTATCCTGATATTTTCTCCCTCTCATCTGGTCACCCTAGGTGTAGCCCATGCCATAGTGTCTTGCAGAGTAATGAAGGTAAGCTCCCAGGCTCCTCTTTTGAAAGTGTTGTGCAGGTTCCTTTGAGGATGGAGACTGATAGCTGTCGCTCTATATATGATCTTTGTGAAAAGTGTTTGCCCATCAGTAACACGGAGGTTTTTGTCTTTTATCATTTTCCTTTATGAGTTCATTTGAGGGTGTAGTGATTATCTGGTTTCATCCATATAGTTGTTATTGGGGCATTTGGTGCACTGAATGAGGTACACCACCTGTTGTGATAGACATGTGCAGGATCTTGGGATCCTGAAAGATGTGTTGTAGGGGGTACTGATCATGACAGCAGTAGAGATATGTCTGCAGGTTTTGAGTCTGTTGTTCTGGCAGGGTCTGGTGCCATTTGAGTTGGTGCGTCCAGTCATAGATTCATAGACTCTAGGACTGGAAGGGACCTCGAGAGGTCATCGAGTCCAGCCCCCTGCCCTCATAGCAGGACCAAATACCATCCTGTGCTCTAATTGCCCCCAATGACAACTATGTGGGGGAAACCAGATAATCACTAGCCTCTGGAATGAACTCACATAGGGAAATGATAGAAGACAAAAACACCTTATCACTTGTGGGTGAACACTTTTCACAAAGCGATCACTCTATATCTGACCTCTAAGTCCTCATCCTCAAAGGAAACCTGCACAAGAGACAAGCCTGGGAGCTTAAATTCATTAGTCTGCTAGACATTAAAAATCATGGACTGTACAGAGACACTGGATTTACAGCTTATTACAATAATTTGTAACTCACTAACTCCCTCTTCTACTCTTATGACTACAGAGGTGTTAACAGCCCACTCTACCTTGAATGGCCTCTTATAATATGTGCTAACTACTTATGCTAAACATCAGTCTCACTTTGCATTTTGCTGTGATGCTGGGAGTTCCTTTCCCAGACCTGAAGAAAAGCCCTGCGTGGCTCGAAAGCTTGTCTCTCTCACCAACAGAAGTTGGTCCAATAAAAGATATTACCTCACGCACCATGTCTCTAGAACAATTCCAGCAGCTAACTGTGCAACAGTTAGAATAAAGGCCAAATTCTGCCTCTGAATGCACACACAGGGCTCAAGTTAGTGGGCAACAATCCCACCTCCAAAGAGTTTACAATCTAAATAGACAAGGCTTGGAGGAAAAACATAGAAACAGAGAGATGAAGTCATTTGCTCAAGGTCACATAGCTGATAGAGATGAAAATAGAACTGAGGTCCTCTGACTCCCTGTATAAGGCCCTATCTATTAGAGCATAGGCCAAATTCTTCTCTCATTTCCTCTGTGCCACCCTGCTAAAGTTAGTGCTGTGAGCGAGGATGGAAAAAACAGTTACCTACCATATCCAGAGGGACAGCTCTGGCACTCCCTGGAGCCCCGCACTCATGCACCAATATAAGGGGCGCTGCCAGCTCTGCACCCTTCCAGCTCCTTCTTGCTGTCAGCTCCAACAGCAGGGTAGGAAAGTGAGTCATGGAATGGACACAAGCAACACATCTTGAAGAATAGTTATGAAAGATAGGTAACTGGTTTTAATTCTTTGAGTGCTTGCTCATGTCCATTCCATGTCAGGTGACTCATAAGCAGAGTCTTTGGAGGTGGGATTGCCTGAAACTGGCTCGTTGGGTGATTGCAAAATAGGACACAAACGTATGGATCATGTCCTGGATAGATATATGCTCCAAGAATGCTGCTGAAGATGCTTGTGCCCTCACAGAATGGGCCTTCACAATGGCTGGAGGTGGGACCTTCGGCTGTTCGTAGCGTGCCCAGATGCAAGGAGTGATCCAAGATGAGATCCTCTGGGAGGACACTGGAAGATCTTTCATTCTATCTGTGACTGCAACAAACAGCTGCATCAACCCGTGGAAGGGGCTCATTCGGTCAATATAGAAGGCTAAGGCCCTTCTAATGTCCAGAGAGTGCAGGCATCTTTCCTCCTCTGACTTATGTGGCTTTGGGAAGTAGTCTGGCAGAAAAATGTCCTGGTTACATGAAACTGTAATACCACCTAAGATAGAAAGGATGGGTGGGGACACACTTGGACCTTATCTTTAAAGGCCATAAAAAGGAACTAAAAGGGCACAGAGCAAGCAGCGTCCCTTAAACCAGTGCCTGAGCATGGGCCTCCTACAGATACCACGGGGTGAGGGGGTGGAAATCTCCGGCAACAGTGCATGCAGCACTTGCACACTTGACATGGAATGGACATGAGCAACACATATAGAAGAAGAATTTGACCCTTCAAGTAAAAATTGAAAAGCATTTTACTGTATGGGAACTGCAGCATGGATCAAGAAATTGTTTTTAACAAGAATCTAATAAAGTGGGACTGAATGTATTATAAAATTGATATCATGTCCTTTCAATTTTTGTACTCATGTAAGGCCAAGCACCATCTTACCCTTGCACTTAAAAAGAGTGTTCAGTACAGGGGCAATATTCTGAGTAACTGGGGAGCTTACATGTTATTTTTAAAAGAACACGGAGTAAATCTACTAGGGAAACCAACAAGATGCTCTATGCAGGATGTGAAAAAACATGAGTTACAGTAAACCTGTGGCTTTCATGTATTAAGATACATTTTCCTTCTGCAAGACTTTGGTTAGTTTCTGTTGTCAGACATTTACACATTGCAAGCCAAAACCAGTCATAGGACTACAGACATTAGAAATATTGTAATCTAGATTTCTGACTAGTATTGGATAGTTTCTTAGCCGAATGGCCTCAATTCAGCAAAGTATTTAAGCATGTTTAACTTTTAACATGAGTTCAGTGGGACCATTCACATGATAAAAGTTAAGCATATGCTTTAGTACTTTGCTGAGTAAGAATGGGATTACTCAGATACTTAAAGTGCTTTGCTGAATCAAGGACTATATCCTCCAGTGCATCATTCAGACTGGTTTTAAATTCCACTATTTCCCTTGGGAAAGTCTTTCATGCTCTAAAAGTTCTCACTCTTTAGGAAGTTTTAGTTGACTACATTCTGTTTTAACAAAGAAGATATGTGGCACTTAATCTGGACTTTTACATGAGATTTTCAGAAACAATTAAATAAACGAGACCCTCTGTAGCAGCAGTTACTGGTTATCACAACATTCACTCTGTACCTCCCTATTTTTCTCCAAAATATCTGCTGTGATCATTTATTTGTAAGACTTCAATTAAACAAGGTCAATTTACATCAATTCAGAATGTATGCTCTTCTGTGTTTTTATTGTTAAGTTAAAGCAGCATGCAAAGTCATGACACTATATATTAATGAAAACAACAACCTGGAGAAGCACAGCAGGACTCAGCTGATCTGCTTCACATGAAGACTTTTTGAAAATCCCAATTAAACCTTTGATGTTTGGCCTGCAGCAATGAGGAGATTCAACATCTCAGCATGTGTATTATGGAAAACTCTCACACAACATTTATTAGCAACCTGAGGGAATACTTCAACTACAGGCAGAAATATGTCCTTTTTGTGCCCTCTTCTCCTTGTCAGTTTTCATTCTAATCACCTGTCCCTATGGTATAGCCCAAAATCAACAAAACAAAAGGAAATGATATTTTTGATCCACAACTGGACAACCTTGTGATCTCTCAGCTCATCCCTCCATCCACAGAGAAGAGCTTGTCTTCAGGTGAAGGACAAGGTCCATGATCAAAAGGAGAATATTCTCTCCCTCTTTTCTTTCTTCTCACAAATTGTCACTTCTCCTTCTAGATTTAGGTGCTTCATCCAATTATAAATTACCTACAAAGACAAGATCCCCTTTGTCATAAACAGATAGCTAAGGGTTAATGTCTCTTTCACCTGTAAAGGGTTAACAAACAGGGAGCAACACCTGACCAGAGGACCAATCAGGAAACAAGATACTTTCAACTCTCAAAGGGAGGGAAGCCTTTGTTTATGGTTTTTGGGTTTGGCTTTGTTCTCTCGAGGTCCTGGACAGGACTAGAAATGAAATCAGGTCTCTGCCAATCTCCCTGCTACAGTCTCTTATCTATTCAGAATAGTGAGTAACAAAAAGTGCAATTTTAGGGCTTTTTTGTTGTTTTACTCTATTTGCCAAGTGTGGATCTGGCTGGTTAGACTTGTTATAATGTGTAGTTCAGGAGAATAGTTGATTTTTTTATGGTACTGAGGAGGAAGGTTTCTTCCTTTGTCTGTAGACTGATAGGACCTGTAAATATTTACATCTTGAAGTTACAGAGATAGATTCTTTAAATTTTTCCTTTTTTAAAATTAGATTAAATTAATTTAAAAGATTCTTTTAGAGAAGCCTGATATGATACTTTCCTTGTTTCCTTTGTTTTAAATCCCCAGGGAGAGTGAGGTGAAACACCAGGACTGGTGAAGGGGAGGAGGGAAGAGGGAGAGAGAGCTAATTCCCCTAGGCCAGGGAATAACTGTCTCTCCTCATGGGAAAGTCATGGGATGGGGGGACGGGGGAAGTTATTTCTACCGTTGTTTTACAAATCCAAGGGATTTGGGGTTTCTTGGGGTCCCAGGGATAGAGTTGGGAAGGTAAGTGCCTACCAAGATATCTTTCATATTTTTGGGTGGTGGCAGGCTATCAGATCTAAGAGCTGGTAAATTAAACTTCCGAGGTTCCATGCAGTACTGCAAATTTGAGGACGCTAAGTAGATTTTGGGAAATATAACCTATGATGATGGTGGAGAAGGTGGAGATAAAGATGGAATCCAAAAGCCAGTAGGAATCATATTTTCTTTTATTTTCTGCTGCAGTTTATAAGCAGAGCGAAGGGTTTTTCTTAAAAATCCAGCCAGAGATTTTTTTTTCCGTTGCTCTTTTCTCGCTGTGTTAGAGATGGCTATTAAGGCTAACGACTGTCGTTATGTTAAACAAAGCAGCCTTAAATGTCACAGACGCAACGCCCAAGCCAGACACTGCATTTGTAAATCAAAGAAATGTTTTCTGTTGAATTTTTAACTCTCAGGAAGAGGGCGTTAGTTAAAAAAGGACTCTGTTGCTGAAGCAACCCCAAGGAAGCCAACAGAGAACCAGCCTTTCAGGCAGTAAACACCAGAGGGCAGCTCAGCACAAGAAAGCAGGAACGATGAGTTCCAAGAGAAAGCCTAAACATGGAACGAAGCAGGCAACGAAGCCATAAGACAAGAATAGAACGGTAGGAGACGGATAGAACTAATTAATGCAAAACGAGCCAAGGAAGAGCCAGTGCACAAAAGAAAAACAGAGGTGGCCCAAAGAAAAACAAGAATAGAAGAAGATGCAACCCACAGAAGACCAGATAGAGACCCGAGAGGAAGACCCATCGGCAGGCCTGGAATAGAACAGACTAAGGCAACGGAACACGTAGCCAATCCTAACAAAACCTTCGCCAATAATGTTCCACAGCCACAAGAATTCGCACGGTACAAGGACAGTGATGCACTGAGGCTTCTTAGAAAAGTTTTGAAGAGCCTGCCTTGGTAGAAAAAAAAAACAGCATCCTGAAGACCAGTAATGGTAGAAATGAGGGCCCAGCTGCTCAGTGGACCCTTAGCAGAGGTGGCCGTGAAATGCCTAAGTGAGAAAAATGACGATTATAAAACTTTGCAAACCAAGGCCAGAATAACAGAATGGGGATAACCCTGAACAAGCCGTCAGTGGTTCAGAAAACCAAAAATGGAACCCAGATAGGTATTCCCCCGACAGTGGAAACGCCTACCACATGCACAGAATTTAATGAAGACTGGATATCAGAACAAAAATTAACAATATAGACGACGAACTGCACGTTCCTGATACAAATTGAGCAGTTCTTAGATGGTGTTCCTGAAGGAAATAGAAAGGTACATCCGAGATGGGAAAGCCCAAAACGGTTGGATAGGCAGGGGAGATTGGAGCCAAAGGATGGAAGAGTGGTAGAAAAAGAAAAAAAGTATGTCAGCGGAATGAATACCCCCAGAGGGCACACCGCAATAAACCCTACAACCCGAGGGCAGCCAAAGACCACCGAGGGACAGCTGAACTGCCTGTCCAGTACAAAGGCTGGTCAGGAATGTAGACTTTTGCAGTCTATGACAATTATTCCATCCCCATGCTACTGGGGGAAGACTTGGCCAACCAGGTGAAGCGGGCCAAGAGAGTGGCAATGACACCCTTCCTTAAAGTAAAATCATTCCAGTTAGACTAATCTCTATTTTTTTCTTATCAGGATCCTTTTACTCTAGACACACTTAATATTTTAAGAGAAAAATTCTTAAGGCAAAAATACTTCTGTGGCAAATATACAACAGTAACCCTCAAACAGCAAGCCCTTTTAGATAACTGTACAGAGTAACTCAGACTACAATATACAAAGCTGTCAAAGGTTCAGAATATCTTTAAAGCAAAGTCTTAAAATACTAGATTATGAAAAGATATAGTAACTTTTCAGGTATGAGATTAATCTGACCAGTGTGTGACCTCAGGCAAAACACTGTGCCTCTGTTTTTCACCTGCAATACAGTGACAGAAATGTTTTCTTTCTCCCAGCCTCTCTCTCTCATCTATTTAGATTTGGGGCAAGGATTATTTTTTACTATGTGCACATGTGGGGGAGGGATAGCTCAGTGGTTTGAACATTGGCCTGCTAAACCCAGGCTTGTGAATTCAGTTCTTGAGGGGAACACTTGGGGATCTGCGGCAAAATCAGTACTTGGTCCTGTGAGTGAAGACAGGGGGCTGGACTCAATGACCTTTTAAGGTCCCTTCCAGCTCTAGGAGCTAGGATATCTCCATTAATATAATATACACCACCTAGTGCAGTGGGGCAGTCATGGTTGGGACCTGTAGGCACTACCATAATATAAATATACAGCCAACCAAATCAATAGTTACAAGCTCTAAAGACTGTTCTAGCTCAGGCAGTCATTTTGGATAAGCACATTACATAACAGATAGCTTGCAGGAATGCCTAGCAAGTCTTGGAAACCCTCTTTTAATGGAGAGTCCAAAGTATGGAGTGGCTTCACACACAGCAACACAGTGTGGGGCTGTATTAACTTTGAAACTAATTCCCTAGTTGGTTTGGGGGCAGAATGGAATGACAGACACACAGCCCCACAGATCCTTCCACTGCACAGGTCTCATGGTGGGGGTGGGAGGGAAGGGAGCACAAAAGAGGTGGCTTGAACCTCCTTTGATGAAAACTGGAGGAAGATCTGTGAATGCCAGGGATGGATCCTCAACATGCAGATCTGGAGGAACTGTTGGGCCCAGGGGCAGCTCCAGGCCCCAGCATGCCAAGCGTATACGTGGGTTGGCATGCCGCGGGGGGCGCTCTGCCAGTTGCCAGGAGGGCGGCAGGCAGGCAGCCTTCGGCAGCATGCCTGCGGAGGGTCCGCTGGTCCCGCGGCTCTGGTGGACCTCCCGCAGGCTTCAGTGGAGCTGCGGAACCAGCGGACCCTCCGCAGGCATGCCTGTGGGAGGTCCACTGAAGCCGCGGGACCAGCAGACCCTCTGCAGGCACACCTGCAGGAGGTACACCGGAGTCGCGGGACCGGCAACCAGCAGAGCGCCCCCTGCGGCATGCCGCCGTGGTTGGGGCGGCAAAATGTCTAGAGCCGCCCCTGGCTGGGCCCTCATGTTTTACCCACCAGTCTTTCAGGCAAAGTTTCATTGACTGAAATTGCCAAAATTCAACATCCTTACAAAAGGATCACCTTCCAAATTGTGGAAGCCTTTAACCGAGATTCTGCAATATTTTGTGTGAATCAAGATTTAGCTGATATACTAGGATCTTGCCAATATGATCCAGAACTTGCCAACAAGGTAAACCAGAAGGTATTTGTAATTGCACTTTGGGGAACAAATTCTAACCTCACACGTATATGCTCATGTACATTAGTTGCACCATGTTAGGACAGAATTTGCCATTACTTAATTTTACTGCTCTTTTGCTAAACTGTTAGTACATTTAACAATCAGTAAGAGGTAGTTTCCTCTCTAACAGAGGCACATTTGAAACAATTGCAGTACTTTCTCTAGAAATCATAGAGAATCAATTATCATAAAAAGTGAAAATTGGCTGATCAGAAATTAGTTGAAAAAATGTTAGGTTTATTTTTTATTTGTATCATGTACAGTTTCATTTTCAGGAAAAATAATATCGTAATATGATTGTGATACTAACAATTATTGCAACAGGATTTGTTAAAACAAATGTTTCAAAATAGAGATTCTACATGAATTGACCATCTACTGTATGTAACAATGGGTCATATAATTTAATCAAGATCAGACCAAATTCAATTCAAGATGACAAAAACCAAAGGCTTACTATACCAAGCCTAACGCAGAATTAGGGCTGTAGGCCAGGATGGTAGAGAAGAGTCCCTAATGCTGGTGTGCTTAAAAATATCACTTTAAGCAATGCAGAAGAGTGCACAATATGTAAGAAGAATTATATTTCCATATTCCAAGAATATCCAAGTTAATTCTACTGTGAACCTGTACTGATTTAGGTTTTGCATTTAACTCTCAAGATACTGCCAGATTTAATGCATTTTAATGCATGTATTGATATTCATAGGCAGAGGAAATTAGCAGGGCATTAACAGGCTTTGACCTCCACTTAACAGTAGCCCTTGCAGTGTTTTGTGTGACTAGGGTTTGGGAGTCCACAAGCAGGAATAAGAAGTTTGAATAATCTATCATTTAATTATCCAATTTTTTTCATATCTGTCCATACACACACACTATATTCAAGAGCGAAAGCATCTTAATGGACTTACCGATATGCAGGGTGGCCAGGGTCCTGGGCAAGGGGGGGGGGAGTGGCTCTGGGCCCCCAGAGGGGGCAGGGCCTTGAACAGAAGGGATGGGGCTGGGCCAGACTCCCTCAGACAGCCCTTCAGTGCTGCCTGGCCCATGCCACCCAGGACTCCGGCAGTGATTTAAAGGGCCCTTAAAGCTGAAGACAAGCAACTTGTATGTGATGTGGTGGTGGAGTGAGAGCCAGTGAAGTTACTCAAGAGGGTGGAGCTACCTGGTACAAATGACAATACAGGAAGGTGAGCTGGGCAGAAAGATTTTAAATGGGGAGGTAGGGGTGTCAGCAAAAGCTAGAGAGGAGGACGTGAGAATAGTCAAGACAGGAAACATGGACTAGTTCTTGCACTGTGGGCAGAAATAGATGGCCAGATCTTGCAAGTGTTAATGTGGAAGAAGCACCAAAATTTGGGTGAATGCGACTAGAAAGAGCAGAGTAGAAGATGATCCCCAAGATACAGGCCTGAATGACTAGTGCAGTGGCAGTGCTGGTAAAACTAACAAAGAAAGGCTGGAGTGGAGGATAAGGAGGAGTTTGGTTTTGGCAAATTAATGGCAAGACATTCCTGAGATGTCAGAGAGACAGGACAAGATGTAGGACTGGATGAAGTAAGATAGGTCAGGGTAAAGAGATCTGTAGCATAAAGATGATAGTTATTACCCACATGAGCAGAAAAGATCAAAAAAGGAATGTGTGCAGAGGGGTAAAAGGAAAGGGCAAAGGTGAGTGGGAGAGGTGAAGAGGATTCTCCAGCCCTGGTGCTGAAGGAGAGCTATGACAGATCTGCATAAGCCAAGGGATAAGAAGATTTCAAGAAAGAGGGTATAATATATTATGTCAAAAGCGATAGAAAGGATGAGAATGAAGAAGGAATCTTGACCAGATGATACGGCCAGGATAAGGTCTTAAAGACTTTGAGCAGAGCAGTTTCAGTGGACTGGAGAGAAAGGAACCTGGGTCTAGGATGAAGTTGGGATGAGTTTTGTCATTGATTTAAATAAGAACAGGATCAAGACATAGATTATAAAGCAAAGCAGATGGATCTATAACCATTTTGGGACCAGTACAAATGGTACCAAAACAAGTAAGTGTCAGACAACATGAAACAAGCATCCCCATGGTCCAGGCACAATGCATACATTGATGGTACATCTCAAACCACACATTTTGTAGTACGCCTGGGTGAAATCTGAAACCCCAACATCCATTTTTCATTGGCTACAGTCTCTCCAAAGAATGATAAAGGCTGAGCTGACATTTATAAACTTGCTGTACATTTAAATTTGTATTGTACAATTAATGCTAACGGTGTTTTACACAGTTCTTCCCACCAGCTGATGTTTATTCATAACTTATCAGTCTGTGCGTGAATTTTCAAGGGCTGTCAGATCGGGCATCTATTTCAAAGGGAAAAATTTGAGGAATTTTGATTAGATTAATAATAATAGTTTGTATTTATTCAATTTTCCCTTGTGAAGTTGCTATGGGCAATTTACAATGATTTCATTATAAACATGAACCTTTACAAAGCCATTAACAAAAAAACAACTAATGGAAAGATGTAGGGAAAAGGGAAGGATCTAAGATGTAAGCAACTTAACATAAAAGACAACTTTGGAAAAAGCTGTTAGGTTGTGTTTAAGAATGGGGTGGAATGGGCTTGATATTGATGCCAAAAAGCAGAAAGTCCACATACTAGTGGCCATCACAACATCATAGTGGAATCACAAGCAGATTAGGAGTGAAAGCCCAAACATCTGTCAGAATGAATATAAGTAGGAGGTCTCAAATATACAAGGGCCTACATCATTATGGACTTCTACGAAGTCTGTTAAAGTCAATCCACCATTAGATAGGACAGAGAGTGGGCAGAAAAACTGATCTTTGTGTATGTTGCTGTTACAAGGTGGTCAAGGGATAAATAAAGGTGCAGTCTGTGCCAAATGAGAGAGCCTTTTTCAGACTATAGGTTAGATTTTAATCTGAGTTATGCATAAGGCTGGTCAAAATGTTTTCACTGAAAAAAATTCTGTTAGAAATTGTTTTGTTAAAATTTAAATTTTCTCATGGAAATTTTCAATGTTGACAGTTTTTAAATTTTCTGATTGGGAAAATCAAAAAGAAAAAATAATTTTGAATGGACATTTCAAAATTTAAAACAAACAACAACAACAAGGCTAAAACCCACGAAAGCTTATGCCCAAATAAATGTGTTAATCTCTAAGGTGCCACAAGCCCCTCTCTTATTTTTGATGATAAAGACTAACCCGGCTACTACGCTGAAAAAAAACCCCAACACTTTCTCTCCTGCTACTTTCTCATTTTTTAAAAAGAATCTTTTCCATACTTTTCCAGTTCAAAAAAGCAAGTGTGAAAAAGTGTGCACTATCACCCCCTACATGGTAACTTTTTCCAATTGTTTCCAGTTGAGATAAAGAAGTTAGAGAGTGGGTTTCTCTCACTTTTTAAACACTCCACCTCCCCCTTTTCTGTGGAAAAAAAGTGCAGGGGGTAGTGGGGAGAAAAAGATATAAGAGGGAAACTCCAAAATCCACAAACTGAGTCTATATTATGTATTGAAGCTATATTTCTAAACTAAATGAAAAAATGTTGTTATGAACTGACACATTGAAAAGAGATAGCTTTTTCATTTCATTTCTAAAAATTTTCCGGACAAACAAAAGTTTTCCAGTGGAAAAAACTCTATTTTCCTGACCAGCTCTCTTTACACATGCTTTTGCAGAATCCTTGGAAGTGGGAAGTATGCCTGGAGAAGGAGGCTATGACCACACAATATATTCACTCAGAATCCCACTCCTTAATGACAACACAGTTTGCCACACTCAGAACACCACATTGTGCACTTTACCAGACTGCGTAAATCTATAGAATATATCTGTTAATCTGAGAATGGAACTGAAGTTGCACTTTATGGCTGGTGACATATTGATGGTATCAAGGGGCAGTTTGTTGCAGAGGTAAGGAATCTGACCTTGTTTGGGTAGTATGATGGTTGTGTATTAAGATGTGCAAATGAAGGAGGCCTTAATTGTAATTTCCTTGATTTTTAGTCAGTTATTCTCCATGGTTAAAGGCACCTTTGAGAAGCCTATGTTAATTTATTTTATTCCACATATAAAATGAACACTTTTATCATAATGTATGTGAAGATATGCAAGATATACTTTAAATATTACCATTCTGGCCAATTTTTACGATGGTTCAAATTGATTACGGATATATCACAGAGAGAGAGTTACTCTAGGTTTTACTAGTATTCCAATACAGTAACTCCTCACTTAACGTTGTAGTTATGTTCCTGAAAATTGCGACTTTAAGTGAAATGAAGTTAAGCGAATCCAATTTCCCCCTAAGAATTAATGTATATGGGGAGTTAGGTTCCAGGGAAATTTTTTTTGCTAGACAAAAGACAAGATATTAAAAAAAAGTAAAAGTTTTAAATAATGTTAAACAATTTAATACTGTACTCACCAGTGATGATTGAGAAGTCTGGGTGAGGCAGGGGCTTAGTGGGGTCGGGGCATGGGGGCTTGCCCCGCTCCACCCGCTGGACTTCCAGCTGGGAAGCGGGGTCGAGGTGTGGGGGCTTGCCTCATTCCACCTGCCCAGCAACCTAATAACGAAACAATTTTAACCAGGACAACTCTAAGAGAGGAGTTACTGTATTTAAAATATATCTTGCATAATTTCACATGCAGTATACATACATGTAATGCTCCCTCACTCTTCCAGTCAGAGGCCACTGTGGGGTCAGGACCACAGCGTGCAAGACAGGCAAAGGCCCCCAATAGGGCTTTTGTGGTAAATAGTCAATACCAGGCTTTAGCCTGGACTAGGGTAGCTCAGGTAGTCAGCCCTGTCATAAGTAGATAGGTAAGGTAAGGGTTAATTTTCTTTTGCCTGTAAAGGGGGAACAAAGAGAACCAAACACCTGACCAGAGGACCAATCAGAGAACTGGATTGTTTAAAGTCAGGGGCGGGAATTTGTATACTCGGGGTCTTTGTTGTTTTCTCGGCTATGGGTAAACAAGTTTTCTTCTAACTCCATCTTATCTCAAATATTCTACCAAAAGTCTGTGAGTACAAAGGGAAACAAAGTAATTCGGCTATGAGGAGCTTTGTGTTGTATTTACAGATGTGGATTGCTGGGTCTTTGTTGCTTCCTCGGCTGTGAGGGACAAGCTATCTTGCTAATTCCAATCTTCTTCTCATTCTACTAAAAGGCAGTGAGTACAAAACGGAAACAAAGTAAAATCGGCTATGATATGCTTTGCTTTGTACTTACTGTGTGTGATTGCTGGTCTATTTAAATTGGCTATTTTTTAAATCAGACTGGGTTGTTCATATTTTCTTAAGTAGGAGCCTGTATTAATTTTTATGCAAGTTATTATTCTGTATTTTCTCTTTTTCTATATAAAGCTTTCTTTTTCAAAACTTGTGGAAGGTTCTTTTTCTAGTAAGGCAGAGAAATTGGAACCTCTGTATCAGGTATCTGTCTCCCTCACGGGAAGGCAGGAACGGGGAAAGGCAAAGCCAAGCTGTTGGTATTTTGCATCTCAATTGTCCTGAGGGAAAAGAACGCTTATCTCTTGGGAAGCAGAGAAACAGGTTATCTGGAGGTCCCCCCAGGGGAGGGTTGGGGACACCAGAGAGAGGAAAGGGGGGTCAGGCCCTATCAATTCCTGACCTGGTGGCAGCCTATCAGATCTAAGCTGGAGATTAAGCTTAGAGGACTTCATTCTAGTACCTTATATTTGAACTCTAAGGTTCAAATCGAGGAATATTACTACGACAAGCCCTTACCTACAGTCTGTCAGGGCTGGCTAGGGCCTGGGCAGAACTCAGGCAACCAGCAAACACACAGTTTCTCAGGGGCTGGCTTTGGCCTGGGTGGAGCAGAGGCAGCCAGTAAACAAAACAGTCTCCAGGTGAGCTAGGCCTGGGCTTGTGTAGGCTCAGGGTGCCAGAAAGCAAACAGTCTTTCAGGGCTGGCTTTGGCCTGGGCAGAACTCAGGTGGCTAGCAAACACACAGTCTTTCAGGGGTTGGCTTTAGCCTGAGTGGGGCTCAGGCAGCCAGCAAACAAACAGTCGCTAAAGGTAAGTGGTCAGGGAGCTCCTGTCCTGGGCTAGAGCCTCCTTGCACCAGGTATGGGGTCTGCCACCTGAGGTGGGGTGGCAGGGGGACGCTGGCCCACCCTACTCCACTGCAGGGGCAGGATTGGCTGCCCCTGTGTCAGCGGGGATCCAGCTGCAACACGCCAACTGAGCCACGCCGGGCTCTGCAGCCGGCTGCTCCGTGGCTGCCCCTGGGCTACTTCCTGCCTCCCCGGGGTTTGATACCTGCAGCCTCCAGGCCTCTTCCAGCTCTTTGGGGTAAACAGCAGCGTATACTCTGGGCCAGTCGTCGTCCACGTCTGGGGATCGGGAACAGCCAGGTGTAGGTTCCTCTCAGGGCCTCTGGAGAACAGGCCGTTGCAGGGTCTCCCCCAACTGTGCTGTAGGGCCGGCCTTTTATACTTCCGGCCACGCCCCGGTACTTCCGGCGAGGTGGGATGGGGTGATCTAGGAGGATGTAATGCCCCCTCACTTTCCTGGTCGAAGGGAGGCCACTCAGCCTCACTACGGTATATCAAAGTAATTTTCTCCCCTCCCCAATGTACTGTAAACTATTACTTTAATAGTAATAATATGGTTGACTTTTCCCTTCCATATAACATCATTTCTGATTTAAAACTGCCTAGCACGGAGTGGTACAGGGTTTACTGAAAGATTGCCTTTATTGTTCTGATGCATGCACAAAAAAAGGGGTAACCCTGGCATGAGAAAGAGAATTTTATCTATAAAATATTTTATTTTAGGCTATTATCAGTACTAGGCCTGGCTTTAAGTTACATTTTAACCATAAACTCGGGAGAAGCTGTCCCAGATGGTGAACATAAAACATGCTGTAAATTTTAATGAAGCAAACAAGTAACTAATAACCATAATGCCAATACTCCTGTGTTTTTGGTAGACCTTAATAAAGCAAAACTAAAAAGGGACATGCAGCATTTAAGTAAGTGCCTAAGAAGCCTAATATAATTTACTAATTCAGCTATTCACACTCTGATTGCACAGCCCCTGGTCATCTGCTCAAGTACAGCTGCTTCATGTATAAATAAATAAATAAATTTTTATTGTCCACCATATGTCCCAACTTGTAATACTTGCTGGCATATTTCAGGTCACCCAAAGTTCATGCAGATTTTCTTGAATGGACAGCACCATGACAACAATATGGACACTTTCACACTAGGTTTCAGCACAATTGGAAAAAGCTCCTTGCAGCAAAGGATCTGATCTCTCATTTTGAATGTAGTAACCAGATGTTTAGTAAAATAAATTGGCTCCACAGACACTTGTCCAAGGAGTATAGGTATAGGATTTCAGTATTCGTAATGGATATCAACAACAAGCCATGTTCTGTTAAGATCAAAAACAAAACTAAAAGACAGCCCAGCCAGTTCTGATTTTTAAAAGAAAGACAGGCATGAGAGAATAGTAATGACACCCACACTTGTTCTGTGCTAGTGCTCCCACTACTACTAACACGGAAGTAGCATCTCTGTGCATCACAGCCAGCCTCTATTCCCCACACCTCATGTAAAAAAAAAAATGGAGCAGAATTAACAGCTGAAGCTAGAGCATCCTGCTGCAGTACAATGCAGAAATCAGCAAGCAACATTTCATTGATCATCTATTTACAGTGCTGGTGAATAGGGGAAGGAGGCACTGTGGAAGTGGGAGATCTGGTTTATATACACACCTCCTACTTCTGAGAAGAAAGATGACCACAATCAGTAGGTGGTGTCTGAAAGAGAACAGGAAACAGGAGCCCATGCAAAAACCAGTTTGGGTGCATAGCACGAGGATCGCATTGCTACTGTGATAACAGATGATGCTACCAAGAGGTGCACAGTACCTGATATTTTAAATCTTTTTTTTGTTAAATATAATAAAACTTTCAACTTTCAAAACTGAATCCAGACACTGAGTCATGGGGCTTGTTCTCAAAATAGACATGCACAGTTTGTGTTAGCAAAACACTTATCTGCTTCTCACTTTTCCTGCTGATATAAGAGGAGGGATATTTTGCCAGGAATGCGTTGCTAATGTTATAAATAATCTACACAGTACTGTATGAGAGGAAAAAAAGGAAAATGTTTGTCAAATGTCTATATTCTCAGGGAAAAGCCATTCTTCTAAATTCAGGAGATACAAAATGGTACTGGGCTTCTGTCATAGATGACCAGGAGTAAAAAGCTTGTAATCTGCTTGTAACCCTATAAACACACAATCCCACAAACTCACAACTGTAAAACTCACTTTACAGCTAGTGAACTGACCACTCGACTGAGATCTTTTCCTCTTGAGTTACATCGGGGTTTTGTTCACTCCAAAACAAAGAAAAAATCAAAAAAATATCTCATTGACCATTTCTTTCATTTCTGGGATTAGTGTTAGTGCATTCTATGTAAAAGTGTAAAGCCAGAGAGACACATTCTATGGGCCATGGAGTTTAGATGGTGGTCGTTTATTTAAAGGCGCTTCAACCTGGCCTTCTGTATGCACTCCCCCTGCCCAGAAATCTGAATTCACAAACAGAATATGTTTCCATTGTTTTAACCATGGGATAATCCTTGATCTTCAGCTCCTGGTCTTCCGCATTTCTTATATCTGACAGTCTGCTCATCACCTCCCCTGCACTATGCATGCCACACTGCCCACACCACAGCATTTTCTCACTTCATCCTTTGCTAAAATCTTCATTATGCCATTGTCTCTCACCTTGACTCTTGTAGCTGTTTTCTCTATCGCCTCGCCAAGTTCCAATCCTCTCTACTCCTACATCAGCAGATGTCCACTTTCTCACCTTCATTTCCAAAAAAATGCTATCACACTCTTCATCTTCAGATAACTCCACTGGCTTGAATTAAAACCTTCCATGGATTTACTCCAGCCTATCTCAGCGATCTAAGGGTATAATTTTATTGTGCCTATCAAGATGTCTCAGAATAAAAAGGCAAAGTCCAGGATGAGAGGTGGTTGTGTGCCACCCTTGTGCTTCCTGCATTCTGCCTGCTCTCTGGGAGCAAGACAGTTTCTCACTCTGAACAAAATCCTGGCCCCAGAGAAGTCAATGGGAGTTCTGCCATTTACTTCAGTGAAGGCCAGGATGTCACCCTAAATTACAGTGCATAACACGATGGGGTCAAAATCTCCATTGGGCCCCATGTACCAATGTATGGCAAATAATATATATGAATACACACATACGTAGGGGAGAGGAGAAACTGTTCAAAAGTTAGGGTGCTAGCCTGTGGCTTAGGAGACCTCCAATTAATTCCATGCCCTGCCATACACTTTTTGTGTGATCTTGGGCAAATTGCTTAATGTTTCTGTGCCTCAAGTCTCAATCTTTAAAATGGCAATAATACTTCCCGGGGTCTTGTGAGGTTAAAGTCATTACACAGATTGTGAGGTGGTCAGGTACTATGATGATGGGCACCGTGTAAGTGCTTAAGATGGAAAAATAGACCAACACAATACCTCAAACTAAAACTATCAAAGGAGAAAGAATAAAGGCAAGCTAGATTCTGATCTAAACTTCAAGGTCGTCCTCCTGGATTTACACCAATGTAAATTAAATCAGACTCTGGCCCTGAATTTGCAAATAGATTATCATTCCAAAAATGGATACATGTACTGTTTACACAATCACATGAGACACTGCATACACACATGCTCAAACACCTGCTTGTTACACATGTACTGCTTCCTGTTTAATTAGACATGGCCTGTTGTGTTTGTGTGTTGGTTTTTGATACGATGCAAAGAGGTCTTTTCATTCCCCTTTATCAGAGGTTCCCAAAGCCAAGACAGGTGTCTCAGGGATTAAATCTAATTTAAAAAAAAAAAAGAGTGGGGTGTGGGGGTGGAAGGAAGGGACATATCAATCCTCAGTGGAGCTAGAATTTGAGAGCAGAGAGCAGGTGCAGTGAGAGACTTCATGCATCCGGCTCATTTACTCCACCATGTTCTGTTGAGGTCCAAATATTAGTCTTTTCATCCCAGGGTGACACTGGCAGCATGAAGCCTCTGTTAAGAGAAAGACAAGCCCAATCTGTTTAATACCTCAGATGGCAGCCTCAACACCATGGCTACCGTGGTAACCAGACCTGACTTCAATCATTGCTGCTTTTGTTGGCTGGCAGCAAAATGAAACCAAGTACCACTTCTTACCATTGTATAGACTCATACATAATAATCCTCTCAGAGCTTATCTTAATGAATTAGCAATTACTGTATTAGATGGGAGAGAGGCTGCAGCTGACAACAAGCCACATTTCCCCCTTGTTTTCTTTATTTTTTATGAGCATTCATTTTATTTTTGAGCTAGAAAGAGGTCTTTTTTTTTTTTTTAAATTATCAGCCCTTTGGATGTTCCACTGAAGTCAAGGGGCCTGAGTTAGAACTGCAAGATCTTTTTAAGGCTTGATCTGGATATTGTTGCCAACTCTTGCAATTATCTCGCAGTATTTGGCGGTTTTCCTTCAAGCCCTGTGATTATGTGAGAATATCACATTTTCTTTTTTTTTAAGGTAATTTCTATCCCTCAATGTTGAGGAGTAAACCTTGAAAATGAGACCTAGGTATACCCTAAAGGCTCAAAATCCACAAGGCAAATATATATTTGTTATAAGTTATTTTGAAAGTCTTATGATTTTAAGTCAATCACATTATTTTATTTTCAGGCCTGAGTGATGATTCATGAATACTTTGTGCTGACAACACTATCACTGCCTTTCTTCTAAAATAAAACCAAGATTTCTCCTTCTATAGTTTCAGCTCTGAAAAGAACACTAGTCTCTCTCTCTCTCTCTCTCTCACACACACACACTTATTTATGACATGAGATCTTATTAATGGTACCTATTTACAAACTACCATTAGCTCACCATAATTTTATTGTGCACCACCATAGGGTTTCTTATTTTCTCTGGTATTACTCAGGCTGTTGCAATTAAAAGTAGAATTTGGCACCGTGATATTGCTCCATTAACCCCATTGGGCCCAGTTTTTGTCTCACTGTTTTACAGCATTATAACTCTGATGAATTCCATGCAGTTACTTTTGGCTTATACCAGTGTGAGCAAAGAATGACTCATCTTCTCATATGCCACTTGGATTCTGATCTTCCTTGCATGAGTGCAAAACCAAGGCAGTCATGATAGTGTGCATTTAGAACCAGGCAACATGGACCTGATTCTCAGCTGTTGTGAATTGGCATACGTCTATTGAAGTCAATGGAGCAACATCAGTTTGCACACTCTGAAGGCCAGTTTGCATCAATCTGCACACTCTGAAGGCCAGTCTATGCAACTATGCAATAACAGGGGGGTCAATTCTGAATGTTTTCAGAGCTCAACAGAGTTTATGGGGCGCTGCTAAGATATGAAAAACAGCAGAGGATGAACTCTGTACCATTGTCTCAGGCCTCCTCTCCGCATACAACTCATGTCAGATCCTATACCATTGGCAAGGTGTATTATTTTCAGTCATCACAGAAAAACCAGAGCGGTGTGACTATGATCAGTCTCACTGATGAGATGGGTATGAAAGTATATGAGGTTGGGTAAGGGTGGAGCCTTCCCTAAGTCAAGCAGGCTTGCTTCTTGGGTTCTCACAATAAATCTACATTGCAGTCAGAGGTGTGACTACAGTACTTGTAGACATACCCATGCTAGCTGTGATCTAGCTAGGTTGAATAGCAGTGAAGTCACAGTAGCACGGCTAGCAGGCTAGCCACTTAAATAGATACCCAGATCCAGCCTGGCTTGTACCTTGTGCTGCCAGCCACGGTGCTGCAGCTTCACCGCTATAGTTATTTGAGTTAGAGAGATCATAGCTAGTCCAGGTATGTCTACACTAACTGCAGTCATACCTCTGATTGCCATAGAGACATACCCTGAGCTTTTAGGCTAGATCAGACCTCTTCTGAATGATCAGGCAGACTAAGTAATGAACCTGCCCTGCAGGCTAGGCCACTGACAGCAACAGAGGAAAAATGGAAACATAAGAAAGGAGCTCAGGAGAAAAAGATCCAGACTCAAAGAAGAACTGTTTTCTCTGGAAAGAGCTAGAGTCCCTTTTCTCCTAAATTCCAATGTCTTTCTTATCCTTTCCCCACGACTGCTCTCAGGGGTCTAGTCTTCGGGGCAGACATTATTTCAAATGCCTGGTGAATACTAAACAACTCAAAAGAGAGGGAGAGGAATGAAAACCTCAAGAACTTGAAAGAATAAAAAATTGGGGGTTCTTTGATTGACATTCTGGCTTTTAAGCCTTCAGGGTTTGCATTTTCAAGCTTTTTTTCTGAAATCATGAGAGCTAGGAACTTAGCTTACATGTAAAAATAGTGAGATTCTCATATACTCATGGGACTCTAATAAATGAGACTGAAAAATACCTCCAATTTTGCAAAAGCTCAGGATAAAAATTGTGAGTTGGTAACACTGTGACCCTATCTGCTTTTGCTCCTAGACTGGTTAGATAAAACAAAAATATTATAAACTTATTCTTATTTTCACACATTTATTTTCACCAGCCTCCCTCATGTTAAAGATTTTCCGCGTCTTCTATTCAGAGTCCTGGAGAGAGTGTCACCATATGCTCACTGCAGGAAAGCAGTTCTAAAGATCCCCATGTTATAGAAGAATACACCTAGGCACAAACTGGCTAAGTAACTTGACGAATGCTACATAGTAAGTCAGTGGCACAGAAACAGAACATAGATCCCCTGACTCCAAGAGGTGCTTCTCAGCCAGAAGAACATCTTTCCTCTCCTACACCTGTAAGATTTTGAAGCCAGTCTACATTTTCTTTTGTTGAGCCGCTAGTTGCATCTTACACCTGCCTTTCCTTTCGTTCTTCCTAGTGATTCTTCTGTTAAGTATTCTCCCAATGTTCAAAATTCACATTGACCTAAGCAAGTGTGGCGGACACTGCTCCTGCAATGAGTAAGGATCCTTTACTCAAGTTATTAATTCTACACTTTTCACCCCAAGAATAGTTGTAAGACGCATAGGCAGCTAAAAATGCCATTCTCATCAATATGAACATACTTAAATGTGTTTAAAACTAGAGCTAGCTCTCAACCAGAACTCTAGATCTGAATCCCGTACATCTTGCCAGTGTTTGAAATCTGAAACCAAAGCTGGATGTGAATTTTGCAAGTGGCCCTTCTCTTTAGAGCGAGATGAACAAAAAAACCCAGCTCTAATCAGACCCAAATGTTGGTGGTTTGAATGCAGATCCAAAATTTCATCATCTCCTCCAAGAAAACACAATAAATTAGGCATCTCAGTATGGAAAATCCTGAGCTTTGAAGATAAACTACAAGGCCTGCCCTGGAAGGGAGACAATTGCCCACATCAGAAAGTGGATAGTACCTCTGTTCACACACACAGTAATGAGCTTCAGTTTAAGAAAGAGAGAAAGATCCCTATGTATGATTTTAGTACAGACAACACTACAGTGCTACCTCATAAAAAACAGTTGCAAGTGGCAGTTCCCAGAGAGCCAGAATTCACACGATCACCCACATTGCACTTTAATTGGTACAGCCAAAGAGGGACATTTTAAAATAACTGAATAGACAGATGGCTAAGCAAGGCAAAAGTACTAACAGAGTCTATTTTAGAGTGGCCAGATAATTGCAATCCAAGAGGAGCACCACAAATTAAGCAGATTATCTATAGCTAGCAAATCTGTAAAGCAAGTGAAAGAAACCCTCCCTGCTCTGTCTGTTAATTCACCCTAGAATGATTCACTAACACACACTTTGGACCAGTGGCAATTGCAGATAAATCAAGTAGATTTGGGGATTTCCATTCAACCATAAATTCTTTGGCACAAGGACCTCTTGCTAACATTTGTTTATACAACTTTCCTTTGTACATTACTGGGAACAGAACTCCTGTCTTCTGGATCTCAGCTCACTACTTTTAACATAACACCATACTTCCTTCATCCATGGCATAATAATTATGTATTTAGTTAATGCTAATGCCAAAGTGTCCCAGTAAGGATCAGAACTCTACTGAGCTGCTTACTATACAAAAAACAAGACATATTCCCTGCTCCAGATAGTTTAAAATCTACAGTGAAATAAGATGCAACAATGAAGTGTTACAAACGATAGTGGGGAGGAAGGACAAAGAAATTAACAGTAAGATCATATAGTTTACATTGGTCAGTTAGGTGCATAGTTGGATAGTTCTCAATCATTTGGGAATTCTGTTGTCCATTTTCTTTTAAAAATAAATAAAATCAGCTACCTTTGGACTGCTGTTCAACCTAGCCATCATAGTTGGCTGTTTATTTCTAGGCATCACAGCAGAAGTGGATCTTGAAGGATTTAAAGGAGAAGGTAGCAACCTTAGAGGTTAATGCAACGTGGGCATTCCACATGTAAAGGGCATTGTGGAAGAAAGCACAGAAAAGTGTTGGGGAAAGGCAGACAAATGGTCATTCAAAGCTGACATAGTTGGGAAGGCTGAAGGAGTGGTGGCAATTCAGTAAGAGACAAGGGCAAAAAGGGACAAAGATTCTAAAGGCCGTGAAGGTGAGAATAAGAAGCTTGAATCCAATGTAGAAGGCAGGGAGGAAGAGAGCCAGTGAAGGTGGAAGTGGCACAGTCAATACAATGGGCTAGGAAGATAATCCTAGTTCCTGAGTTCTGTATGGGCTGACAGGAGTGATATGAGTATCAGAGGAGAGGTTTGTTACATACCCAGTAATGGAAATTTAGGCCCATGCTTTTTCAGCATACATATAGAATTACATTTAGTTTACTAGCAAACAATGGCATCTAGCCTCTATTTTCAACTAAAAGCCGCGATGTAACTCCCATTAAATGAATGACCATGCTGTGCTAATATCAAGGGAAGACTATTTTAATAAATAACAAATCGCTAATGGCTTGGAGGGGTTTGGGCAGTTGGATATAGCATATAGCATTCACACTCTTTGGAAGATAATTTATTTTTATCATTCCAGAAAGCAGACTGGAACTTTCTGGTCAAAGCTTTTCCATCAAAACCGTCCTTTTGATGGAAACTGGCTTTTTGACAAAATGGAAATTCTCACACACAAAATTCTGTTTTCATTGAAAAACAACATTTTGGGAGCGATTTCATCAACTGTGCACCAAAAAAAATGGCATTAAATTTTTTCAATGAAAATCCAAAAAGCTTAGAAGAAAAACTTAATTTTTGTCAAATTGTCATGGAATGAGAAAGAATGAGAATCATTCCTGACCAGCTCTTCTCACAAGATTTCTTGGACTTCCTGGCTCCAAGAAGCCTGAAAATGCAGCCTCAGGATAATTTTCAATTTTTTTTTAATGTAGTTTTGGTCTAAGTCATTTGAGATTGCATTTCATTTGTACCTATGGGCCTGATTCTCGATGGTGCTAAATGCCTACTGTAAGATGCTGTGCAATATTAATTCCCATTGGTCTCAGTGGGAGTGGATGGTGTTCAGCATTTCAAAGAAGTATGTGTTATGTTTGTCTTATCACTTATAATTGTAGTTATTTAACTGCAATTTTACTTGTAAAAACACCCTTGCAGAAGAACTTGCAGTGCTACACAGTTAAAAAGACTACCATCACCACTAACAATTAGCACCTCGTGAGACCGATAAGACTTAAAACAAATAAAATACCTAAAGGACAACCAAAGGTGGCATAATTTTTTTTTAAATGTTTACATGGTTTGAAGTTTGAGGTTTGGATGGAAACATAAGTTCATCTACTTCAATATAATATTTATCTGAATTACAAACAATCTCACAATGCAAAGTCACAAAGAAGCATGACTACAGCCTTACAAAATTAAATTTAAAGCCCTATCACACATCACATCACCCAGCCCCCCAAAAAGTTAATTAAATTTTGATCCTATACTCATTCACCTAAGCCTAGAATAGACCCTAAAGCTTTTGAATTAAGTGGGATGGGATGAACAGCTCCTGCAACATAAAAAGCAAGAAGACTCAGTGGAAAAAACGAACTCATTCATGCTATACATAACTTAAGCCTACTTGTAACTACTGTGTTTCAGGATAGACAAATAAAATCTGTTTCATTTAATGTTTCGTGACTTCCTTTCACATTATATTTCTTCTCGGTGGTCTTGGCCTGGCCAGGCAATACTCTGTTAAAGCCCCATTTTCAAAACCCCTGGTTTAAGAGATGACATTTTAATGTAGTCAGTGCCCATCTCCTGAGCTTTGTCATGAAAGAAATGTCTGTTCTGTGGAGATAAATAAAGCACAGAGAGAGATGCAGAACCTCTCACAAGAAGCTCTCTGTGCTTCTGCATTAAGTCGTTTGTTAATTAAATCTCATTTTAGTTTTTGTTCAGCAGAAGTGAAGCATTTGATGTAGTCTTTATATCCTGTCAGATGCTCATCTCCCTCATACTACATCACCAAAAGACCGCTTGGAATCTTCCTCACACGCTGGTTCTACTTAATATCTCCAGTGACTTAGGTGTATGCTGACTTCATAGGCTAGTAAATACGGTATATTATTTCTGTACTAAGTTGTCACAGAGCGTCTGTTCACTTGCATGAAGCGATAAACAATGCTGTTACAACTTTGTGCTGATCTCTTCTGTGCAAGGTGGCACCTACTATACCATGACATGTTGGCTGCCACAATCCCAAGTGCAGCTGAACAATTGCTGCCCAAACATTAGTACTTTTGATATATGAGTTTATTTAAAGCCTCTATCAGAGGCTGATGATTGGCTGAAAACACCTGCTTCACTGCAACCATGATAAGACTCTCAGCCCAGTGAAACACAGATCATCATTCATCATCAAGCATTTAAACTTAGCTAATAGTTAACTTTAAACTCTATTGCTCTACTCCTTCCGTTTACCTACCGAGCAGCAAAAGATGAAGGGCGCTGTGTTAAGTCGTCTGTCTGCAGGCATATAACAATATTTACACTCACTTATTATTTTATTTCCTGTAATGCAAATGGTTACTTAGAGGAAAAAAAATGCAACCAATCATCGTGCCAATTTTGCAACCAAGTTCTGCAGTCCACACTCTTCACGTTGTATAGATCTTCAAGAAATACATTCCGTGACTTGCGTCTAGACACAGACCAGTTGTGCAGAACCTACTTGTACTGACAGGAAGCATAAAGAGATTGTGGCCATAACCATCACAATCAAATTTGCTGCCTTGTTAGGCTAAGCAAAAGTCAAGGGGGACAATTAAGGGATCAATGGTGATGACGGTGCAACAAAACAGCAGCCCAGGCATAAATAACTCAAGGGAAAGAGGCATTCAGTACAAGGACAGTCCACACCCCTGAGGGCTGAAGGACTTAACAAAATACAGCATCATTGCAAATGCCCAAAATTTGTAGGGTGCCTTCCTGATCATTCGAGCCATGATGACCTACGTATCTCAAATAAGGCAGCAGGAGTCAATATTGTATCTCTTCAGCTACCTATTTCCCAGAAGCACAAAATGAATTAGAAAAGTCAGATGTTGGATTTCAGATGCTCTCCAGCTTCAGATAGTGTTTGATTCTCAGAACTTCCTCCTCCCACCCAGCTGCCTCTCTTTTTCAGAGATCTGCAGTGATCTTAAATATGATTGTCTCGCACTCCCCTCCTGGCCATTGGCTTCACCTGCCTACTGCCATTTTTAGTCTGATCCAGGTGTCTTGGGCTCTCCTGATGCTTCTCTGCTGCACAGATGAATTTCTATAAATTTCTTTTCATAGTTATTAAATTGCTGAGGGTAAGCCCTTTGCGTTTATACCAGGGGGAAGGAAGAAAAGTGTCAGAGCTAAGCACAGACCTTCCACGCTCCTCAGTGCAACACCTAAGCAAGCCTAGATCTGTTGTCAACACTAACTTCGCAAAAGTCAGTGGGGAGCTGTGAAGTGAAGGCAGAGGTAGGGATGACCCCTTCCCCCTATGTGGCACTGGCCAGTTGCATTCACAATATGCTAGGCACTGTAATAAGTTTCCTTGCAATATATTATTCAGCCTCTGAGTATGTTTGTGGGCTGTGTAAGCATTCCAAGTAAGGCATGGTCCCCAGTAAACAACAAGCAGAACGAAGTTGGAACTCAAGCTATTTTCTTCAAAAAACACCTTCTGCTTAAGATGTGTGACTCTGTGTATCATGACTGATACAAACAAAGGAGAGGACAGTTGCCTGTAGTGTTTACAATCTAATTCAGGGGTAGGAAACCTATGGCACGCGTGCTGAAGATGGCACATAAGCTGATTTTCAGTGGCACTCACACTGCCTGGGTCCTGGCCACCATTCCAGTGGGCTCTGCATTTTAAATTTAATTTTAAATAAAGCCTCTTAAACATTTTGAAACCTTATTTACTTTACATATAACAATAGTTTAGTTATATAATATAGACTTCTAGCAAGAGACCTTCTAAAAAGGTTAAAATGTATTACTGGCACACGAAACCTCAAGTTAGAGTGAATAAATGAAGACTCAGCACACCACTTCTGAAAGGTAGCCGACCCCTGATCTAATTATTCCCTCCCTTACCCTTAATATCATGGTAACCTTCTTTGTGCTAAAAGAAGGCTTGATGCAATTTGCTCCAGAGCCCAAAAATAGTCATCTGATTTTATACATCAAATATAATCGAATGCAAAAATTTTGAGAGAGAGCTCTGAGTTTTTCAGACATGATGCCAACATTTTGAACTGAAACTTTCAAAGGGGCCAAGAGGGTATGACAAGAGCTCCTCCCATCGCTGTAATAAACCCACCTCCCCAGAAAGCGGTAGCTAGGCTGATGGAAGAATTCTTCCATCAACCTAGCACTGTCTATATGGAAACTTAGGTCACAATAATTATGTCACTCGCCAATATGGATTTTTCACCCCCTTGAGCAACGTAACTCAGTTGCTCTAATTTTCTAGAGTAGACCAGCCTTATGTTCTCCAAAGTTCACTTGCAGTTTTGATAAGTGTATTGAGTGACTCAACAGCAAACTTCTGACAGATTAAGGAGCATCACTAACAAGCCCTGATGAGTGATATTTGCAATTTTAGGCTTGTACATAAAAAGATCTTTTAAATGCTAAGAATCGAAAGTGCTGGTGACTTTAAAGAGAAACAGGGAGGTCTTTGGGGCACCTACAGGGATGTCTGCCTCTTCCTCCACCACATCCTCTTCTCAAAAACAAAAAACAGTGCTCCTGAGTAAATCCGAATGCATTAAATTCCCAAGTCACAACAGTGTTTTTCTGGTTTTAATATAGGGGTGGGGAGGAGAATATTAGGCTTTAAAGACTCCATTTTCACAAGCAGTCTCCAAATTTGCATGTCTGAACTTTGGCACACAAAAATTTGGAGTTTCTGATGAAAATCAGGTAGTAGATATCGAACCATCCAATTCTTTTATGCAAATGATATTTGTCCAATTGAATCCACTCCTTTCGGTATCAAGTATTTCACACCCAATAGTTTAGTCTATGTAAATCTAGGGTCTGTTCCTGCTCCAAATAATGTCAATAGAAAAAAATTTGAATTGGCTTTAGTAGTACAGGATCAAGCCATTAGGCCCTGATTCAACAAAGCACTTACACATGTGCTTTGCTTTAAGCAGGAGATTACGTGTTTTGCTGAATCAAGGACTCAGAGTCCAACTCTAGAGGGAAACTGCCCTGAAAAATGTAACAAATACTTTGTAATAATATCAAGCTGTCTCTCTGTAGGAGTGAGAGCAATTAAAATACATATACCATGTAAGCCAGTGGTCTGAATAAGTTCTCCCCCACCATCTATTGATGAACTGGGGTAAAACACCTCAGAAGCTAGACCGTATTTGCGTTGGATTAACCTATTTTGTGTAGGTGATCTGCAGACATACCTGCTTTGCCAAAGTGATCAACTTGTGCTGTTTTCAGTTAAGATTCTCATAAGTCTTGGATGCAGGGGTAATGAAATTTTGTTATCCTTATTGTATGACTAAACGGTAGCAGAACTGTGCTGAATATGCACTAACAGTGAGCAAGGGAGAAGAGTCACTCAAAATTTAACCTCACTCACTAAGCAGGGATAGTGATGCCAAATCCAAGTGAAAATCAGAGGAACCAGTGACAAGTAGTCCTACCTGGTGGATGTAGACTCTGAAGTGTCATTTGATACCTGCCCCCCTTCCAGTGTTTAAAGATGGAGCTGAATAAATGCAACTGAGAATACTTGTTTCTTCTCTGTTATCATGAGAGCTGAAGTCATTGATAAACTGATCTAGGGAGGTGAGCCTTACACCTGGTTGAGGTCAGTGTTGTGATGAAAGACAATGCAGAGGAGGCCTCAGCAGTGAGATCCCCCACTGCCCAGTGAAATCATTAAAAGCTGAAATCACAGGACTGGGCTAGATGAAAGAACCTCAAAACACACCATGGTGACAGCAGCAGTGATGAGCAGCTTCCTGCTTTTAATTTTTTGAGCACAAAACAGTTGTGAACTGGTCAAACTGAATTTGTCTGAAAAGTCAAGTCAATGTTTCTGGTTAACATTTTGCAATATTCACCTAGCTCTATTGATCAACTTGACCAAACCCTTAAAGGTTTCTTATTTAGTGGTTTCCAATAAGAAACTAACCTCAAATGAGTTAGAGGTTTGGATGTGCATTCAAAATTTCAGGGGGTTATTAGAGTATCTGCACTATTTGAACCTTGAGTCTGCAAAAGAAGGTTGACAATTTCATGTCCTCATGCAGTATTTCAGTTCTTCCTATCCTGACTGAATCAGAGAAGCATATAAATGAAAAACAATTAGGGTGACCAGATGGCAAGTGAAAAATTGGGAGAGGGGGTAATAGGAGACTACAGAAGAAAAAGACCCAAAAATCTGGACTGTGCCTATAAAATTGGGACATCTGGTCATTCTCAAAACAATAGAGAAAAGAACATTAATGGAAAGGTTGGAAGCCTCAAAAGAGCTACAGTTCACATTTTGGGGGAAGATTCCAAAATGGGGGTTGAGAGAAGACATAAAGAGAAAAAAGTTCTTAATTTGTCCAAACTAGTTTACCCATCTCTAGTGGGATGTGCTTAATAAATACTTGTTGAAGAAAGAGACCTCTTTCCATACATCGTACCAAAACTACAGTGAAGATCTAATACAGAGCTGGGTGAATTTTTTTGGCAGAAAAAATTTTTACTCCCCAAAAATGCAGATTTTGGTTGACCAAAACATTTCATGACTTCGTGTCAAATTTGCAGAATTGTTTCAGTCAAACCCCCACCCCAAATTTAAAAAAAATCTAAACATTTTGTTTCAACATGTTCTAAAGGAAATCTGTCTATTTTGTGATTCAAAATTACTTTTCTTTTCAAATTGTACTTGCATTTTATTTGAATTGAAGGTTTTCACACATAGATGGGGCTAACTAACAGATGTTCTACAAGTGATGATCAGATTGTTGGGGGCAGGGGAAGGGTTTTGAGGGATCCTTTGAAATGATCTGAACAGGAGGCAGTTCTAAGTTAAACAGTGTGGCCCAGCTAAACTGCTTCTTGATATTATGGGTGGGATTTTCAAAGGCACTCAGAATTGGTCTAAATCTTCTTCCATTGAATTAATTGGGAAGTTCTACCATTGATGGTAATGGAAACAGAGTCAGAACAATATTGAGTGTTCTTGCAAATCTCACCCAGATTTGAAGCAGGAGCCACAGTATCATCCAGTATGAGAGTTGTATCCCTCTCCTCACTAGGTAGCTCAGCTTCACCAAAATGAAGCCTCAAAAAATTGAGTAGAAACTCATAAATGTTCCTTTCCACGGAAATCTTTAGTAAAAGGTGTAAGATTTATACGATCTGAAGAGAAACTAGAGTATGGCAGCTGAATTTCTGCTGCATGCAGGGCACAGTTGCCTGTAGTTCTTGCATTAACTCCATTGTGTTAAAATGTCAAACAGGATCTTTGCCACTAGCATAAACATTTTAGAGATGCTTCAGGGAACATGCATCAGTGTGTACGTTTCTGTTAGTTCTTGTTTTTGCAACACAGGGAGAAACACCAAAAGTAACACTAAACTGTGACTCTGGTAAGATTTCAGCACAGGTACTCATAGCTGAAGTTTTGGAGTTTTTTAACATTTAAAAAACTAGATAAAAGTTGTACACGTGCAGGTCATATAAGAAAGATCCACATGCCACACTGGTATTGCTAAAAAAATGGGGCGAGAAAGAGAGAATCACATTGCCTTCTCCACAGAATTTGCAAACTTATGAACAAAGCTTGCAAGTCACAAGAGACAGTGGTCCACAGAAGAATGTGATAGATCACAGAAATGTCAGGGAGACTTCAAGGTCGAATTTCTTTTTTTCTTTTTTAAATTGAATAAGTAAATGTTTTCTCTCTGACTTTAGATGACTGTCAGGGTTGGAATTATGTTATATGGGATATTAAATCAAATAGACATTACGAGCCTGCAAGATTTTGTAACTGCATACACCTGTGTTAGGCACTGAAACAGGAAACATTCCATGCCCAGTCCCAGCTCTGTCCTTTGACAGTTTTTACACAGAGAAAAATGAATCAGGAAAAAAAATCAGAGAGAGCGCAATGTACTGAAGAGACAGAGCATGCTGTCTTTTTCTTCCAGGACAAAATTTAGTTGAATGAAGAATTAAACCTAAGATTTCCATATTACTTTGAGCTACATGTAAACAAAGGATATGTTCTGCTTGTCATAGTGAAGTTGCGGCAGTTGAACGAAGGGTACAATATAGCTAACTGCATATATTCTTCCCTTTATGCTCACATATATCTTCCTTTAGTGTTAAGAGCTATACTGGGGGAATGAAGAGAATATGCGTGCTTATATTTCATTACTTTTGGTTTTCTGAACCATTCTCAGATTATAAATTATAACCAGTGAGAACCCTAAAACCTTTGGGAAAAGCTCAGTGGAATTTTCCTACTTTCTATTGTTGTGGCACTGTCAAAGAAAATCAAAATGGACCACCATGCTTCTCCATTTACAGCATTGCCCAACTGTGGCACTGTGAAGTATACTAAAATAAAATGCCTTTTTATATCTGCCAGAGTTACAACAAATCGAGACTTTGCTAGACAACTACTAGACAGATGTAATTAAACATTTTAATGTGCAAATAGCATTCCACAGTCAGCAATTACATTGCTCAGAAATTAAATGCTTTATTTACTCAAACAATTCCGTAAATCTCAGTGAATAAAGACTTCATTTACAAACAATGCAACACCAGATTTGAAAAACACAACAATATATGGTTGTAGACCGCTGCCTTCACTGAGTGACCAGGACCTTCATTGAGCTACTCCCTTTTCTATCTGTAGCACAATATGTAGAAGTGTGATATTCAAATCTGATAATCCTGCTATCCTAAACTCTCTCAGATTTACTGACAGGAAATATAAATATGCTACAGTTGGTCAATGATCTCTGCACTTAAAATGCTGAGTCTTAGACCACTCTGTTGGTCAACTGCTATTTGTGACTCCACGTGTTTGGCCAACTGGAGATAGATTTGTGAAGGCAGGAAATCGTCATCCATCTTGAATTCTATAGTACTATGTGATGCTTTAATTAAAGGGATCTATTCCAACCTCTTGGTATTTAAGCACATATTTATTTTATTTATAGGCTACATAATTTATTTTTAAGTGAATGTAGTGCTCCTGAAAGATTCTGGTTGAGTCCTTTAGTCAGGACAGATATAACACAAACAATAGATATAAAAGCAGTGGCTCCCGACTTGCTTTTTACCCTCAGAGAGACCACCTTACTTGAGACATAAATTCAGTCTCTATGGCCCACTCAATCCTTGACTTCTGCTGACAATTCCACTGAGGATGCCAATTACTCTGGAAATTTTTCCTCCACAATGAATTGGTCTGAGCCCATATTTGTTATAGAGAAATGACTGAGACAATCAACTGTTTTCATATGAATCACTAAAAAACCTGTAGGTTAGTTTGTCATTTTGATACAGAATAGGCTGGTAAAGTTCGTTATTTTATATTGAAAACCCCACTCCAAATTTGTGTACTAGGAAGCACAAGCCATCTTCTTTATATTCTTTCATTTGTATTCAATAAGTTGATGAAATTTCACAGCATTTTATTACTATTATTGATTAATAAAGATATATGTTTCCTTACAGATGCCATGTTTAGATATGTAAATGATGTGTGCAGACTTTAATATGAGAAAGGGGCCATTTTCAGATGAGTCAAAATATGAACTCATAATTCACATACAATCTCAAAGTTCTGTGCTAAATGTGTGCCATTTTAGAGCATTCCCATATAATTCCCGCTCTTGAAAATAACATAACCCTGTCATGGGAGTGTTATAGGTCTTATTCACTACTTGTAAAGTGTTTTGAGATGCTCATACAGAAGCTATCACATAAGTCTAAAGCATTATTATTACAATAAGTAGGTTGTTTAATGCTCCCACATAACCTTGGCTGTCTTCATAGTGTGCTTTTCACACTCACATCAAGGTACAACAGGTGTGGCTCATGGTGCAGAGAGAAGTCAATGTTGCATAAGTGTTTTTTTTTTTTTAAGGCCCCTATCCTTCTGGCACTGTCAGGAGAAGCTGGGCTGAAAGGGAGGAAAGTGAATGTCCCAATTTGGGAGAGGTGGAGAGTTGCACTATTCCCAGGAAAGCATGGGAGCCTCTGTTCTTCTCCTGAGGTGCCAGTCAGTAAGGGTTGCCATACGTGCTTCCTTCAGTGGCAGGCCATGCCTGCTATCTGTATTGGAGGTGAAGGCCTCCAGGACTGGCCCCCTCCTCCTGTTTGTCCCTTTCTATCCTCATTGGGGTGTCTTGTTCTGTGTGGACACTAGAAGAGAACATTCTGATTGAAGTTATGGGTGGGCCCCCTCCATGAGGGGGATTAAATAAGGAAGCTAGGTTCTGAAAAAATTAAATATGCTTTAGCTCACCATCTTGATGTGGACTAGATGCAAGCATTTCATCCAGTAATTCCATGACCTGTATTATGCAGAAGGTCAGACTGGGTGATTGTAATGGTCCCTCTTGTGGTCTTAAAAAAAAAAGCTATGAATGCTTCTAACCTAACCCGTTGAGCACAAACGCAGGGTCCAGCATTAATCTAACCTTTATCTTTTCAATGATAATAAAGGGAGCTCAACAAAATATGGAAAAAGCCACTACTCGTTTGCGTACATTTGCTCTTATTGAGGTTTGCTCTAGTGTGAACATCCCCTATTAATATTCATTAGAGTGGAGTCCTACAAAAGAGATGGCAAAAGAAAAAAAGATAAATGGGGAATGAAGGCATCATTACATATTATTATTACTTACCATCTTACCTTGCAACTGAAACTTACATTTCGGATTTAAGGAAAGCAAGCCAGGAGGATTAGCAGTGGCTGATAAATAACGAGCTGCAGCTATCGGAGTCTGATTAAAGCAAAAGAAGATTATTAATGTGGTGCACGCACAGGAGAGAGATACAATTATGAGATTTGAAGGAAATTAAAAAGCAAAATCCATTTGCAGGTTTATGAATCCCTGATAAAGGGATAAACCTGAAAAATGAATGAATGTACTAAACACTGGCTCATTTAAATTGTAAAAAGATTCATAGTAAAGTGATGCTACTTGTCACAAGAGCTTTGGCTCTTAGAGTTCACTTTATAATATCCAAAACTATGAGATAGCTCTGAGTATACATTAGGGATCTGAAATAGCTGCCTTTAAAAAAAACAATACTGTAAGCAAGACCTGTATTAACCTTTTGGGAGGCATATTGCATGACAAGATGAAGAAATGTGGGGTTATTTTATTGTGCATCTTTCTTTGTCTAGTCCTCTTGGGAAAGAGTTCCTTGCTCTTTGCTGCTACAGTACTTTGAATGATCAACACAGTGTATGACCTAACTCCAAATATAAAATCCCCAGTAAGTTCTTGGAATGTGTTGGAACAACATCTTGGAGTCATGGAGTTTAAGACCAGAAGCAACCTCCAGATCATCTAGTCTGACCTCTATATCACAGGTCACCAACACTTCCCAGCACCTGCACACTAGTAAACCCAACAACTAGATTTACACCAAAGTATTACAGCACATGGGAGACTGAACTACTATGTGCCACTGGCAGAGAACAGGAGGGTGACGGTGGAGGAAGTACCTGAGGGATGAGAGGGACAGGCAGCCATTTTAGACTTGATTCTGACTAACAGGGAGGCATTGATTGTGCATCTGAAGGTGGAAGGAAATTTTGGTGAAACTGATCACAAAATGATAGATTTCATGACTCCAAGGAAAGAAAGGAGTGACAGCACCAGAATAAGGACAACTGACATCAAAAAAGCAGACGTTAACAAACTCAGAGAAATGGTAGGCAGGGTCCAATGGGAAGAAAAAAAAAAATCTAAGGAAAATGCCAGTGAAATTTCCTAATTGTGCTCACGAGCCAACCAAACTTATACAAATTCATTTAATCATAGTATATTATTGCACTTACTTTGCTAACAAGTGATGGCAAATTTTCTGAGTTGTTTAGAATATATACATGAAGAAAGTTCACTATAAAATTTGCAAAGTTCTTATCCATTCTCCACTGCTACAAGAAGGTCAGTAAGTTCTCTTCTTAGTCTCATGCTTGATCTAGTCTACATGAGAAGTTTTACTGACTTAACTAAAGCATTTTCTTTAGTGGACACGTGTAGACTTCCTTACTTAATAGTGTCATATATCCATTTAGTTGAAATTGATTCCTGACTTCATCATCATTTAAACATGAGCTTATGTGCTTTGCTGAACTTGTAGACAAGCTGGGTACTTGCTGAACAGCTTCAGTAAACTATTCACTGTGTATGTTTTCTTGATTACTCTGGAAAACTACATATGGCTTCCCCACTTTGAAACTGGTTGTTGTAATTGGAGAGATGACGATCTCCCAAGGAATATAGTGAATCAGACAAAAGGTTCATTAGTCCAGTATAAAGTCTCAGATAATGGCCAATACCACATGCTTCTGATGAACTTGCAAATAGGTATATGTGGGACCTGCTACATGGTCTCCTCTTGAATTCTAATAGTTAAAGATTGGCTCACTCTTTTCAGTATCCCTTTAAGCAGAAGTTTTCTTATTTCTATTTAGGCCTACATTTCCTGTCTAGGGTTGCCAGGTGTCCGGTTTTCAACCGGAACACCCAGTTGAAAAGGAAACCTGGCACTCTGGTCAGCACAGCTGACCAAGCCATTAAAAGTCCATTTGGCGGTGCTGGCAGACTCCCTACCTGGATCCGCACGGCTCCCTGGAAGTGACAAGTCCGTTGGCTGCTAGGTATAGGGGCGGCCAGGGACTTCAGCCAATGGGAGCTGCAGGGGTGATGCCCGCGGATGGAGGCCTAGGAGTCAAAGGACTTGTCACCGCTTCTGGGAAGCTGCCCATGGTAAGCACCACCCAGAGCCCATACCCCTCACCCCTCCCATGCCCCAACCCCCTGCCTCAGCCCTGAGCCCCTCCCACACCCAAATTCCCTCCCGGAGCCCACTTCCCGTACCTGCTTCTGCACCCCAACCCCCTGCCCTAACCTGGAGCCCCCTCCTGGGCCCCAAACCCCTCATCCCCAGCCCCACACCAGAGCCTGCACCCCCAGCTGGAGCCCTCACTCCAACCCCCACCCCAGCCTGAAGCCCCCTCCCGCACCCTGAATCCCTCATTTCTGGCCCCTCCCGAGAGCCCAAAACCACCTAGCCTAGAGCCTGTATCCTCTCCCACACCCCAACCCCCTGCTTTACCCCGGAGCCCCTTCCTGCACCCCAAACCTCTCATCCTTGGCCCCACCGCAGAGCCCACACCGCCAGCCGGAGCCCCCACAGCCTCTCCCGTGCCCGAAACCCCGGCCCCAGCATGGTGAAAATGAGCAAGTGAGTGAGGGCAGAGAGATGGAGTGAGGAGGGGCAGGGCCTCGGAGAAGGGGCAGGGAGGAGGTGTGGCCGCATGGCAAGGGCGTTAAATTTTGTGCAACTAGAAAGTTGGCAACCCTATTCCTATCTCTTGCTACCCCTAACTTTATTCTCCTGGCTTTTAGCTTCATCCTTAATAAGTGTCCAGAGGGATTCACCATGGATATGTTTCTAAGGGATGCAGTTCTTATTTTATTTTCTTCCTTCATCTATGCCAACAATTCCCATTAAAACAAAAGCATCCTACTTTATTTATGTTCTCTGCTGCCTTTCAAGAAGGTAAGCATGAATATCAGGAATAGTTTCAGACAGTACTTCTGAGTTGCCTCAGTGGGGGAGGGATAGCTCAGTGGTTTGAGCATTTGCCTGCTAAATCCAGGGCTATGAGCTCAATCCTTCAGGGGGCCATTTAGGGATCCTGGGCAAAAATCTGTTGGATGATTTAACTGGGGACTGGTCCTGTTTTAAGCAGCAGGTTGGACTAGATGATCTCCTAAGGTCCCTTCCAACCCTGATATTCTCAGAATGGTGCCATTTCCCAAACACATGACCATGTAAGAAAATCAATAGTCTCCAAAAGGTTGATAATTAAGCAGATCTGTGCAAAATGTTCACCTCAAACCACTAAAGTCCTCACAGACATTTCAAGTAAATGTGAGACCAGTTTCAAATAAGCATGCCTATCTATCAAAAAACCTTTAGATTAACAATTTCATGTGGTTTGACAAAAGCAAGGGAAAAATCAGCAGTTATGATTGAGTCTCCCATTGAGATTTTGAGTTAATTGGAACTTGGTACTCAAAACAAAACAGGAGGGGATGAAAATTCATAGAGAATGAAGCTCTATGAAAAGGATTCCCATCGATGTCTCATTGCTCATTTGGTTATAACATTTTCCCCATTATTTTATTTATTTATTTTGTGTTTTCTTCTTTAAGGATAAATTTTACCACTTGCTTTTTGCAATATATCCAAGTACTGGCATCGTACTCTGCCCTGCCAAAAATCCCTCTGCACACAAATGGCCATCTTTTCTGCAAACTATGTACAGTGTTCTCTTAGCCCAATCCCTTGCAGATCTGGTTTCCCCAATTTATTATTATTTTAACTGTCTTTTTCTGAACTCTAATTTGTCTCTTACGGTCTCTAAAACTGAATGAAATTCTCCAATATTGTCTGTATCACTGCTGAAAACAGAGGGATATTATTTAACCTACAGATTTTATATGATACCTCTTTTCATATATAAGCTGATGATATTGTATTGGGTGAAGTCTCATGGATGAAGTCACAATGTATATATTCTTTTTCATTTTTCGTCTGCTATTACCCCCAGATAATCATCTATGGTAACAGAGTTGAGCTAATGTTTACCCACGCGGTACTAATGTCTTCAGTTTTTAATCTTGCAAATGGATTTTCTTTCTTACAAAATAAACACAGCAGACCTTTCAGCCTTATATTTTACCTTGGGATCTTCTTTATTCAAGAGATATTCTTCCCATCGCTTTCTTTATTCACCTTAGTTCTCCCTACATATTACCTGAAATATGAGATTCCTTCCATTCCAATCACTTAGCTTAGTAAAAACAAAGTGATTTTTTTTATCTTATTTACTATCCTTTACTCCATGCATTCCCTGACACTATTGGTTTTCTTGATTGCTCTTAATCAACTTTCTGGCTCTGCTTTCATCTTCCCATTATTTCTTATCCACTCTTCAATCTTCAGATCCTCCTTTTCTGTGCTCGTTTACACTCTCTCATGCCCCTGATGGTCAAAAAGTGAGATCCTTTGAAATTAATATTGTTGCTTTCTGCTTGCTCAACTCCTGAAAAATTGATTTGGAATGCCACTCTGACTTCCTTTTGCAATTTTTGGTATGATTTTTCTGCACATTGATAGAAAATATTTCCTCTCAAATTGAACGGCATCATCCTAGTTTCCTGGTCTCTTGTTTTTAAAAGTATCTTGTGATCAAATCTTCCTTTCTTTGTTCCTGTTGTTACACAGAAATTGCTTTTGCAAAAATCCAGTAGCTTCTTTACTTCTTCATTTATACCCCTAATACTAACTGGTCGCTAGTTTAGGAGCATGAATCTTACTCTGTGCACAAAAGATTTTCCAGAACCATAATATTAAATGTAACAACATTTTTTTTAATTGCAGTTTGGGGTTTGATGTAACTTGTGTTGTACAGTGATTTGTTATTTCAAATATTCCCAGCACTCCAAAATAATCTTTAAAACTCATCCTAACATTATGTTCCTCTTTCAAGTCTGCCATCAGCACAAACTTTTCAGTGGAGTCTTGGTGTGAAATCATGGTCCCATTGACTTCAGCGGACCCAGGATTTGGACCATGGACTCTACCTTTAATGCCTGTGCCAAAAATGCACACTGTGATTCTTCCATCTCTTCCCATCGTATCTGCTCACCTAGACAAAAGCTTCCATATGTTACAATAGATATAAATTCCCTACCCTAGCCATCTCATTTCCTTCATTCCTTTAAGGTCTGTAAGCACTCTCTTATTTTGCCCATTCATGGGACATGTACAATCTCCATTTCCCCACCAGTTTTCTTAAATCATCAGTGCTTCAGTACATTCTGCTGCCCTCCTTAATGGAAATGATGTAGGGTTATTTTGGAGAACTCAGAGAAAAGCTATGCAGCTGAACTTGTGCTCATTCCATCATGCTATGCTGGTCCCATACTTTTTGCCTCCTGCTTGCTGATCACATCACAAGATGCCCCGAATCAATCACATTCTCACTCGAATTTCTGTGCAGGTGTTTTTCAAAGCCACTGTCAAAATATTTTGTAAAAAGACCTGGGAAAATAGTGGGGAAAAAAATTCTGAAAGATTTTCATGAATCCATAATCTCATTATGATTTCAGCCAGTTTTGCACTCCTTTTTGTTCTCTTTTCTATCTTATTGTGCATGAGTTTTTGTTCACTTTAATGCTGAGGAATGGGTGCCCATACAAATATTCATTCACAAGCAAAGAAGGGTACTCACTCTTGTGCTAGAAGTATTCACCCTTTGGCCAATGACACACTGTGATGGGGCGGATCGGCCCCACACTGGTACGGCGGGGGTTAATCCCTCCCTTCTAACAGAAAAACCTCCACCCTTGAGGCTCTGCCGGGCATGCTCTACCTGGAAGTCAGGTATAAAAGCCTGTGGAGTTGCTCAGTCAGGGCTGACCGCCGGGGTAGGAGGACACTTGGTGGAGGCTCTAGCCTGCAAGCTGCTTCAGCCCCTGACTGCAAAAAACAGAGAGTCTGAGGCCCAGACCAGAAACCGGTTGCCCACAGTGAGTAGACAGGAGTTGGATTCCCAATAAGTCACCTGGGCCAAGGAGCTTGGAGACCCCAACAGCGAACAAGCCCTGCCACAAGGACACATGGTAGGAAGTGGAACAGAGGGGTAGAGTGAGTGGTACCTCGCACCTGAAGAAGGTCAGTGTGTTGTGAAAGGATCCCTGCTGACTGGGCGGTGACCACACTCACCGCTGACAGGGGCCTGGGTCGGGCCCCAGTGGAGAGGGGAGCTGGGTCCCTCTACTATCTCTGCTACCACCCACCCCTAGGTGGCAGCCTACCTCTTTGACTCTGACCACTAGGCCACGTAGCCCTGACCCCTAGGGCAATTGTATGGACTCTGGCCATTGGGCCGTGCTGCCCTAGGGGCACCCTCTATGAACTCCGGCTGCTAGGCCGCATTATCTCACTAGGGAAGGGGAAGTAGATGGACTCTGGCCCTTGGGCCACACTGTGCTAACTACAGAGGGGTTTAGAACACAGACTTGGGCGTAGAGAGGCTGTGTTACCTCCTGCCCCCTTGACGTACTAGCCCCGCCACACACACCATGAGTAATTCTAAGTAGTCAAAGTTGAAGTGAATAGATTGGAAGCAACTGATAGACTGAAACATATGCATGTGAATCATAGAGTTATAGAACATTAGGGTTGGAAGAGACCTCAGGAGGTCATTTAGTCCAATCCCCTGCTCAAAGCAGGACCAACGCCAACTAAATCATCCCAGCCAGGGCTTTGTCAAGCTGGGCCTTAAAAACCTCTAAGGATGGAGATTCTGCTACCTCCCTAGGTAACCCATTCCAGTGCTTCACCACCCTCCTAGTGAAATAGTGTTTCCTAATATCCAACCTAGACCTCCCCCACTGCAAGGTGAGACAAATTGCTGCTTGTTCTGTCATCTGCCACCACTGAGAACAGCCTAGCTCCATCCTCTTTGGAACCCCCCTTCAGCTAGTTGAAGGCTGCTATGAAATCCCCCCTCACTCTTCTCTTCTACATAACCCCAATTCCCTCAGCCTCTCCTCATAAGTCATGTGTCCCATCCCCCAAATCACTTTCGTTGCCCTGCTCTGGACTCTCTCCAATTTGTCCACATCCCTTCTGTAGTGGGGGAACCAAAACTGGATGCAGTACTCCAGGCCTAACCAGTGCCGAATAGAGGGGAATAATCACTTCCCTCGATCTGCTGGCAATGCTCCTACTAATACAGCCCAATATCCCGTTGGCCTTCTCGGCAACAAGGCTACATTACTGACTCATATCCAGCTTCTCATCCACTGTAATACCCAGGGCCTTTTCTGCAGAACTGCTGCTTAGCCAGTTGGTCCCCAGTCTCTGGCAATGCATAGGATTCTTCCTTCCTAAGTGCAGGACTCTGCACTTGTCCTTGTTGAACCTCATCAGATTTCTTTTGGCTCAATCCTCCAATTTGTCTGGGTCACTCTGGACCCTATCCCCACCCGCCAGCATATCTACCACTCCCCCCAGCTGAGTGTCATCTGCAAACTTGCTGAGGGTGCAATTCATCCCCACAATCCAAATTATTAATAAAAGACGTTGAACAAAACTGGCCCAGGACCGACCCCTGGGGCATTCCGTTTGATACCGGCTGCCAGCTAGACATCAAGCCGTTGACCACTACCCGTTGAGCCCAACAATCTAGCCAGCTTTCTATCCACCTTATACTCCATATTTGATGAGTATGAACAATTATGAACAAAGAATAAATTCATAGGAATCAGTTTCTAAACATTATTCATTGATAAAGATAAAATTATTAGATACATTTTTGCTATGAATTGTTTGCCCAGCCCTAATGAAGCATAATATGAAATGGATCCCTGTATATCACATTCATCTCCTTGCAAGGGTAGAAGAGAGTTTACCATACAGAACATATCATATATTAAGGAGATACTACTACACTTGGTCTTAATCAAAGGACTAAGGGGGAGGCATTGATCAGAGACTCTATTCTCATTATGGGAATATACAACTTTCCATGTGAACTTCTTCCCCATCAGAAATATTTTTAAGGAAAGTTTAAATTTAAAAAGAGGTCAATAACTTTTAAACATAAAAAAATCCTAATGAACTCTCTGCTCCTTTTCAAAGGCCTAACCAGAAAGTCTTACATCCAAATTAAGTAGAGCAGAAAAATATTTTTTCTGGATATAGTGGGAGAAAATTTTGCTGTCAGCTATGCCAGCACAGATACATTGACATTGGTTGCATCCTTTTAGCAGAATAAAATTTTATCCATTTACTACAAAAAAGGAAAAATAAATTCCCCTCACATAAAATCACAATATTGATCCATATTCATCCCTTATGCCATTTGACTGGAGTTAGTGAAATTGCCTCACACATACATTTTGGTTAATGGCATTTTGAGAAGTATATTAACAAACTAAGGGTTTTGTTGTTGTTTTTTAAAAAAATCTCTTTGAGAACTATTTCCTCCATTTCTTAGAAATCAAGAGCTTTTGATCACCCTGAGTTCCCCTGACAGGTAACATGCCATTATAAAAATCGAGATAGATTAAACTGATTGATTGCCTTCAATTCGAATGTAGGATGCTCAGCACTTCACAAGATTGGGCTCTACATAAGCTTAGGGAAGGGTTATTTTTTTATATATCCTGAATCATTCCCTTCCCTGGAGGATACTATATTTACTGGAATTACTATACTTAGAGGTATATGGTGCACACACACACTTGTTTCTCATTCACTGTTTACATTCTCAGTGGATTTGTGTGAGGCTAAACTCCTGCAACTAAAAGAAAATGTTTAAGACTCCAATTCAGACGTTTGGTCTGACAAGAACTTGTTCTGCATTTTTTTCACTTGTGCTTTGAATTAATACTTTATATAACCTGTGTTACAATAGTAATTCATTTGCAAAACAACCTTCATATATTATATGCAAACTGATTCTTCTATCAAATAGGAAAGACTTTCCCAATGCAACAGTTTGCATACTGAGCTGAAAAGCAAACACAGCTATCTGATTAATTGATTCTGACCTCATAAATATTGTACTTTGGGGGCTCTAATGGAACTTCCTGAGGGTAAATTGCATGGTTCACCTCATTCATTTATATTTCTGGCTGACAGATGTACATTATGAAATGTCACTGAATATGCTGGCAATAAATGAGGTCTAACATTAGCATCTTGATTTTGTTTTCCTGAAGGAACACTTTTACTAACTGACTCTGACACCAGTAAAAATATTATTCTCCACCATGTACATTTCTTTCTATTTTAATCAGTCTCTCAGAAATACATACTGGTCTTTCAACAATCAGAGACCTGGTAAATTAATAAAACAGGCTACTCTTTTGTTGTGTGTGCCTCCATTGTGGAGTCATATTATTAGAGAATATTAGATTGTGACAAGCATTTGATAGTGTGGCAGTTGTGCTAATGTTATGGTTATTACCTTTAATACCATGCAATGAAATACAGTTAAATAAAATGCAGTGAAGAAACTGCTCTCTCCTCACACCCCAAACAAGAATATAAATGTATTGTTCCAGTCAGCATACAGAATCCCCTGACCCTTTGCATTTATCCAGATGTTATTTCATTTTATTTTATAATTTTTATTGCCAGTTGAGAATGATAAAACTCTATATAGAGATCTGGGGAGCAACAGCAAATAACCATAACCAGCAAATAACGTGCAATTTAATGAAATGATATATCATACTGCATCGTAATAAAACTCATAACAATATGGCCATGCTCCTATAGGGTGTGCAAATTCCACTCATCTACTAATCCTAGCCATGAACAAACCATGACTGCAAATGTAACTTCGCCTTAGAAAAAAAGGGCAGCAGATCCAGTGGCAAATGCAATAGTCAAAGAAAACAAACCATGCTTTTGGGGCTAAAGCCCACACTATCGCTATCCCTCTCTTCAGTCCCATTCACCACCACCTCTACACACCACACACACACACCCACCAACATTAAATTAAAGATTAAGTCTGCTTTTAAAGAGATCAGCGGGGGAAAAATGTATCTGTCCTGGGTCATTGCCACATACTGCAGGCTTATGAATTTAAACAAGCTCAAAAATGTCACCAATATCCTGTTATCTTCAACCTCAATGTGGCTGCCCTCTGCATGATTGCACAAACAGGACAGGTTCAAGGAGAATCCCAGATTTGTACTCTCTGTTCAGAGACTGGCTGCTGCATCTCCTTGAGCACAAAGGAGCACTCCTGATGGATTCTAGCCTCCCAAATGAACAACCAAGGTGGCAGGACAGCAGAGCTGGCTGGCCATAGAGGAGAGTGATGTTACAGTATCATCAGACCTATAAATAGTAGAAAAACAAAAGGAACAGAGGAAGAGATGTTTGTTATCACAGGTGTGATTATTAATTTAATCTCAGGCCCAGATTGTGCCTAGAGCTGCGTTGGGGCACTAGTGGTAGGGGAGCAAAAGGAACTCTCCTCCCTTGCATCCAAGAGCAGAGGGCAGTCATAACCATAGTCCTTATGTTCCCTGGTAAATTCTAGGCTTTCAAAGGGACAGAAAAGAGTGGACTGAGTGCACAGAGCATTAATTAGTAGAAGCACAGCAAGAGAGGGAGCAGAAGGTGCTGTTTATGCAGTGTGCTCTCACAGAACCTCCAGAAGCCACCTGACTCCGAAGCTGTGGACCAGGTGGCCATGGTGTGGGGTGGGGGCAGGGAAGATCCCTATCTCTGGAAAATGAGAAGCCTCCCCAACACCCTAAGCAGGAAGAAAGAGCACAAGCTGTCTAGACTGCAGGGGGCTAGGATGCCTCAAGAGAGGCTCCTTCCTGTCCCAGTATTGTCAAACTGCTTCTCCAAAAGTCATGAGTCATGCCCCATAAAATCATGAGATTGTCATAAAAATCATGAGACTGGGAATTCTTTTTCTTTTCTATAAATGGTTTCTGGTCAAACAATGTGAAATGTTCGAAAATCTTCAGAAAATTGAAAAATTGGGCAGGGGAGTGGGGAGGCCAAATGAAACATTTCACTTTGACTTGACCATTTTAAAATGTTTTTGGTAAATTTTTGTTTGCTTATTTAGAAAAGCAATTTTTGAAACCAAGGTTCATTCAAACTGAAATATCAAATTTCATTTAGAAATTGCTGACACAACCAAAAATTCTTAAAAAATTTAAACATTCTAAATTTCTTTTTGACCAAAACAATTCAGTGAAACCAACACAAATGTGTAAAACATTCCAGTGTCTCCAAATCTGAAACACATTTTGTCCAAAAAATTTCATCCAGTTCTAATGATAACTTCCTGAGTAGACAACAAAGGGCAGGAATTGAACCTCTGAGGCAGACTGCTTTGGTGGGTTAGAGTGCTGTGCACCTTGTCTCCTGCTCAGAGTAGTGGTCTACAGGTATGTCTACACGGCAATAACAGATCCGATTGCAGCTTGTCTAGCTAGCTTGCTCTAATCTAGCTAGCTCAGGTACTGGAGCAGCTGCAACAGCAGGCACATCAGCATGGGCTAGCCACCCAAGCAATTACCTAGTGAGCACTGCTGCATCTTCACAGCTCCAGTATCTGAACTAGCTAGATTGAAGCTAGTTTGGGTATGTCTATACAAGCTGTATTCACCCCCCATGACTGTCGGGTAGACGTATCTACAATTATAATCTAGCCCATAGTTTGAGAGATTATATATAAATACCTGTATAAACACAATCACCTATGAATGTGCATAGAGTATTGGCCACACAACCCTCTAGCAGGAAATTCTATACAACATTACACACTATTGAATTTACCACATATCTATTTTGTTCACCCTTCACTACACTCCTTCTGTCTAGATTTCGATCTCTTTTCCTCATTCTCTTTCTTGATCTGTGGGTACCATCCGACTAGTTTATTCACAGCCTTTTTTCTTGATCACCTTCCTGCATACGTACCTCAACCTGTTTTCTATTAGGACCTCTTCTAATTTCCATGCCTGTTCAAGTCCTTTCCCTCTTCTGATGCAACCACAAGCAAGATGCTGATACCACTTGTGCTTGCAGTTTTGCAATGTGGCTTCTGATACACAAGAAAGTGGACTGATACCAAAAATTCGTTTCACACAGGCCAAACGTACAGGCTTCTAAGTAAACTTTGGTAACCTGTGCAGCCTATTTGGGATGGGGGTGTTGGAAGTTGAATGAACTGGAAGTGCTTGTTGCCAGGAGGAATCAGGAGTAACTGCCACAGCAGGAAAGAAGGAATCTGAGTGCTCGGCACTAGGAAGAAGGAAGACAGAAATGGGTTTGGCAGCTGCTGTGGTTTGAATCAGGGGTGCTTGTCTCAAGAGCAGGATTTGGTCTCTGTCTTTCAAACTGTGTGCATACAAGCATTACAGCAAACTATCAGGCAAGGAGGCTGATAGGTATATTTTGGGAAGGCCACTGAAAGAGTAGGAGCCTCCTAAAAACCATGGAAAACTCTGCAGTCAAATGCTTGGCACACACCTAGGGTCTGAAAATAAACAATTCAATTTGAGCAGCAGCTGCCAACAACCAGCATCAACTAGAGATTCCATTGTGCTATACCCAATTCATACACACAAAGAACAAGGGCTGTTAAGTCAGCTGCACACCATACAGACACCATCTACCAACTGTGCTTTAAGAACATTTCATATGCTTAGAGTTTGTCTGGTTCAGCTTTTATGGCAAAGAAATGGAAATATGAAACCAACCAGGAACTCTCTTCACCGTCTTAAAAATTTGAATCAGCCCATATTACAAATTCAGAATAGCTCCCCTAATCAGAAAAACTTTCAAAAACTGTTTGTATTTTCATCTTGTCCTATTAAAATAAATAATAATTGGAGATATACCTATCTCCTAGATCTGGAAAGGACCTTGAAAAACCATTGAGTCCAGCCCCCTGCCTTCACTAGCAGGACCAACTGCTGATTTTTGCCCCAGATCCCTCAGTGGCGCCTCAAGGATTGAACTCTCAACCCTGGATTTAGCAGGCCAACGCTCAAAGCACTGAGCTATCTCTCCCCTTATTTCACTTTTCATAGCCTATCAATCAGATACTTAAAAAGGTGCGAGGGCTGTTGGAAGGATTTTCAGATGTTATGCAGAAATTACTCTCAAGGATTCTGTCCAGCCTTCCGAGTGGCAGCTACCACCGTGGTTACTTCTTTCTCCTTTAGTTGTTTTTCTAACTGATTTTTCTGTAATGATTTGCTCCTCTGCTCTGCAGTTGCTTGGGAAAAGGCTGCCCTCCAGTGGAATTCTGAGTAGTAATTGGACAGCTTTCAGTCTCCCAAGAAGAGAATCTTTTATCCTGATCTAGACCACAGAGGGGCAGCAAAGGGGACGTAGTGTTAGTAACAGGAGTTTAAAGAACTGCTGACATCCTATTGTTCATCAGCTCTAAGACTTTCTCACAACAGAGAAAGGTAACTGCTTTTCTCAATCATTCCTCAAAACAGAGAATTGACCAAATTCCACATCATCATTATAGATAAATATGTTTGCTGTCAGTAACCTACATAGTTTTGAAAAACCCTGATTTTAACATCATGATTTTTTCTAGTTCCATCAGATTTAGTTTTGTAGAAAACTTACTGAAACAAAATCAGTAGAGTAGTAAAAAATGTAAGAGGAAAGAGTGAATTCCACAAGGGTCTGAGATTATTAGTTGGGGGAAAGCTCTGTTAAATTTCTTTAAAATATCACCACCATCATCTCCAAACTTTGCTGAAATTCCTCAGTGCCCAGAATCCAAAGAAAGGTGGTCAAATATTTTTCCAAGTTATTAGAAAAAGCTAGAAAAAAATACTGATAATATTTTCACCTCCTTGTTTTTGTGAATGGTGCCTAAATCCCCTGCTGAAACTAGCCTCCACAAAAGGAAATGTTTTGATAATGTCAACATGATTTTTTAGACATTTCTGACATTTATTTCTTTTTTTGTTTTTGAGCAAAATAATTTGCTGAAAATTGCCACAAATTCACAAAGTGTTTCAGCTGACCCAAATCTGCAATTTTCACTGGAAAAGAGTTTCAGCCAAAAAATTTCACCTAGCTCTCTATACTATACACTAACTGGTAAAAGAATACAGTAGCTGGCCTCCCACTAAATACAGCATAATATTTCTTTCACTGTCTACCTACTCAATTCATTCAGATACTTCACATTTGTTCTCCATTATCAAAAACTATAAGTTCAGAACAGGGATGGCTCTATTTGATATCTGACCAGATATTGGTTCCCACTACAGCTTTCAAAAATAAATTCTGCCCCTAAAAGTATGCATGCAATTCCCGCTGAAGCCATGCACGTACAGAGGGTTGCTTTTAGCCATGAGACCTAGGTAAGAATGCCAGCCTCTGCCACTTTTTTTTTGTTTTGCCACAGAAATCCAAGTCTGCAAAATATTTTGGATAAAAGCATACATATTCATATTTTCACATAGGAATCATTTCACTCAGAGTAGTGACCACTTCTGGGGTAGAAGACAGCAGCTGTCCATTGGCACCCAGCAGCACTACATAAAAGTTTTACTACACATTATTTTTCTTCTCCTCATGAAGCTCAGAGTTAACAACCTAGATCCTTGATTGTGTCAGTTCTCTGCTCACCATACCTGAGGGGCGAGAGGCAAAGGTGGCAGTATGCAGCTTTGTGCTTCCTCAATCCTGAGGCTGTTACACTGGCTGGGAATTACTGGAATGCAGTGTGCTCCAAACACAAACAGGGCACAAGCCTACATCTGGATGTGGGGGAGAGGGATAAGAGGAGGAACGGTAATATTGCAGTAGGTAGTGTAGGATCAGATGTGCCAACTGGGAAGAGATTCCCCCATACTGGAGAAACCCTTACCTGCCCATTTAGAGGCACTCTCAGTGGCGGCTCCAGGCACCAGCACGCCAAGCATGTGTCTGGGGCGGCATGCTACGGGAGGCGCTCTGCTGGTTGCCGCGAGGGAGGCAGGCAGGCTGTCTTCCACGTCATGCCTGCGGAGAGTCCGCTGGTCCCGCTGCTTTGGTGGACCTCCCACAGGCGTGCCGCTGAATCCTCAGGACCAGGGACCTCCCGCAGGCAAGCCGCCGAAGGCAGCCTGCCTGCTGTGCTTGGGGCGGCAAAATACCTAGAGCTGCCCCTGGCCACTCTACAGGCCCTTTGTATTACCAAAGCAGTGCAAATAGGCCTCAACTTTGAGCAGAATCTCATTTTAACTATTTCAGGAGTTTCAGCTCCAAATATTACCTCACTATTACCAGACGGACATTTTCTCTACCTAGGGGAAAAACACACATAACTAGGTAACTTCACTCACCATGGCAAAATGGGAAAATGTAAGTGCAAGCTCTGTGGATAGTATTTTTTTAAATGAGCATCCTGAAATACCTAAACATTAAGTCTCACACTTGATGTGAGTGCTATTGTGGCAACCATTTGACAGATGGGGAAACTGAGGCAATGAAAGTTTCAATCTCCCAAGGTGACACAGAATGTCATTGGCAGAGTAGGGAACAGAACTCAGTGCTAGATTAATTCCTTACCCTCTAGGAGAAATATATATCTTCCCCACACCCATTTCCCCTCCCCTTCTTTTTAAGGAGATTACTTTTTATGAGTTTTGTCATCCACAGCAGTCACCCCTGGAAATTTGTCAATTGCCATAGGTATTAAATTATCTGTATTTCCAGGATGTTATAACAAAGCACGAGGAGTCTTCAAAGCTATCTAGGCTTTTGTTTAGTACTTCCTCTACCATAGTATTTAAATACCTGGAGTAACGTTGTCTATGGTTTAGCTATGGGAAAACTGGAAAGTTTTTATGGGTACCTGTGAAACACAGAAGTGCATTAAACTAAAAATAATTTTGGAGACTACGGAGCATCAGACTGTCAAAGACAGGCACTATTCTATGAGGGATAGTTAGTGGCCCTTCTGTTAGCATTGATGTGTAATTACATCAATGCATTACAAAGTGTAATCTTCAGAAGTGGTATATCATGAGTAAGGCGCTTCTAAATACCATTAAAAATATTTAACACACATTGAAATGTGAGAGGTGTGTGGAAGGGTTGGGGGCATAACTGATAACAAACTATTATGGGTATCAGTGGCAGAAAAAAAAGCAGGACTCCCTCAGGGACTAGGTGAGCTGCCCCTACAGCACTCTCAGCTCTTGCCTGCCCAAGAGTCTGATTTATTAATGAAAAATTCAACAGGAACATAAGACAGACATTGTAACTCAAGGAACACCCCAATACAGCCGGTAAGGAGCTCTAGGAGCAGCCGCCTCCAACTGAGCTTTGGTATCAGGTCCAGGTGCTCATTAGCCAATTAGCAGCCATCTAAGTAGTTAATTACTTATATTGAATTACTTGAGATGGGTTTGTTCTCCTAAAAGAAGCTTGTCACATGTAGGCTGGGCACTGACTTCCCTTAAAGGGGCCAGCCACCCCATGATACATTGGTAACGGTAATTTGGCAATTAACAGGTCTCACAATTGCTGTTTGTCTATAACCAGGTATGGGGAAACAGGTTGTTTCAGCATAAAGGGCATTAGGAAGAATTCCATCTATGAACTTGTACTCCACAAAATATGACTCCTCACTAACCTTTAACAGAGATTACTTAGATGCAAGGCAGAGTTGAAGTTGCTGGATGCTGTCACATCATGAACAAGCCATGTAATATACCTTATCTACATCATCCATCTTACACACAATATAGCTTCTTATTCTATGAAGGGACCATCTGCAGGTTGTGTATTTTCTAACCATACCTCTGAATTATCAGATAAGACAAAAGGTTAAAAAAAAGTCTCAGTCCTTTAATAGGTTTCCATATGGTTTTCCATTTCATATTAACAAACAACAACATAATTTTGCAGTTATTCTGACAGAAACAAAGAGTACCGATGGCCAGAATAAAACCAATCCTGTTTTAGAAATAGTAAATTTACCACCATTTGCCTCCAGGTTGTATGTGGGAGGTAATGTGTGACAAAGACCCAAAATGACAGAGATTATACATATACAGAAAAGTAATTCATGCAGAACATTTAAGTGCTGTGGGGTTCATTTTTTTCAGTGTAACTAGCTCTGTTACCTCAGTTTCACAATTATTACCAACTTAAATGTTCCATAGTAACAGGTAGGCGACCCTAAGTTTCTGTGGAATGTAGATAACCTGGGGAATAAATTTGTAAACACTTGGGAGGTATTCCCACAAACACACGCTCTTACAAGGAGCAGGAAGAGAACATTCTCTGGTTCCTGAGGTGAGGGGCCCAAACATTGCAGCCACAAGTGTCAGGAGGAAGTGATTCCAGAAGGATATTCTAGGCCGTATGCACATCAGTTTCAACTTACTGGACTCACAGATCAAACTCTTTCAAGATGCACATTTACCAAAATAAGCATAACAAACCTGTTTCAGCACAATGATTTCATTTCCAATATTTCAGCAGCAGCATCCTCATTTTTATTACAGTAACACCTGTAGGCCCCAATCAAAATTATTCTAGGTACAGTACAAAATGATAGTAAAAGACGGACACTCTTTGGATCAGTGTTGGATTTTCCCTACACATAGAGCCTCTATCTAATGATTTTTTTAAAAGAGAGTCAAATTTCTCCTTGTCCCAATGGCCACAGATTATTTTTAACCTAAGTGGAGGTCTGGGACTGGAGATGTTGTTTCCAGCTTGGGTACACATATAAGCTTTGACCAAGCTAGCACACTAAAAATAGAAGCATCACCACCGCACACAAGCAGTGGGATGGGCTAGCTGCCCCGGAGTACAATCCCTTCTGAAAGCCTAGATAGCCCTTTCTAGCATGCTATTTTCGATCAGAGCTTGCACCGGTATGTCTGCCTGAGCTGGAAACTACACCTTTGGCTCCAGTGTAGACATACCTTAAGTAACACTAAGGGTACGTCCAGACTACCTGCTGTATCGGCGGGTAGCGATTGATTTTTTGGGGATCGATATATCATGTCTCATCTAGACTTGATATATCGATCCCCGAACGCGCTCCTGTCGACTCCGGAACTCCACCAGAGCGAAGGGCGGTAGCAGAGTCAACACGGGGAGCTACGGACATCAATCCTGCGCCACGAGGACCCAAGGTAAATTGATCTAAGATACTTTGACTTCAGCTACACTATTCACGTAGCTGAAGTTGCGTATCTTAGATTGATACCCACCCCCCAGTGTAGACCAGCCCTTAGTGTTGTGAGGTTTGAGCAGCTAGCCAAAAGGAATTAATTAGACATCACAGGACAAATTAGATCTCAAAGGATCACCTTAGAGTATGGCCCACATAAAGTCTGGTATTTGTTCTGCATTTGACTAAGGCTGGGATTTGGTAAGAGAGTTAAGGCAGCCATTTGCCCTTCAATGGCAATGGGATTTGGGAGCCTGCCTGACTTAGGTTCCCTTGAAAATCTCACTGTGGAAGAATTGTCTCTCTAGAAATATTTGGGGGGGAAAAAAACCCTCAGAAACAGCTGTCAGAGGCTTGATCCTGCACTGAAGGGCAAGGCGTGGAATAGGGAGGGATGGAGCAGAGCAGAGTGGGTAGATCAAAGGGGGAAAGAGTATCTGCCTGAATAAAGAGTTCAGGATTGGGCTCCATAAATCCATAATCATTATTTAACCTACTGGGAGCAAAAGTTTTCAAGACATATAAAGGATATCAAAAAATACTGAAGTTGAGTTTCTGTGGCATTGGAATTTCAGAAATGCCTTGTTCTCACCAATAAAAAAAAAATCAGCATTTACCACTCATTACCCTATCAATACCTATCATTTCACACTGTCTCTATATGCTTAGAAAAAGGGAAATAAAGTGTCGCATCTCTGATACCAATTTGGTAACAGGTGGTGAATGATGAGCACTGCAGATGACCACTTTTTGCTGTATGAAGGGCACATATGGACCACATTGTGTTTCTAAAACAATTCAAAAGATTTGACTGAGAGCAATTTTCCTGAAGGAAAAACTTAATTTATACTTTATTTTTAATTCTACCATTTTATTTTCTATATTTTCAATTAAGTACAATTTTTGGAATTACATACAATTGATTGACTCAATCTTTATTTACTCAGAGTTACCATCTGGTGGTATGGGAGGTATCACAATTTCCAAATACAGCTCAGACAAAGGAATAGCTATGGTAATGTATGATAAACATTAAGCAGCTTACTAAAAGCAAATATAGATAGATAAGTGATTGAAGCCAGCTGAAATTTGCTCTTAGGCACCATCAAATTAAACCATTTTGAATGAGGTAAAGAAAATGTCATGGGGTCATGCAGCTAGACTATGTGCTTCACATTCAAAGCGTACCCATTCTCCACGGCAATCAAGAATTTCAAACCCACTCCTGAACTCAAGCACAGCACAGCACCATTACCTCAGCTAGCTAATTTAGATAAAGGGTCACTTTACTGTATTGAAATATTAACCCTTTGAAGCCAGTGGCTCCAGAGCTATATAAAATAATTTGGGAAATGCCTACATCCAGCACCAAAGAATTAAAAGTCTGATCCCACAAACTCTTACTTAAGTGGTCCGATTGAAAAAAATCAGTGGGACCATCACAACACTGACCCTGATTAGCTTATTCTATGTGATTATTCAATCTTGTCTTCTGAGAGTGCTGTCTTTCTAACCCTGGTGGAGCATTTGGGGGGAATCTTAAGCTGCCTCCATTTCTGACATACATGTTCTATGGCTAACCAAGGCTTCATATTTTCCAGGTGTCAGAATAGCACATTTCAAAAGCACTAAGAATTGACTTAAAAAAGAGAGATAAGAATCTCTTAAAGCTCATCCAAAGCCATTATAATGAAATGGAGGTCAAGCACACGTCTGATTCAAATTCCACAAGGGAGCTCTTTTTTTTAAAATCTAATTCTTGTGTAACTACCAGTGATATAAAGGACAAATGAGCCATCCTCTAATTTTTAAGAGCCATGAAAGTTTACCAATAACCACTCTGCTTACTGTGTCTTGCCTGTTGTTACTGGGGTCATATCTTTCAGTAGTTGTCATTAAACCCATTACAGCACAATTTAATCAGAGATGCTTAGACAAAATACTCAGAGCAGAATCTCAGAATCAACATGTCTAAGTATATTACTTTATAGATTAGTCAAATAAAACTTCCAAATTCCCACTAATAAGCTTTGTTAAATTATTTCTCTGAGTAGCCCTAATTACTATGACATAGTCTAGTCAAAACCAATCCCAAACTATCCATCAGTTATTTATTACATGTGCTTTGTCAAAAGTAATCTTCATTTACCTGCTCCATTTGAAACACAGTAGGTAATAAGTTTTTGTTATTACCCAAAATCCTTTGTAAAAATAACTAAGGAAAGCAACTGTTGATTCCAACACAGAGTGCTCCAATATGGCAACATTATCCTATCTGAGAATTGTCAAGAATGGGGCTGTAGCATCACTTTGAAATCTGCAATTACTCTATTAACAAAGAATGCTAACTATACATAATTTACATTCCAATGGCAGGGAAAGACAGTAATATTAGAAATCATTTTGTTCACTAGCCATGCTAATAGGATTTGGTTTTTATGTAACATCTTTCATAGTCAAAAGTATCCCATATGACTTTACAACCTCAATGCTTGCAGCCCGAGGACCATACATGCAAAGCATCAGCCATTATGCACTCAGTCATGGATACATACGCTCTTAAGAACATGAAAACTAGTGATGGGGAAACCTGAAAATGCTTGGCCTTTGTTTGGTTTAGATAAGTACCCAAACCACTTATATTAGCCTATTCCAAACTACAAAGAAAACAGGTTTGGGTATGTGTGCTTCCAACCTGAAGCAGGAACAACATGAAAGTGTGAAATAATTTTTTTGAGAGACTAATGACATCATCTAAAGTTCTACTCACTCTAGAAGCATCTCTACTTGGTAAGTGTCCCAAAAATACAACTAAGGCAAATTTAACAAAGTCATTAGACGCCATATGCATCAATCCTTGGTGCAAAGAGAATCACTAGAGCACAGAGATGCTGCCAACTGGAACTGAAGTTTTTGAATAATCTGGTATATTCTTACTGTAACCCCCAAATTTGACATTCTAGCATGTACCCCAAAATTTGACAGTACTGCAGTCAGCCATTTTGTACGTTCAACCACTGCCAGCTGAAACCCAAACATCACACTAGGAAAACCTTAGGTCCTGAGAGGCAAGGCCGTGACTATACCCATACTGTGAAAAGACTGAACTGCAGAAATTTAGGGCTCTTTTTATGGAGTAGGCAACATTTTTCTTCTGTAAAATACTGATATTTCCAGAAGAGCTGAGGAAATATTCCAAAACCACCTTCAGAGTAGTGGTTCTCAAGCCGCGGCACACAGGCTGCTTGTGGCCCAATCAGCACACAGCTGCAGCCCATGTGACATCCTTAGGGCCATACTGGTAGTGTGGCCATACATATATTGTGTGGATGCAGCCCACTTAAGACAGAGAGAGCTGCTTATGTGGCCCACAACGATAAATAGGTTGAGAACCACTGGTTCAAAGACATTAGTTTCACATTCCACAGAGCTATTGATTTTGACTGTGCTTATGCCCCCTTTTATTAGCTATTCGTGGGTGTTCACACAAACAAGTTTTTGTATTCATGAATGTTTGAGTAACTGATTCACACAAATACCCCTATTTTGCCTGTGAACAAGGACATTCATTACTTGCTATGCACTATCTGGCGTTCTCCTGATTTATAAATTCCAATCTTCCAATCAAGGAACAATAATAATCTCATAGGATTTAGATGAGTAGCTATCCAGCCCAAACAATAAGTAGTGAGTGAAACACTTACAAATAAACTTTAGGCTGTTTTTATTTTCTTCTCTACTACATAGTTTTTGAACAGGCCTCATATTCTAGGCCCACACTCCAATAATTCCATTCATTGTGTAGTGTAACATGCTGGAAAGGCAAAAATCCCTATTATCCAGTGTTTCTATTGAGGACTTTGGAAAACCTGAAAGAAAGGATGACCTAAAATAGTCCATCCCAGGTTTAGGACTTGGGAGAATTTGTTCATTCTAGGTCCAAATATAGTGAATGAGCAGTAAAGCTGAAAGGACTTGAACCCTGCTATCTTCTGGACTGGTATGGTTGAAGGAGAAAGTAAAATAGGAACCCTCTCCACCTCCCAAATTCTCCCATCCCGTTTGCAGCAGGCATGATTTTTCTGATACTGAGTATCCACAACTCAGGCCCACCTGTAGAAGCCATGCCTGCCAGCAGGTTTCCTGTAGCAGAGGAGGCTTCTAAAACACACCAGTAGCCAGGGCCTTAGTGTATTCAATCCCGGCTCTTGGAAATGTGAGATGCAACCTTTTACAGAAAAACAGCTGTACTTTTAGTTCCACAATGGTAAATTTGGCAGCTTTGGATGTATGGATCTCAGACATATGGGTACTATTCTCCAAATAGTTTGTTTATAGTTCATTCTGCTAGCTGTAAAGTTGTACTATAGAGAAGAGAAGCCACAGTTCAGTATTGAAACTTCCAGTAGATAAAACGAACTCATCTGCAGTAGGCATATTGCATTTCTAATTTCTTTGTTTAAGAATAAGAACAGAGTCCTCTCAAGAGTCAGATATTACCATCCTCAAAGCCAGCATTGCTAGGTTATAGTACCCTTTGGAAAATCTCCCACATTTATTAATGTTAAAGGACAGAAAGATGAAAATGTATAGTGGTTCTTATTTTAGAACAGTATTAAACAGGTAACAATAGCACCTGTGTACTCAAAGGGTTATTAAAATGACTCAGGATACCCATATGGAATAACTGATAATACTGTACGAGGGCTTGACCTTTATTCCTTCAGAAAAGCACAAAATTAATAGGGCTAACTCTTGTTTTCTTTTCAACACTAAATCCAAATATAGCGGAGGGGCAGCAGGGGGCGGGCAGCTGGTTCTTGAGCGGTTATGAGGAGGACAGCTGCCAACTCCATTCCTCCCTGTTGCAGCTATAATCAGTGAAGGCCAGCATTATCACCAGTTGACAGCCTTGCTTTGATGAATTCACCTCTAGTTGGTCAGAGCAGGGATTGCAGCCAGTGGGAGCAATGACAGAGGGGAAGAGAAGGCTTGGCCAAGGAGGAGTATTATATAGTCTCCACCTTCACCTGCTATGCTAATCTCAGTCCGTGAGCAATATGGGAAGGGCATTGGTGGAGATATTGGACATATAATGGGGGAGAGGAGTAATGTCGGGGAGGCAGCTGAGGATTCAATCAGCACAGATACCTGCCAAATTACAGCTGTTAGCATTCACATGCCATCATTTGTGTCAATGAGATGCATCTAAATTGACATTTAAATCAGCTTAGCTTGAAATGATTAGCACTCAGTTGATGGTTAGCCCTAGAAAGCTGAAGAGTAATTTGCACCAGCCACAACCTCCCTGAAACTCCATGTATGCATGGGTGCATTTTAACTGACAGAATTATTAAACACTCATTGTTACCATGACAAATTTCTCTAGCATAGATGAGGTCTCTCTCAACACTGCATGTCTGGGAGATCATCTCTGGTCAATTTGTATTCATTTATTTATTTATTGAAGAAATTCTGTTTGGCAATTTTTATTATGAGTTATCTGAGTTAAAGTAAACATATCTTCCCCCACAACATATACTACTTTTGTTTCAGTTACAGCCTGCAGTTACACTGTCCAATGCAGTAAAGCGAAAGTCTGTCTGTCCCCACAGCCCCACCTAAGTAACCGTATTGATTTCAAAAACTGTGCCATTTGGTTCATAAACTGAATTATCTTGGGTCACTGCAAGAGAAAGAGGAAAAGTCAATGAAGACACTTTTTGCTGATTGACAGTTGTATTTCTTTGGATGTATTTTTAAATCTTGTGTAAGGCATGACAGCTGGAATACAACTGGAGCCATTAATTTTTCCTCAGAATTAATTTGCAGACTAGTCAAATCACTAGATAAATTTGACTAAACCTCTGAATTTCTGTCTAATGCTTTCAGTAGCATTTTAGCAATCTTAATCCCCACTGTTCCCCTTTTCCATTTTCTTAGAGACATGAAACTGCTAGCCTACAGTGTTTGAACTTCAAGGCTGATTCTAATGTCTTTGATCCTTTCCTAGATGCCAAGATTTACTCTGTTGTCCATCAGCATACTTGCTGGCATTCTGTTCAAAGAACATGGATTTCATTTAATTTTTTATAGCAACTGACATTCCTGTTTAATGCATAATGTCTGGATGGTTTGAATGTGAAGTTAAACGATAGAAGATTTTGTTTCATAACAGAATTAATTCATCTTTATTCCTCGCCCCACAACATATATATGAAAGCACTGTTTCCAATAGTATTGCCGCCTTTGGTTATGATGATATTTAAGACAAGTGCTGCAATTGCTCATGGTCTATTCATTCTCGTGTATGTAGCAAGTTGTTTCACCTCCTTTCTGCCCCAATGAAGGTTATCTAGTGTGGATGTAGCTGTAACACGTCTGCCTTTTGTTGTGTCCCTTTGACCAGTACAAATTTATTCCAGTGTGGGCTGTCATTAGGATTTCCTGCATGAGCAAATGGATCTCTTCCCCATTTGCAACCCTTTCTTATATGATCCCTTTCTGGGTCCTGGAAAATTTCTACTGTCATTCTTTCCAGCTGGAATTGTGATGCAGTTAATGAGTATCATAGCCCTTAATTTTATGGAAAAGGATCTCCCTTTATTGCAGAAGCTTTCTTTCTTGACAATAACACTTAGAGTTACACATAATTCTACTTTGGCTATTCAAAGGATTTTCCAGGATTCCATATTAAATTATAATAATTATAATTAGAAGAGTTATGGTCTGTTTATGTGTCAACAATGGATATCTAATAGGCTCATAGACTTTAAGGCCAGAAGGCACCATCATGATCATCTAGTCTGACCTCCGACATTTGACAGGCCACAGAACCTCACCGGCCCACTCCAGTAATAGACTCATAACCTCTGCTTGAGCTACTGAAGTCCTCAAGTCATGATTTAAAGACTTCAAGTTACAGAGAAACCACCCCTTACTCTAATAAATGCACTCCTAAAGATTCACACATGTAAGATGGGCATAGCCATTCTTTCTTACAGCCTAGGCATGGCTTTTCTATCAGTAGCACAACAAACTGTCAGTGCTAGAAACCCATGAATTTCCTGAGGCAGTCCTGCAATTCCTTCAGGAAAACCCTAACTTTTGTAATGTCTACAGAGACTAAATTACTGTAAGTAACATTCAATCGTGGTTCACGTCCCATAAACTCCCTGATTTACAACACAGCAGACTGTTCTCAGTGTTGTAGTGTTTGCTACCACGATTGGCACAACTTTGCCCCTATAGTAAGGTGACATGATGTACCACTGTTATTGGGGCTTTGATATTAGGGGCTTTGTCTTACGATATGCCACTGTATATCCCTCCCCTCCCCCAAGAAAAACGTGTCCCAATTTTTCACACTTGCTACCTGGTCACCCTACCCTATAGTTAATCTTACCTAATGCACATAGTACATCTCTCTTCTTGTTAATTCTTGGCAAATTTATCACAGCCTGCAATTTATCCATGTCAGGCTGTAACCCAGCAGCAAATAGTCTGTCTCTTTGAAATGTTATTTTGTTTCCAGAGAACTGGCAATTTTCCCTATTTAGTTTTAATCCAGACTCTGCTGAATTGTTTGGAGCCCTTATATGAACCTATTATCATGTCCTTCCTTGCACAGTTCTTCCCTGTTCCTCTCCCTCCTCCGCCTTTCCCTCCTCACTTACCGAACAGTGCAAGCAATATACACATCAACATATGCTTGTAGACTCTCAGATATGTACTCCAGAGTTCTCAGAAATACTTAAGGGTGCTGAGCAGATGATACAGAGTGATAATACTTGCAAGCAACCCTTGCCAAAAGCATCTTAAATGGCACTCATTATCAAGATTTAGCTGCCAGGAACGTATGAAGCACCCATCTTTGAAACCTATTAAGCATTATTTTTTCTTCTTCAGAAACCTGATAATGCCCTGTCTTTCTCTCCTTTTTATCCCTGCCCCATTCTTGGAGAAGACAGAATATTTTAGGATCAGTCCACACCTGCTAGCTGTCATTTTTGCCAGCTGATAAACACAGAAGTTAACCCAATCACTTGGTTACAGCGATAAGTCTTAGTTGCAAAGACGCAGATCTCACCTGATCTTCCCCAAAAATCAAGGATGTTTGGATCCAGGGTCCTGGATTAGCACACTCTAGAGAGGTCAGGGCCAGATGAGGCTCTGTCTCAGGGGTGGGCAAACTTTTTGGCCCAAGGGCCATATCTGGGTATGGAAATTGTATGGTGGGCCATGAATGCTCAGAAATTGGGGGCTGGGTGCAAGAGGGGATGAGGGCTCCAGCTGGGGGTGCGGGTTCTGGGGTAGGGCCAGAAATGAGGAGTTCAGGGTGAGGGAGGGGGCTTTGGGCTAAGGTAGTGGGTTGGGGTGTGGGGAGGGAAGGAGGAGGGCACTGGCTGGCGGGGAGACCTCTGGGGTGTGGCTGTGGATGAGGGGTTGAGGTTGCAGGAGGATGCTCCAGACTGGGACAGAGGAGTTTGGAGGGTGAGAGGGGGATCAGGGTTGGGGCAGGGGGTTGGGGTGCAGAAGGGGTTCAGGGGTGCAGGCTCCGGGCAGCACCTACCTCAAGTGGCTCCCAGAAGCAGCGGCATGTCCCCCCTCTGGCTTCTACATGGAGGCACGGCCAGGCGGCTCTGCACACTGCCCTGTCTCCAGGCCCCTGCAGCTCCCACTGGTCATGATTCCCAGCCATTGGAAGCTGTGAGGGCGGTGCTTGGGGTGGGGGAAGCATGCGGAACCCTGTGGCTGCCACTACACATAGGAGCCAGAGTGAGGGACATGCCACTGCTTCTGGGAGCCACAAGGAGCAGGGCAAGCCCCCAACCCCGCTCCCCAGCAGGAGCTGGAGGGCCAGATTAAAACGTCTGGAGGGCCGGATGAGGCCCCCAGGTCGTAGTTTGCCCACCTCTGCTCTATCTGGAGCTTATCTGCCCCAAACTAGGAGGTGGTTCAGACCTGAGGGTTTCAGTTTGGTTTCTTAGTTGGTTCCTCAGGCTTTTTGCTTTTTAAATCCCACTCAGTTTAACCACTTTAGGATGTGTTGCGTTTTGGTTTTTTTACTAAACTCTTTTTAGTTCAGTCCCTTCCTGCCTTCAAAAAAACCCCAAACCACACAACATTATAGAAACTGGAAGCTGAAATTGTCAAATCAGTGTGGTTTAGCACTTCAGCTACTGCAGAGTACTACAGATAACTGAACTTCCATTTCATAAAATTCTCTCCCGTCCACACAAAACCCTCCTCCCCTAGACACAAAAAACATACTTTGGGTACAATTTCGTAATATATTAAAGGTCAGTCTATGAGTAGTGCTTGCACAGTTGCATGGGGCCTTGGAAGGAGAGTACAAAGAGTTTCTACCACTCTTTACCAAGGGCAACTGCTAGCCAAAATCGCACTGCCTGTGGTTGAATGGAGGGAGAACAAAGAGCACACATCTGTCAGGACAAATTCTTGCCAACCTTGAGATCAATAGGAGGGTGGGGAGAGGAGATAGGACCATTTTTGCTTCCAGCTCCAGCTACTCACTTTGAAAGCATAGTACTTGTGTAAAATGCTAGATTAACCATCCTGGGACACTGACATCCACTAGATCAGAGGTTTGCAACCTTTCAGAAGTAGTGTGCCGAGTCTTCATTTATTCACTCTAACTTAAGGTTTTGTGTGCCAGTAATACATTTTAACCTTTTTAGAAGGTCTCTTTCTAGAAGTGTATAATATATAACTAAACTATTGTTGTATGTAAAGTAAATAAGGTTTCAAAATGTTTAAGAGGCTTTATTTAAAATTAAATTAAAATGCAGAGGCCCCCGGACCAGTGGCCAGAACCCAGGCAGTGCGAGCGCCACTGAAAATCAGCTTGTGTGCTACCTTTGGCACCTGTTCCATAGGTTGTCTACCCCTACACTAGATCCTGAATTAGAAAAGTACTCACACAGCAACGCTGCAAGCTTCCCCATATTGCCCCACAAGTTTGGCTCAACTCTGACTCCCACAAGATAAGAGGGCAATACATTTTCCATGCTCACTCAAGAGTCATTCTTTCTGCCAAAGCTGCCATATATAATAGCTATTTCATCTACATGGATGGTTGTCAATTAAAAACACTAAAACCATCACCAACTCATTAAATATACTGGTAGACAAGCAACCAGCAGATAGTACTGTTTCTCCATTACCATCAACTGAAACTATATTTAAACTGGTGACCTAGAAATGGAAATGCTCTACATCTACACCACCTGCACTCTGATATCTCTTTATTTTCTTGGCATTCTTTATTTTCTATGACCCATTAAAGTCTCTTCCCGATTATCAGACAGATAGTGAACAACCTATCCTTTTCTGAGACAAAAGGGAGACACAGAACAGGTTTTCCTGATATTCTGCAGAGCACTGCCTCCTACGTAGAAAATGGGTAAGATGCAGTTACTAATTCAATCCTCTACTTGGGGAGAAGTCCTGTGGAATTTAATAGGGATGACACTAATTAGATTCTATAGAAATGCAGTGAGTTTCAGTAGACGCTATCCATACCACTACCGTGTAAATAAGGATAACTCCACTGAAGCCGATACAGTTGCACTAGTGTAAACCTGATGATGTAAAAAACAAATCAGGCTCGTAGAATTTAATACTAAATGAGATGCTTTTGCAAAGTTTTATGAATCACTCTACAAAATTCTATAGCGGAGATAAAATGCTCGATTTAATCAATAGGATGGTTAAATAAAAATTCCTTTAGAAAAATTTCCTGCTAAATTCATTAGGACTTTCCCCATACATGCTGGGTAATGTTTTTGGCAACAGAGAAAGTTTTGTTGGTTTGGATGGGCATATCTTCTAAGAAGTTACTCCAGACAGAGAGAGATGAAGAAGGTATTCATAGTATGGATGATATGGATAAAAAAAAAAAAGAATAGTACTACAAATAACCACTAGCATGTCTCCAAGATCTAATTCACTGATTCCCAAACTGTGAGTCACCTCACAGTCAGCAGATGGAGTTGTGGCAATCCCTAGCATGTGGAGAATTCCATTTTGCTCTGCAAAGCGTGACTTCTCATGTATGGTGTGCAAGGTAAAGATGCATGGAGGATGCCATTTTACTCTTCAAAATGGCATCCTCCATGCTGTTTGGGGTCCTGGGAGGAAATAATTACTGATAATTAAAATGAAGGGGTGATGGCAAATATTTTGGGAACCCCTGATCTAACTGCTTAATCGTGATATAGTACCACCTGGTGACTCCTCATAATATTACAGGGTGGGAAGGGTAAATAGTTGGGTGACCATGTTAGTGGTCAGCTTTAGATCTGTAGTAGTCTCTGCAGAACCCAGGTAGGCTCCAGAAATCCTGCAAGTGCTATGGCTCATAAATGTTGAGCTACTGTTTAAGGTCTCATATGAAGAAATCTTTGCTATTGGTAAGGAGTTTTGTGTAGATAAGAATCACTTGACCAATGAACCTTTTGACCACTAGTATATTCAATTTAAAACTCTACACCAGAAAAAGAGCACTATTTATTCCCAGCAGTACAGTAGCTCCAAGTGATATAACTAAATACATAGTAGACAAAAAAGTACCTAAAGAACCAGCTGTCTAACACACCAAAGTAAATGAAAATTCCATTCCATCTATTGTGCTCCCACAGGAATAATGCACACAACAAAGTTTCAACCAAATGGAAAACACAATAGCAGCACTTAAGTTAATCTTCTTGTATCTGTTCTCAATTTTACAATGAGTACATTTAAACATCTAAAATAATTATACTCAAATTGTTTTTAAATTAAATGTCACAGAACATGGTTGAGAGAAAACAGCCTTCCGTGTAGGAATTATGTACTGTTTTAAAACGTAGTTAAACAATAGGAGGTATATTTAAAATGAGGATGGCGGGCAGGATGTATTTTGGTGATTTCCCCACATACCCACACACAACCCTCACAAAAATACCAAAAACCTTGAACAGCATTGGCCTTAAATTTCCCCAACAAAAGATTATTTTATTTTCAATTTCTTCCTGAAGTATTGTACTTTTAAGGAGGAAGTTATGTTCTGTGGAAAATATTAGCATATCAAGAGACATGGATTCAGTTCTAATCCAAGCTCTGCCCCTTACTACAGCCAGCTCTCTCTGAAGTTCTCCTAATTTACTCATTTTGGCTGGACGACTCTGAAGAACTGGAGTGAGATGGTGAAAGACGCATCTTGCATTTCAGCTTATCCAAATTGAGGAGTGAGGGGAAATTAACACTGCTTGAGGACTTAATCTGGTCATATCTCAGCTAATCAATTCCCTTGCATTGCAGGGATCCCAGGCATGGATGGCATCTGGGTCTCTCCCGGTCTCTGTCTGTGGCACACAACGGTTTAGTCTCCTAAGGACTGAAATGCAGTGGTCTAACTAAAGTCTTTGAGCTGAGTATAGGGTATCTGGATGAAGTTTGATGGTCTGTGGGAGCGGGAAGTAAGACTGAATCTAGTGGACCCTTCTGGTATTTCACTAACTCTCACAATTTTATCGTGAATCTCATGATATCTAGTGTATTTCGTAAAGCTCCAGCTCCATCAGTCGTGATTTTGTGAGACTCTCAGCCTCCATACAACACCTTTCTGACCTTCACAGTTGGGGACAAAAGCTTAAAATTATGAGTGCTAATGGCACAAAAAAACAGAAGGCAAATAAAGTACCCCAAACATATTATTTTTGTAAGCTCTTACTTTGTTTATAATAATAATCCCTGTCATTTGATTTCTTGAAAAAGGTCCAAATATAGGGCTTGGGGGGGGGGGGAGGGAGCGGGTTCCTTGGCTACTCATCCCTCCAATATGGCTTTGCCTACAAAGTCCAGTTTTGGATGTTTTGGTCTTGCTGAGCGTCTTGTAGGGTTTTGTAACATTAATAGGGGAATTACGAAGATATAGAACACCTCTAACAAACTTTGTTAATGTACAGTTAAGACTGTTCAGTGAACATCCTACCAACACAATTAAAACCAAGAAAAATGCAAATTAAGTACATAATCAAAACCTGCACACTATGCTCACCTCTTCAATTTGTTTATTTTGCCATGCCACATCACGTAAGCTGCATAGATCTCCTGGTCCCTTGTAGCCAAAAGCCTTAAGCTGATCAGTGAGAGAGAGTCAGAGAGAGTGTGTATATACTTAGGATGGGGACGGGAGTTACATGGTTTACTTTGATTGTCTGCATGGTGGTTTTGCTGTGCCACAGAAGGATGTCATATCATTACCATAGTTTTATGTGAATAGTGTCATGGTAATTAGAAGCCAAGGGAAAGTAATGTGGTTTTGTAATGCTTATAAAAAAAACATTGTAGAGAACTGGTTGACAGCATTTAGCGTTTTAAGGAGTGAAGGTTTGTGAGAGAAGAGGCTTGTATGTTTTGGCTGTCTTGATACAGATCAACCTGTACAATGTGACTGATAGTAGGGTGAAGCACATGGGTGGGCGGCATGTAGAGGACTGGAATGGAGGAAGAGTTCAGGTCTGCATGAGGAGAATGGAGGTGGGAGAAGGCCTGTGGTAATAGGAATGTGTGTGGGAGCACGGAAGTGTAGAAGGTGCATGAAGATGAGCAGGGTTGGGGAGAGGAATGGTGGCCATGTTAGGCTTGAACTAGGGGTTGACTCTAAGGTAGGAGAAACAAAGCACAGAGCAGTTCCACTTTGATGAACCTCTTGCGTATTTCATCACAGTAGGGTTTCTTTCTCCACCTGCCCTCTGTCTCCCCAGCACTTTTTTGACATTTGATGCTATTGAGCAGCTTCAAACAATCACCATTTAAAACAAAAATGAGGGGGCATGTATATCCTACACTGCAACAGCCCCCAGCAGTTAATGAACGGAGCAGCTGCTTCCCCATTTGTGGCTAATTATTGGACCATCACCATCTGGGATAAAATGCTGCAGCTCAGGCAGAGAGGGGCTTCTGCCAAGGAACCCGAGGAGGACTCTGCACTGACTGTAAACAAAAGGAAACCACTGGAAGGAGCTGCTCTTTGAGCAGGGGGTGGGCTGGAGGCAGATGAAGGTAAGAAGCTGATGAGAGAAGCAGCAGTGGTATAATGTCATTGGAATATTTGTTTGATGGACTCTACTACCCCAGGAGGGGTGCGACTGTAAGCAACCTAGTCGAAAGACTGAGTTGTAAGAAGGCTCAAACCACTGCAGGCTTGGAATGGCCATCAATAGGTGCTGCCAGATTCAAAGAAGCTGCTACACTACACCTGGACGCAGGGGGGTGCACCGGCCAGTAAGTGACTATTCTGCGCCCTGCCAGAGAAAACACCCGTCCCTGCCCAAACACAGAATTTTCACTTCAGAATTACCTCAGCTTGAAGCCTGGCATGGGCAAGATTACTCCTGCACCTGAAGCAACTCTTTCATACATAACAAGTTGTGGCTTTAAACATTTTACCCCAGAGCTCTGCAGGGTGAGAAATAGATGCCTTACACCATTGGTAAGGGAAGAGTCTGAGATTCCTTTTGAAGTCCATAGCAGATGCTCCTAGCCCCAAAGCTCCCAAAATATCAGACGTTCAGGCTGTGGTGGTTTTTGAGATTTCTGGCTTGTTCTGAATTCTTTGTGTCTTAATGGGGTTGGGAGGATATAAAGTGGAGCGTCAATCATAGTTTAAAGTCTAAAATATTTCTGAAATAGATTTTTCTTTTGGCTCTGGCACATAAAAAACATAAGTATGGTATAGTATAAAGATGGCAATTATTTGGTCTGGCCTGCTGTGACATACCAGGGTACAATCCAGTATAATGAGCAGCTGCATCACACTGGCCTGCAACCCTGGGTGCCTTACAATGCTATGTTGAAGTAGCTTCCACCTCCTCTGCTCACAAACAGCCTCCCAGCATGCAAGCCACACCCTGAGTGTTTGTGTGTAACTGCAGCTGGCTCTCACCAACCTTGCTTATACTGCAGGGTGACTCCAACACACACCCTAGTCTTAGCTTTTCCTCAAGAAATGTATGTCCTGTATTGCCCAGCCCTCTCCTGGCCAATACAGGTTACACTGTCTGTTATTTCTCTAATAGAAATAATATGCACACAACTTGCCACCACAAATAGAGTTTCCCAGACACCTCAATTTAAACCCACTGGGTTAGATAAAACAAGTTTGTAGTTAATAAAGAGATTTTAAGTGAATGCAAGTAATCAGGCATAAATAGGGTGACCATATTTCCCTAAACTGAAAATGGGACACCAGGTAAGCAGCCACACCAGGGGACTTGGGCCAGTCCCATGTGGGGCTGGCGTTAAGCCACCTGGCATCACTGTGGCTCAAGCCATGATGCCGCGGGGCTGACTGCCTGAGCTGAGGCTGACAGTCTGAGCCCCACCACAGGGATTTGGCCTGAACCATCTGGCGTTACCACTCGCCAGAGCCGATGTCACGACTTTTTTGGCAAAACTAGGCATTTGTCCTGTTTGCTCTTGCCCGAATGTTCCTCCGTGCCCCTCTTTTTCTCAGTATAAATATACCTATGGGGCTTAAATCGTTCCATGTAAAGTGTTTTCAAAGTTGTTATTAAATGAAAGGTGCAGTAGAATTGAAAAGTAATAATTATAATAATCAATAATGTGGGTAAATCTTGGGAGAGCATTAATATAGCTAAAAACTTAATTCAATCTCTATCTTCTGGTTGCTCCAAATTGACTTTAGTAAAATAGTATAAAATTGGACAGAAGTTTCAACCTGCGCAATGCACAAGGTGACTACAGTATTCTGCATGAATCTAATAATCATAAGTAATAACATTAATGTTTTAATTAATATAAATATATTATATAAATTATATAGATATAAAATTAATATAAATAAATAACATTTTTATATTTACAAATAAGCATAACCATAATAGTTCCATTCTCAGATGTCATCGACTCCCTATTTATTTCAGGACCCAGTCCAAAACTGACCTTTTTTTTTTTAAGCATAGCATGGACTTGCAGTTCCTCCAAACTAGAACATTCTTACAGCTTTTAATCTTATTTCAAAACTCATCTCTTCTTCTTTCTGCCTCATTCAATTCTTCTATTTAATCTGTCTCAGAAATCTGATGTACGTGCCTCTGTATGGAGATTTACAGATACGCAAACAAAGGTATTTTTATTTTTGGAATAGCAGGCACCGAAGAAGCTATCCTCCACTAACCCATGTGGACCCTCTCACTCAGGCCCAAGCCACATAACATTTTCTATTGATTCTACAACATGTACTTTTTCAACTGAACTCAGCCTTCAGTGAGAATTGTGCTCCAGGGAGTACGTTGGTCAGAGAATAGGTGTTAGTTGTTGTAAGTAGTAAAGTAATATAACATGCACCAATTTATCATCATTAACTGGGTGTTTAAAACAAGTACAATTCACTTGCTGAGGCGGCAGAGTAATAGGTGCAGCAACTATTAGGAAAATGTAAAATAAATAGAGCTGGCTGAATAATGGACTTTCCAGTTCACTGCAATTTCAAAAAATAAAAATATAGTTTCAGGTTGAACAAAACATTTCAACAAAATATTTCATTTTCACCATTTAACTGTTTTTAAATATAAAATTAAAGAAATATTTGAGAGAAAAAGTTCTGACGGTACCCTGGGAGTAATTTAGAGAGCAAAGTGGACCTGTCACAAATAAAATTCTTTTATTTAGGCAGCTACTTAGATGGGATTGATGAAGCACACAGACTTAATGAACTTTAGTTAATACAGACCAATATAATTGCAATTGGAAAATAAATATACATAATAAAAGAATAAGATGAGTACAATAGAGTTTTCCTGCAGTTTTCACATTTACAATCTTATGGAGACCACTAGAAACAAAGATGGAAGAAACAGTCAGTGGAGCCTCACAAGAGGAAAGTGCTGGTCCAGGCTTCCTACCTGGTAGGCCCATTTGTCATCCCAGTGCCCCAACTAGGGATAAGTTTGACAATCTTTTATACACCTTTTCCACTCAACCCATATATATCTGGGACCATATCCAATTACTGTAAGTCTCAGCCCCTATTCATATGCAGTATTTGGAAGCCCAATTTTAGGGTTCCAGTTGTCCATATGTGGTATTGCCGTTGACCATCGTTACATTTCCAATAGATAACCAAACTATTTGCATCAGTTTCTTTCCCAATAGTTTTGATATGTCAATGTTATCAGTCCTCATTGCAAAAAACTTCATTTATGGTTTACCTGTTTATTCAGAAAATGCGTTCCTAAACTATCACAAATACATATTGCTAAAATTTTTAACCCTAGGTCAAGCATATATACCATAATCTTTGGTCAAGCACATAATACTTATTCTAACCTATGCCAACTTCTACTGACCTTAACAGTTAATGCTTAGGACCTATAACCAAGCCTATTTTTAAGCCATATATTTTGGTTATTATTTCTATAAGCATGATTAGCAGATAGATTATATTTTATCCAAAACTATAGACCTTCCAAGATCAGGTCAGGGTCAACATGTCAAACTGAAAAATCAAAAAGTTTCAAAAAAATGTCAAAACAAAACATTCTGACTTTGTCACTTTTTAAAAAAAAAATTTTTTTGATTGAAACAATTCAATGAAATTGACACTAATTCACCAAACATTTCAGAAAAACATTTTGGGCACAAAATTTGCCCAGCTCTAAAAATAAAGCAGGACACACATACTGTCTTAAACCCTCCTGTTAGTTACTTTTTCTTCTACACTTCAATTCCACCATATTTGCATGCAAGTTTCATTCATTTTGCACAGATATTCAAAGTCAAATCCGTAAGAGTTCCATTTCTTGGTCTTGCCCTTACTCTCACTGAAGCTAGTAGCAGAACCCTTAATGGTGCATCATCACATATGCTATACCATTTACATTTCATTTTGTTTATACCACCATTCTGTTTATACCACCATTGAATTTTTCCATAGCAGTTAATCCCACTTACATCAGGGCTGACTTTGGCCCATTGTTTCCATAATTTAATCATTTTAGCAACTTGTATACCATACTTATGATTAGTATAGAACATTATGAATCTGCTGTAGGTTCTACGTTCCATTAACGCCTTATTCAGTCCTCTTTCTGTGGAACAATTGCTTTGTTCACCTCATCACCACCCACACATTAGGATGAGCAAACTTTTAGTGATAGTCCCTTGTCATGTAGCTGCAGACAACATTCCACATCCTAGCAGACTTGCCTAACTAAAATATTAGAACAAAAGTTTTCAAAGTTTTAAAAAGTTACATATACCCAGGTGACAACACCAGAGACATTTATTCCAAAGAATTGTCATTAAGAGACATCTCTTTTTGTGGTCTCCCATGACTCATGACTCACGCCCATTTTAGGTAGTTTCCTAAGGTGATGTCTCTTTGACGGGAAACACTGTCTCATCAGCACACTGTGGCATATACAATAATATTTCATTCTTCATTTGATTCCATGAACAACCTCTGAATCAAAATCCCTTTCTTAACTGTGTTTTAATACATTTAATTTTTTTTCTCTTTTTACTGCTTAATATTGGAGTTGTTCTTTTCCTGGCAAGCACATAGCTCTACTGCAATTTTTAAAACTATTCTGAGGGCCAGATTGTCATTAAACACTAAAAGTCCACTTTAAAACTGGTGTTAACTGTGGTCAGAATCTGGCCTTATAAGTTAGCTCTTTATTTCTTCACTTTGTTATACTTGACACCAGATATTGTTGGGTAAGAAATAAAGTTTATGGGACAGATGACACCTGTTCAGTCTCAGAGAGCATGGGCACAAGAGTTGTCCACCCCCAGTGAGGTGTGTTGCAAAAGGCTACAGTGAGTAACACTTGGAGAAATGCCAAAAGAACTACAGAAGAAAAGTGAATTGAAGGGTGGTTGGGTCACAGATTCAGAGGCTTTGTGTTGCATGGCCGGATTAAGGTATGGGCACCATAAATGGAGGCTGGGTCCCGTATGTGATCACATCAAAATTTTACCTAGAAACAGTAGGAATGTGTAGGCCTCATGCTCTGAAGCAAAGCTTGAAAACGTGTCCCAAGGTAAGAAAGACAATGACATTTTCCCAAACATGAAGAGAACAATAGCTATGAAGTGTGACCTTACCCTACCCATCTCTACGGAATGTTAACTCCAAGACACACCTCTGGGAACCCTGCCAAACTACATCAGCAGAGCACTCTGTGTCTGACAGGAAGAGAAAAGCACAGTGGCCCCGTCCACCCACACATACTCCCCAGCTGCTGGAGTATTAGGGGGTACACTTGCTACATCTAACAGGACAAGGAGGCCCTTGCCAATAACAATCCAAGTGGAAGGCACGGGGGCAATGCCATATGTATGAGGCCCTGATAGGCACCTTGTGTTATTGTATGCTGAGGGCCCTGGATTGCATTGATCTGACCCTGGGTGCTGGCCCTCTGCCTGTGGGTGAATTTCACCCAAAAAGATCTTACGTGAGGGATTTGGCTGGCAGTGGCAAATTTACCTTGAAACACAGCTCTAAATCTTGGATTAAAAGATTTGAGATATAACATCAGAGCTCAGTGAAAGAGAGCAGACTAACGCTAAACAGAATCCCTGCTATGCTATCAGAAACAACAGTATGTGTGATTGTGCCTCCTGGTTAATGCCACTGGTATGAAGACAGTGGATGAACAAGAAGATTCGATAGAGATATCTGGACAAAAATCTGAAAAGGCACCAAATAAGAACCAAAAATAACCACATTTGACTCAAATAATCCTCCTCCTCTCCCGCCTCCAAGGTTGTAGTAGTAGTGATCATTTTATTGCCTAAGCAATGCCTCCCTGTTAAAAAACTATCCTTTCTGTGCTCAATCAACTGTGTCATCAGGGGATAACACACTGCAAAGTTCTCTCTCCTCTCCTTGACACGCCACCCTCATGCACACACTGCAATCTTTCTTCCACTAGGCAATTGATTTAAATGCAAGCAGGCTATACAAAAACATTCTCTACCTTACTGATAGCAATGTATTACACAGGATTGAGTGTTAAAACTGGAATTCATATGTGGGCCCTTGTGCTATACCATGCACAGAGAACTCACACTGCCTCTCGGTTTGTGAGTTCAGGCCTACCAAATTAAATTATAATTTTGCATTAAAATTCAGACACAGAAACATTGTTCCTCAAACAGTGGAAGTGCAAATGGAACAGACTTTATGAGGATACTATGAGACACATTAAAGAGGACACAAATTTACAAGTTGCAAATCAAAACACACACACACAAACAAAACCCAGACAGAAATAAACCTTATTCTACTTCTCTCTTCATATAACACATGAGAAGTATGGAATTAATGCTGGTCTTGACAGACACGTAAAGCACAGATGTAGCAGCTGAGAGTTATCCCACTTGTAAGTATCTAGGGCCTTGGCTACACTTGCAAGTTGCAGCGCTGGTGAAGGGGTTACAGCGCTGCAACTCACTCGCTGCTCCACACTTCAGCCAGCAGCGCTGCATTCTTGCTTGCAGCGGATGGCTGTATCCTGTCGTACTTCGGGTGTAGGAATCCGCGCTGGTGATGCAGCGCTGCCTCATCAGGTGTGGACACTAACGCGCGTGTAATTGGCCTCCAGGTATTAGGAGGTTTCCCAATACCTTTTCAGCCTCTCTGTAGCACTTTCGCACTCCCAGACTGGGCTCAGGTGACCCGCTTTAAATCCCGGGAATTTTAAAATCCCCTTCCTGTTTGCTTCAGCAGTGTGGAGTGCTCAATCAATCAACAATCACTGACATGCCTCGGCCCCAAAATGAGCCGCATGGACCATGCCGAGCTGGCGAACTCATCGTGTTTTGGGTGAGGAAGCTGTGCAGTCACAGCTGCGCTCCCATAAAACTATGTACCTACGGCCAGAGTATCAAAGTCGTGCAGCATAGGGGCCATGACCGGGACGCGTGTCAGTGCGGGTTAAGTAAAGGAGCTGTGGAGTGCTTTTGCAAGCGTGAGGAACCAGCGCTCAGGTGTGCCCCCGACCTGCCGTTTTTACACGGCTGGATTCGATACTTGGGTGTGGGGAGACCCACTGCCAATCAAGAGATGACGATGGACGTTCAGAGCTGGGAGAGGAGGGGGAGGGTGTAGAGGAACGAGACAGTGGGAGACACCGGAGTCCCAGGAGGATGCAGCCAGGAGCTCTTCAGCAGCAGCAGCGAGAGAGCTAGCCATTCGCAGCGCTGGAATTGTAGTGAAGAAACAGAGAGAGACTGTTCCTGGTAAAGAGTTTTTTATTGTAGGATGGAAATGTTTTGGGAGGAGGGGGTTGTTATGGCTGCCTGCAGCATGCCTAGATGTGGAATAGCCATTGATTTGGTCTGTACGTCGTTGGTATCACCCTGTATCTCTGAAAAAGTTTCAGCCAGGTGTGGGCAATGTGCATCCGTAAGTTTATACGGGAGAGCCACAGTGGTCCTTGTCCACAGCTAACGCCTCCGCGCACTGTGCCGTGAGTGGTGGGGGGACCATTGCTGACACAGGCAAGCTGCATAGGGACCAGGGCAGAAGCCATAAGGCTGTAGAAGACCCTCCCGCTCTTCCCAGGTGACACGAGGCAGAATATCTGGGAGGATAAAATCTGTGGAATGCAGGATACAGATCAGTGCTATCCCCTAGCTGTTCTTTGCTTTCCCAATGCACAGAACCCGTGATCCCAGAGTCAGAGCCCCCTTCCCGGTGAGCTGCATGTGCAAGATGGCTCCAGGAGTAACTGTTGTGGCAGTAGTGTGGGATTCAGTGCAAGTAATTTCCCCTAGCTGTTCTTGCTTCCTCAGCACAGAAACCCGATGCCCTGAGGTACTCACCATCTCTTGTTTGTGCCGTGCCTCTGGGTGCTAGCTCGCTATGTGTAATGTGCTCAATGTCTACAAACCCTTACTGCTGATTATAAACATGGAGCCTCTGTAGTAAGTGTTTCTATCTCTCTGTTTTTCTTATAGTGTCCTTGAATCCGACTGCATTTCACGGACTTTGAGAGGCTGCAGAGTTTACGGCGAAGCCAAGGAAAAGTAAAGAAGAGCTAGTGAAAGCAGTTATGAATCTGTATTCCAGATATAAGAGTGCAGGAAGAGGGAAACAGAAAGCGGAGAAAAAGCGCTAAGAACAGAAAGGAATGGCTGTCAAGAGACGCACAACGGCTGAAGTGTCCTGGAGCCGCCAACAGACTGTATGCAGTCAATGGTAGCCACTGCAGGCAGACACTACCGTGTTCTTCCCCATCCAAGCTCTCTCCATTGTGCCCACTGTTTCTCAAAACCCCTTCTCCAGCATCTGGTTCTTCCACCACAGCTGCCCCACAACGTTACGATTCACCTACCAGCCTGACAACTACGACCCTACCTTTGCACTCAACCCCATCACCATGCATCATATGTCCTGAAGTGCAGCAGGCATTGCACGCATCCAGGCGCAATATTCAACTCTAACTGTACAGTTCACTACCCTCCCCTGCCGGTTTTCTGTACTGTATTTTTATAAAAGGTTTCTTCGTCTTTTAAACAGTTTTATTATACAGAAAGTGAAACTACTGTACCAAAGGGAAAGCAGGCACTGCATCATATGTAACCACTGCACATCACTCTGTGCAAGGCACAACATTATGTTGGCTTCAGCCTCAAATTGCTCCCTTAAGGCTCCTAATCCTTGAAGCCTGTGCTGGCTCTCCTATTACGCCTGCTCTTTGCTGTGCAAATACAGTCCAGGCAGTGAACCTCGCAGGTGCTTATCTCTGTGTTCACCTTCTTCACAATTTAATGGAGGTACAGCACGTGGATATAACCGCAGGGATGCTGCTTTCCCAGTCAGCTTCCCGTAACACGCACCAGCGCGCTTTTAAACGGCCAAAAGCACATCCACAGTCTTCTGCACCGGTAGTTCGTAGCTACCGGTCCTTGCTCCTGTCAAGCTCTCTTGTATATGGTTTCATGAGCCAAGGCATTACAGGTAGCAGGTGGTCTCACAGGTACAATGGGCATTTCGACATCCCACGTGTGATTCTGGCTGGGAAAAGTCCACTGCCAGCTTCACTGACAGGCACTGTTCGAAGATGCGTGCATCATGCACCTTTCAGCCGCCTGTGTAGATGTCAGTGAATGCCACGGTGATCCCAAGCGCTGGAGACCATGAGAATCCCTTCCGATTATGTACTCGGATTGCTGGTGGTGGGGCCAGAATAGGAAATATGCTCCTCTATGCACTCTTGCATTAGGGAAACCCATTTGTGCAAGCCATCCAGAATGCCTGCACATTCCCAGAGTCACGCTTCTTCTTAGCAGGATGCGATAATGGCCTGCAATTGCATCACACTATTCAACGGTTGACTTCCCATCCAAACTGGTTCCGAACGATTCGGGTAGCTGTCGGTGTGTTGGCAGCTTCAGGACTGGCATAGCCAGCCCGCTTCATGACAGAGGCATCTCTCAGTTCTCGTTTCGCTTGTCCAGAATTGGGCGAGATTCTGACACAATCCCGTGGAAGTGGTTTATCATCCAAAGTTTCTGCAGCCACTGCTCGTCATCCCATACTTGCAGAACAATGTGATCCCACCACTCAGTGCTTGTTTCCCGAGCCCAAAGGCGGCGTTCCACGCTGCTGAGCACGTCTGTTACTGCCAGAAGCAATTTAGTGTCAGGAGCGTCAGCCGAATCTATTTCATCATCTGACTCCTCACTGTCACTTTGGAGCTGAAGGAATAGCTCAACTGCCAAACGTGATGTGTTGGCAACAGTCATCAGCACAGTCCTCAGCAGCTCGGGCTCCATTTCTATCAGAAATCACGCGACAGACTCACAATGGCACCAAATGGCTGCAAAGGGAGGCAATGCACCATGGGGCATTGGGACAGGAAGAGGAATGACCCGCACCCTTCCGTCCCCTTCCCACAACCCACTGCGCCGAAATGGGACGAGGTGCCCTGTGGGATAGCTGCCCACAATGCACCACTCCCCACAGTGCTGCAACTGCTGCAAATGTGGCCACACTGCAGCGCTGGTAGCTGTAAGTGTGGCCACACTGCAGCGCTGGTCCTACACAGCTGTACGACCACAGCTGTAATGCCCAGCGCTGCACATTTCCCAGTGTAGCCAAGCCCTAGGGCACTAAAGTGCTCTCACGTTTTAGACAGGGTTGGCAGCTGCTCTGCTAAAGAAAGGGAGACAAAGGACTTCATACATTTGCATTTGGGAATTTCACATATGTAACTGAAGCATCATTTAGTAAGTAAAGGAGAAGGTTATTCCACTCATCAACAATTTATTCAAATACCTGGTATTTACTGAGTAAAATCAGACAAGTGAATTTACAATTTAAAAAGAAACTTATTATGGGAGAAAAACGCTACATTGACATTTCTACTGTTTACAACCCCCTCTTACCCCAGATAACATCTAAGTGATGTAGCTGTAAATGTAGGCATATGTAGTGCTAATTTCAATAAACAGACCTCAAAAAGCCACTTCGATAATTATAGCCCTGTTAATGAAGTCTGTTCTTTATCCCCTCCTACAGGAAGTTTAATTATCCCAGTATTATTCTGCACGCAAAAGTAATTTCCTGAAGGTGACCTTTTTCTAGGTAGTATCCATAGTAACAGATTTCCAACTGCTAACGGTGTGACACTGCTTGTACATCGCAAATGTTACAGGGAAGCTGAGGACTGATGTTTTAGCTTACCCACTAGAGACAGTGGCTGCATAAATACTTATAAATTGAAGAGCAGCATTGTTAAAAGAAATTTAAGACTACACTCACTGTTCCCTTATTAGCAGTCCTTATTCCACAGGCCTTTGACATCTCCCCCCCGCCCCCAAACTACAATAGCTAAAAACCGAACTTGAGCAGACAAATATGTGAAGGAAAAAGGAGAAACTGTCCTTTGCATCTTTCTCCAGCATCTAATAGTACACAGAGATGAGAGAATCATCATTATAGATCTGTCTCTGATCTCACATAAACTGGTGTAAATCCAAAGTAACTCCATGGATGCCAATAATTCTTTTGGATTTACCTTGTCTATAACAGATTAGAATATGGCACTAATGGGTCTTTACTCCCCGCATTAGCCTGAATGGAGATATGTGACCATGTCAGAGGAAGACTACATAGCCTAAGATTACGTTTGTCAAAGTATGCACTAGAGCAGGGGTGGGCAAACTACGGCCACGTCCGGCTTGTCAGACATTTTAATCCAGCCCTTGAGCTCCTGCTGGGGAACAGGGTCAGCGGCTTGCCCCACTCCGCATGTGCCGCGGCTCCCAGAAGCAGTGACATGCCCTCCCCCCTGGCTCCTACGTGTAGGAGCAGCCAGGGGGCTTTGCATATTGTCGCTGCCCCTGCCCCAACTGCTGCTTCCACAGCTCCCATTGGATGGGAACCATGACCAATGCGAGCTGCAGGGGCAGTGCCTGTGGACAGGGCAGCACACAGAGCCACCTGGCCATGCCTCTGCATAGGAGCCAGGGTGGGGACATGCTGCTGCTTTTGGGAACTGCTTGAGGTAAGTGCCGCCCAGAGCCTGCACACCTGACTTCCTCCTGTGCCCCAACCCCCTGCCCCAGCCCTGATCCCTCCTCTCACCCTCCAAATCCCTCAATCCCAGCCTGGAGCACCATCCTGCACCCCAAACCCCTCATGCCCAACCTCCTAACCCCAGCCAGAGCCCTCTCTCTGCACCTCAACCCCCTGCCCAACCCCGGAGCACCCTCCCACTCCCTGCACTCCTCATATGCAGCTCCACCCCAGAGCCCGCACCCCATCCAGAGCCTTTACTTCCTCCTGCACCCCAACCCCAATTTCGTGAGCATTCATGGCCCACCATACAATTTTCATACCCAGATGTGGCTCTTGGGCCAAAAAGTTTGCCCACCCCTGGTCTAGAGCTTACAACCATTCAGGAATTCTGTAAACCTACCAGGCATCCCAGCCCATCAGCCTTGCCTGAGAAAACTTCCATAAAATTCAGTGCACAGGGAAACTAAGAAATCGAGTCAGTACATCGGCAAGAAATTAAATTATTAACAGGCACTAAAGAGTTGCTGAAAAACCCAAATCTCAGAATCACATGCAACAGTGGACCAGTCATATGATCTTAAAGAGCAGACATCAAATTTAGGTGGGCAAGTGTCATTCTGTGTATTATCTCCAGAGTTCCTCAGCTTCCACAGCAGTGATCCTTACCTACCAACATAGGTGACTATTGCAAAAAGAATAGAATCCCATTCTTTACACATTAATAAAACAGAACTCTCAACCTTCTTTTTCTCACAGCTCATTTTTTCCATAAAAGGAGGCTGAGGCCATGGTTTACTCAGCCAGATATACACAAACCAAAATCCTCCATGGGTAATTTATATGCTTTCTCTCTTCTTCTCCAGCCATCTTGGCTTAAACTGGAGTAGGGGGAAGCAAATTCCCTCAGCTTGTTCACAAGCAGTTTTAATTTGTGGATAATTTAGCACAATGTCACATACAAAGTAAAGGGTGACATTAGGGCTGTTTGAAATTTTACATATCAAGACAGACTTAAAACTGGGTGTTTTCTTCATTTCTGTGTAATTACAAATAGGTTACCTTTTGACTGAAAAATTGCCCTGAGTTGTTCTGTTTTTTCCATAAACAGAAAGCAGCCCAAACAAAAATCTGAACATTTCAGGCTTTGTGGAAGTTCAGATCCGGATCCTAAGTCCATGCATGGCCCATATTTAACCAATAAGATGAACTAATGCTATAAATCTAGTAATTTGGGAAAGTTTGGTTTTGGGTGGAAACAGTCTGTCTTGAGCCTATCTCTAGCCATAAACAAAACTGCTTTACCATTAGAGAGAAAAATATGAACTTGTGCATCACAGAGGGGCTTCCAGTTGCTGTGATATTTTCCTAACCCTTGGATATGTCTTACCTTTATGAACAGGAATTTATTAATCTCATCAGATTACTGTTTCCTTGGATGCAGAACCCTGCTTCTGGCAGTGGCCAATACCTGATGCTCCAAGCAAAGATGAAATTCCATGATGCACATAGAGTCTGACTCAGCAAGATACTCAAGCACATGAGCAACCTCAGTGAAGTCAATGGGACTACTCATGCATTTGCGTGTGCTTAAATATCCTCCTGAATCTGTGTCCTTGTCAGTTCTTCAATTAATTCTTTCCTAACCCTTCTGGTGATCAATTTTCACCACGAAACTGGAAATTTGATTAACCTGGTCCCTAAATGTTTGTTATGACAGAATATGTAACTACAAACATCACTGCTCATGAAATTAGCCAGCTCTTCTAAAAATCCAACCACACTACTTGACTTGATGTATTCTGGTAGCAATGAATTCACGAAGTTGACAGTATGCTGCAGTAAATATTATTCCCAAGGAGAGCTGAAGAAAGGGAAGGAACTGAAGGAGTCTTGGAATTCAAGATACAGGGCAGGGGGAAGGGCAGGGAAGTAACATCACATTTAAGGGGTTAAATTAGCACCAGCAATAGTATTGTTGTACACTGCTTTTCATTTTATTTGTTCAGAAATGGCTTGAGCCAGAAAGAGAATAATAAGGAAACTTTTCTCAGTGTGTTATTGTGTCTGGAGAGAGAATCTAAGGAGAATGTGAAATGGGCTGGGGCTGTGAGAGGCTAGTGACAACAAAAATAACTAGAGGAAAAACATAAAAGACAAGACAAGGGTAGTAATAGCCACTGTCCCAGTACCTGGACTTTAGCGTCCAAATCTGGTCCTGTCCAAACCTGGACTTTTGCGTCCAAAATCTGGGCTTAACCTGCACCCCAAGCTCACTACCAGCTTGGATATCTCGCTGCCACCAACTAGGACTATTGGGGGTCCTAGTATGCCCCCGAGTCACCCCAACTTTCCCTGGGGGACCCAAGACCAGAGCCCTGGGTCTCTCTCTCTCTCCTCTCCCAGCTTCCCCCTTTCCTGGGTTGCGGTGCAATGCTATGCTTCACACCTTGAATACAACCGGAGAAGCATCTAGCTTCCCGGCTAGGTATTTACCTAGTCAGCTCACACAGAAATTCCCCCTCCCTTTGTCCTATAGCCTTTCCGCTGCAAGGGGGACAATAGGGAGGTGAGACACCGAGTTTGGGCTTTTCCCTCCCCCTCTGCCTCACTAAAAAAACTTACAGGTTAAAAAGAAAACTTATAGAAAAAAGAAAGAAAATATAAACAATAATCTGCATTAAGAAACTCAATACAGGCTCTTGCTTATCAGAAATATGAAGAAACAATCTGATTTAAAAGATAGCCCAAGTAAACCAGTCCAACAAATCCACATACATGTAAATACAGCACAAAGCTCCTCATGACCGAATTGCTTTGGGTTCCTTTGTACTCACAGATGTGTAGGAGAAACTTGGAGATAAGATGCAGTTAGGAGAAGCTTGTTAACTCACAGCCGAGAAACAAACAAAGACACAGCCATCCACATCTATTCGTACAACACAAAGCTCCTCATAGCCGACTTGCTTTGGGTTCCTTTGTACTCACAGACTTTTGGTATAATATTGTGAAATAAAGATGGAGTTAGGAGGAAACTTGTTTACTCACAGCCGAGAAAACAAAAAAACCCCGAGTATACAAATTCCCGCCCTGACTTTAAACAATCCAGTTCTCTGATTGGCCCTCTGGTCAGGTGTTTGGTTACCCTTTCCAGGTAAAAGAAACTTAACCCTTACCTTACCTATCTATTTATGACACAAGGGGAAAAGGCTACTGCCTTAATTACCTTTCAGTTAGCTCCAAAATGCCCCCCGCCTGCTGACCCCACCCCAAAATGTTACTTTCCAATGAGAACACACGATGCCAGTGCATAAACAGCAGGAGCAGGCAGGGGAAAGGAAACAGCACTAGAGGCAAACTAAGCATATCCCCTGGCAGTAATGACATCAACCAAACCCAGGCAAGACCTCTCAAGGCACCAATAGCACCTTTATTATCCACTCATTTTCTTTCTTCACCAGCCCCAAAGCAACAAGAAAAGCAGTTTAATCTTCTTGGCATCTGGAACGGAAAAGATTGTTTTTCCTCCTTTAATATCTACCAATTTGCCGCCCAGTTCTTTTAGTAGATGGGTGTATTGCAAGAGCCACACAAACTACCTACTGAAGTCAATGACATTGAGAGCTTCTGCCTAGTTCAGGAGAGTGTAAATCCATGTTAAACTTCCACAATGCTCCTGAGTTCGCCTTAGTCCTTATGGGCCACTTCTAGTCCAAATAAAACACAAAATGGTGGTGGCATAGCTGGAACTCTACAAACAGAACAGACACTTTTTTCCCCTTGGCTATGAAGCGCTTGTGGGGCCTGTCACTCCGCTCTCCAATACTTATTCATCTTCAAGCAGCTGGAAGAACAAATCTGACAGATCAGTTCCATGATCACAGTTGCTCAAATATGGACTAGAGAGCAATAGTGGGTGAGGAAGGAAAGGGAGCGGAAAAGCAGACAGAACGACACCCATATTTTCTCATCTTTCCTCTCACTGGAAGGCAATGTTCCACTTCAGTGTGTGGCTTTGAAGGCCCTCCAGGCTCATCCTGCTCCTGCAGGTTTGGGAGCAATCATGGGAATGTGCGTTTTAAAAATGCTCTCATCTATCCCTGACAGTAAGCTATGGTAACCTATGTAATTGTGTGTTCTTATTGTTACCGTCCTCCTGCCTCCCCAGACCCCTATTTGCCTGTTAAATTTAATTTTATATTAGATTGTAAACTCTTTGGTCCAGGGATTGTGCTTGCCTTTGTATATGTACAGCACCTTGCACAACGGGATCATATTCCTGATTGGGGCACCTTTGAGTGCCATTGCAATAATGAAGCATCACCATCATCATCTTCAGCCCTGGAGCCACAACAACATTTGCATTCAGTTGCTCCTGGTGTTGTAGAAATGCATAGAGAACCCATTGTGCTAGATACTACACAAATACATAACAAAGATTATGCTTGGCCAAAACAGACTAAAATCAAAACAAATGCAGATGCCTTGACCACTGCTCTTCTGTACAGACACCAGTCTGTACAAGTGGACCCAGATCTGGGTCTCACAGCTTCTAAGCCAACTGTGCCTGGGTAGATCCTAGCTACTCTTTCTACCTCTGTGATTCTAGAGCATGTTCCACTCAGAGCTCTTGTCTGAACCCTTGCTAAGGACACAGGACAACACAGTCCATCTGCCTTCGTGACTGAAACCAGTGCCTCATATTCCCTGAGCTCACATTCCCTCAGCAGTCCATCCAGTTGTGTGCACCCCTAGTCCTAATTTACCCCTTTCAGGACCAAAGTGGCAACAAAACAAGGAAAAAAGACTTAGCAAAGGAATTTCTTAATCACAGTCACTTTAGTCTTTGAAAGCACTAGAGAGTTACAGAAGTTCAAAAACTGACAAAATTTCCTACGTCTTACCTCCCCTAGTCTGCGACTCTGAGGACTGTTTTTCAAGCTAAGCAGACTCCTTCCTAACATCTCTCTCACTCTCCAGCCGTTCCTGCTTACTTGTAATAATGGTCTGACCTTACTTGCTCAGAGAAGCAGGCCTCCTTAAATGCAATCTCTCTCCCTTTTCCATGAACACCAGCTGAAAGACTGCAATCTACCACCTATTCAGTCAGCCTGATGTATAAAGTCCATTTTCCATGGGACTAGGTCGGCAGTTAAGATCAAAATTGATTCCTCTGTGATGGCTTTACAGTGATAGTCCTTGAACAAGGCATCAAGCACCTTCCCAGGACAGGGTAGCTGACTGAAATATGTCATAATAGGCTTGTTTTAGGCAACATTAGTCATCCATTCACCACAATTGTGCTGGAAAGAATGCAAAAAGGGAGAGGCAGGCTTAGCAACCCAAATAGACCAAACTTGAGTGGCATTGTGTGATCCCTTGCACCAGGTTGCTACACCACTTACTCAAATTTGGCCCAACCAGCTCTCCGCCATGATGGAAGCGTGAGTGGGCCGAATTTGAATGGCACTTGTAACCTGGTGTACAGTGGGCACTTGCAACCTGGATCACAGTGCCACTCAAACATGGAGTTGCAACACCATTCACTCAGATTTGGCCTATTCACCTGCCATCATGCCAGCAGGGAAAGGGCTCCACCGCTACACCATCCAGAACTGGTCAGGGAACAAGGAAGGACGAGTGTTTCAAAAGTGCCCTCTCATCTCCAGTACGTACCACAAAATGGAGGTCTTGATACCAAAAAGAGAGGTTACAGTATAAAATGGAGTTCAGTATTTGGTACAGACCTATCTCATTCTCTCACACTATCATCTTTACAAATGCCAAGCACTCAAACACAAGTAAGAATATAGCTAAAGATTTCATAAATCTTTTCCACCTAGTAAACACATTCATTATTACCAAACAGAAAGAAATCACCACAATACAGTCACTCTAACTATGAACCACTGATTGTGAGATATTATTGTGTTATTTTTATCATTTGATTTCTAAATATTCTTTTCAAGGATATGTTGAAATAGGAAAGATCAGTAAAAATATATTAATTGATAGTGGTTTTGGTAAATTAATGTTTTATATGAATATATGTGTAATTAATATATAGGAAATATGAAATTAAGGAGACGTATATCTTGATTTATGGTAAAAAAAATTCTGTGCATGTGACTTTTCTTTTAAGCAATATACTAATCAATCTATATGAATATAACATATGAATCTTTTTCAGAAGGGTTCCAATCAGAGCTGCTTTGTCATTTAAAAAAAAAAATCTATTCCAAAATGGGCTAAAAATGAGAAGTTTTAAAAATTTCCCACAAAACAAAATTCCAGAAAAAAAAAATTCATTCAGATAAAACTAAAATGTTTTGTTCTGATTTTGGCTTTTTTTAAATTAAAAAAAATTAAGGTCAGTCTTACATTCATCTCCATGTAACTGGAAGGACTGCAAAAGTGGGGATGGGGCAAGCAAGCAAAATGGGCCAAGAAGTTCATATGGGATCTCCCCTGCTTCTCCCAGGGAGCAGTCTGATGTCGGGACTCCCAGTGATGTGTGTGCTGCTGCAACGCTGTGGACTCAGCCTTAGATAAAATTTTCCTATTCAGTTATTTTGGCATACTACCAACTTGACAATGCAAACAACAGAAGGAGAGTAGTATTTTGAAAAGAAGTTTATATCCCAACTAGGGCCAACATTCTTCTCAAACCAAAACGACATCTAGCCCTGCTCTTCCCTGAGGCCCCACCCTTCCCGAGCCCCAGCCCCAACTCACTACACTCCCTCTCCCTTGGAGGCTCCACGCTCCCCCACCTTCACTCACTTTCACTGGGCTAGGGCAAGGGGTTGGGTGTAGGAGAGGGTGAGGGCTCTGGGCTGAAGCTGAGTATGAGAGGTTGGATACAGGAGGGGCTCCAGGCTGGGTCCAAGGATTCAGAGTGCGGGAGGGGGTGATTGAGGCAGATGGTTGGGGTGCAGGAGGAGATGAGGACTCTGAGCTGGAGGTGCTGGCTCTGGATGGGGCCAGAGATGAGGAGTTCAGGGTGTGGGAGCGGGCTCGGGATGGGGCAGGGGCAGGGGATGAGGGGCTAAGGGTGCAGGATAGTGCTCCAGGTTTTGGGTCCAGGGCCAGATCAGGGGTTGAGGCTTGGGGTTGGGGCACGGGCTTACTTCAGGCAGCTCCCGGTCAGCAGCACAACAGGGGAGCTAAGGCAGGCTGTCTGCCTGTCCTGGCACTGTGCTGCGCATGCCCCAGCACAGCCAACAGGTCCAGATTCTAGGCAGGGGCTGGGAGGCTCCACACGCTGTCTTGCCCACAGGCACACACACACACACACCCAGCTCCCATTGGCTGTGAGTGCAGAGCTGGTGCTCGGGGCAGGGACAGAATGCGGAGTCCTGTGGCCCCTCCACCTAGGAGCTGGACCTGCGGGCGCTTCCAGGGTGCAGCACAGTGCCAGCCAGGACAGGTAGGGACTAGCCTGCCTTAGCACTGCTAACCGGACTTTTAACTCCAGTCAGTGGTACTGACTGGAGCCACCAAGGTCCCTTTTCGACTGGGTGTTCCTAGTCACTCTATCCCAGACACACCGAATAGAATGTCACGGGACAAAGAAAAGGCACTTCTCCAGACTGAAAGCATTCTCCCTGCCAAATACGAAGGCCTTCTGCAAACGATGGAGGTGTTAGAGCTGCTAAAAAAAGGTTGCAAATGTAATTATTTCCATTAAAATGATATGATAGGGTTGCCTACAACAGCAGGGGATTGACTATGACCAAGGAAGCCCCTCCAGTTCTTTCTGGAAAGTGTTAGACACCTAAATAAGTGGTTACTAGCAGCTCCTAATATAGAGAGTTTTCATTTCTCTCTCCCCTCAGATAAAACTTTATTTGAATATGGTGGATGATACGCTACTTTCTTTTCAGCTCCAAGTTTCACAGAAGTGTGAAGTGTCATGCAAATGTGGCTCTATGTGCGTGCATATAAATTAAAATATTATAATATTCACTGTACTCTAATGTCATAGCTAAGCTCAATATCAGAGGTATAAGCCCCCAAAGAGAATGGAAATTCTTTTTTCCTCCAAGTTTTCATGGGAGAAAATGTCCTTAGTTTTGCACAGCTCTCTGTATTTGTGTTACAGGAGACGGAAGTGTTTTCTTAAGGAAATCAAGTGAACAACAACATGTTACCTGGACAGACAGCAGGAACCAAATGATGGGTTTACTTTGGTTTATTAATGTAACAGCAGCAAATGGCAAGAGCCCAATAGTTTTGTTTTTTTTCATTTGAGTTTGAGAGAGTGTTCCAAAAATTTGTTTCACCATAATGAAAACTTACACACACACAATTTAATTCTATTTATTGTCATGGTATTTTTAAAAAACAAGAAAGTGTGTGTGTTATAACTTCTTTGATTATTTTGGCATCACGTTCTATGCCTTTATCCTCACACATGAAGGAAACAGCATTCTAAAGCATAAGCAGCCTTGGGAGCTTTGACCTGCATTGATTAACTTCAGCTGAAAAAGCTATGGAGAATGGCGATATCATACTTCATATGTTAGGATAGAGAGTAAAAGGAATTCTTAGCCAGCTTTCCATCACGCGGAAAGAATCTGAGATTACACATATAGCATTCAATGAAAGTCACTTAATAGATAATGTGTTAAAGGAACAGATCCTTAAAATATGCATTTCCATGTACCCATGTCTTAAGCTGCTTCAAATACCAATAAAGGAGTATGGACTAGTGAAATAAGATTTTCTGCACAAGGTTATGTTTATTTTACAGCTTTCCATAACACTTCAGATAGTAGAAAGATGCATTAAGCTGTTTTAAAACTTTTGGAATAATCAAGGACACAGAATCCTCTACAAAAGCCATCAGCAAGCTGCACTATTATGAAACCAGTCTTGAAAAATATTGATTCCCTTAGTAGGACTGTAAGCCAAGAAGAGTTCATGTTCGAATGCCTGAGGCCACCTCTTGGCGTAGTAAATTTTAAAAAAGAAAAATAAGCAGTAAAGCTTGTATTAAGTGGTTAATTAGAAGAAATGTTCTGTACATTTCCCTTTCCCCCAACCCACACTCCTGCCTCAAAGTCAAAAAGTCCTCCAGGAAAGCATCAACAAGATGTGCTGTTATGGAACTGTTCTTAACTCAGCTGTACTGTTTTGTTTTGTAAGATGATTGTCATGTAGGCAGTAAGAGCTGAGAATAAAGTCTTCTATTGTGCCTCTCAGGTTAACTAACAAAAAGTTGATATATAAAATCGTGGAACATGGTTTTCATTTGGAAAGGTTATCAACTTCTTAAGTTTTGCTCTGAAATTATGTTGCAGTCTACTTTTAACCAGGCATTTCAGCAAGGTTTTCTCATAGTAGCTCAGTGTCCCCAAGGTTACCAATCAATCACTGTCCCCTTGGTATGTCTGAATATATATCAGGCACACTGTCTAAGCAATACTGCTTATCACAATGAGTTAAAAGTGACTATATATGTAATATTAGACCCCCAAAAAAGATCTGGAGACCCATTCTATGTGCTTAATATCCTTTGTTCCAAAATTCAGTCATGGCTCTCTCTTTAACTTCCTTTCAAATAATTATATAGCAAAGACAACAAAATTATAACACTCTAAAGCAATGGTTCTCAAAGCCGGTCCACCGCTTGTGTAGGGAAAGCCCCTGGCGGGCCAGGCCCGTTTCTTTACCCGCCGCATCTGCAGGTTCAGCCGATCACGGCTCCCACTGGCTGCGGTTCGCTGCTCCAGGCCAATGGGGGCTGCTGGAAGCAGCGTGAGCTGAGGGATGTGCTGCCGCCTTTCCCACAGCCCCCATTGGCTTGGAGCAGCAAACTGCAGCCAGTAAGAGCCGTGATCAGCTGAACCTGCAGACAGGCTTTCCCTGAACAAGCGGCGGACTTGCTTTGCGACCACTGCTCTAAAGTATTTACTATTTATGCAGGAGCATAAATGTCCCTGGCACATTATAGACGTAAAAGACAAACTCTCTGCCCCAAACTGCTTAATCTGAATTGTAGACTTCATATAATTTTAACAGGAGATCCACCAGTTTTCCTTCTCACTCAGACAAAATCTCTTCCAATGGTCCTATCTGGAGATTCTCCGTAACCGAGACTGTGTATATGTATTTTATTTTGTGACCTATTGGTATCATTTTTATCTTGGTTTATATATTACAATGACAATCTTTTGTGGCCCCCTTAGACATAGTCTGCAGACGTCCAAGGGTCCACAGACCACAGGTTGAAAACCACAACTCTGTACCAATGGGAAGTCACCTAGATTGCAAGACAAACAGGTATTTCAAACTAAGGCACTTTATTCATGCCATGGTGTAATTACAAATGTTGTAATTTATGAACGAGGTGACAGTGTAAGATGAAAGGCTCTTTGCCCTACCCCAGATCTTTGGTTTCTGTGTTACAAGTCCTGCATGTACCTTGAATTAGAGGGAAGATGGTTGTTAAAGTCATTGTGAGGTAACTCTAATAATATCTGGAGTCCTCAGTTTTCCTGGACACAGGTCTGGGTATGGTACAGACATTGTACTTGTTGCCTATATCTATGATAACCTCTTTGCAAGAGATGACCTAGGGTGCATGATGGCGCTTTTAGATTTGTCATCTGTCAGGAGTACATCAATCATGAGGTACTTTTGACAAGTCTGTAGTCCTTGGCAGAAACAAACCAGATTGTTTTTAACTAAAAATCTACTTTTTATTCAGCTAAATCTATTTGCCAAATTTGTTTCAAATTCACAAATCATTCTGGTCTCCCAAAAAATGCATTTGGGGAAAATTTACTATTTATTAACATTTATCACCCAATCCAATGCTCCTCCTTACAGTCCATCCTATCCAGTGGTACGCTGGGCACCAGAAGATTGGAATGTTTTATACTAACACCAGAAGGTGGCATCATAGTGGCACCCAATAAAAGTTTGCCATTCCCAGAGTTACTGCCATTAAGAGTTCAGAGGAATTGATGGTAAATATACTATTTGGGATTTTAAAATCCAGAGAAGAGTGGGAAGAAGAAAGGCGAGAACAAGCAAAAGAAAGCCAATCAGCTAGATAACAGCTTCAGGGAATATCATCTAGTCTCCCAACGGCTCAGGAAGTGGAAACAGCAAAGATGTTTCTGAGCCTGCATCTCTTGTATGGCAGCTTAATTCACTATCGTTGTCTCAGCACCTGCTTAACTGTCAATTGATGTTTAAACTACCATGGAGCCAATGGCTCCATCCAAGTTGATTTACCAGTAATATAGCCAAGTCCACACATTCAGCTATGCTTCCAGTACCACTTGACTATTTATAAGATAAAAAGGTTCTCCTGTGACCAAACAATATATATCAAATGTTATCTTTGTGGTACACCGCTACCTCGATATAACACCACCCGACATAACACGAATTTGGATATAACGCAGTAAAGCAGTGCTCCGGAGGGCGGTGGGGATGCACACTCTGGTGAATCAAAGTAGGTTCAATATAACACGATTTCACCTATAACGCAGTAAGATTCTTTGGCTTCCAAGGACAGTGTTATATCGAGGTAGAGGTGTACTATCTTTTGTGCGTGCCGCTGACTGAACCATATTTGGAATCTTCAGGCAGGGGCCTTCACTCACAGAACTGGGTCTATTCCTACCTGTGCCAAACACTTGCTGTGAGACACTGTTTTAAAAGACGTGACCCCTCTCTGCCTCAGTTTTCTCACCCGTAAAATGGTAATAATCAGCTATGTCCCCTGGTCTTGGGAGATTCAGTTCATGAGAGTTCATGAAGCTGTTTGCAATCTTTGGATTGAGTGTGCTATAGAACTGCAGAAGAACTGACTAGTGTACAATATTCATTTTAAGTTAGCAGAATAATGAGTGGGGTTGCTGGGATTGGGGAAGAGAGAACCAATTTTCCAGGGTGCTGCGGATCTACTGCTAATAAATGACTTTGCAATGATTTAACTGTGAAGAAGGAATGATGATTTATGAATGGAGCTTCTGGAGAAGCGTGACTTTTGCCCTGCTTGATAATTAATCAAACGCAAAAACACCTTGCCAAAGGCTCCTGTCCTGACAGCAGGAGATTCATTAGAACAAGAGGAATATCCATTGTGAAACTGCATTTAAAACAATTGTGTGGTGAAAGTAATATACTGGATGGGTCGCTGTGTTCTCTGCTAGTGAGACAAAAATACAGTAGTATTTTAATGATAAATAAAATATGATTAAACAAGATTCCCCCCCCCCCACCCCCCGGCTTAGTAAGTGACACTCATAAATCTGGTGGGGACAACTTCAGTACGGCTTATAACACAGTAGCACTTCCTCCCCAGGGAATACTACACGTGCACATCTGAACATTTTCTGATTGATCAGATCATACATGCGCTGAACGGTACTAAAGAGTTCAGTTACTTGTAAAATTAATTATCACTATAACTGCCAACTCAATGAGCATCTTAACCCTCATGAGGCTAGGTCTCTCTTTGTAGCAAACTAAAGGGCTCTTTACATGGATATTAGACAGGAGACTACCCCTCCACAGCTTGTCAGGCTCGTTTCAACATCCTCATCCCCACCCAATTCCGTAAGACTTGTGAGTCCCCTTTCCCCGTCACACTTCACAAATGCAATCGACCCTTCCCAATTTGCCCACTTGGTTTCTTCCTTTTTTATCAGTGCCGTACTGCGTGTTCAGAAAGAGATGCCCCAATCCAGCAAAAGCACCTAATCCGTGTTAACTTTAAGCATCTGAGTATTCCATTGTCTATGTTTAAGTATTTTGTTGGCTCAATGACTTGTTAGCTTTAAAAAATGCCACATAGTAGTTGTAAGAGTTTTCAGCAGCTTCTACCTATGCAGAAGCTATTGGCAAATTCTTGTCTCTTTTGCCTCGCATGCTTCACCGATCACTGATTTTGAAATGTATCAATAGTTCCACAGTTTTTACACTGTATAAACTGAAACACACGTCTCGTAGCAGTTTCCGTTGGAATTAAAATAGCCACGTGATAATTCCGTATATTCAGTCTTTGACTGCCTACTGTCTGCCTCTCCAAATGATTTATTCACCTCAGAGACACTTAAATAGCCAGATTTTGTTTTTTTATTAAATCAAGAAAGTTTTTCTTTCTGCTTCCAAAGTGTTTTTCCCGAATGACTCTGTGCTGATTCCAGGACAGATATATCAATCCTACGTTGGCACATTCTATCCAGACTCATGACCTCTCCAGCTCGAAAATGAGAACTTTAAGATAGGTGGTTCTCAGTTCTTTCAGATTACTGTTCCTTTTCTATTGAGTCTGATTTGTCTGATAACCCCGTTTACCTCACTTAAACTAGTTATTACAAATCAGAATAAAAATACAAAATGTCACAGCACATATTACTGAAAAATTTGCTACTTTTCATTTTATTACACCTAATTACTATATCCACACCCAGGTTGGCAACACTGATATAGTTTATAAAGCAGTATAAACATATTAGTCTGTATGCAAATTTTAGTTTTGTTATCTGACCTTTTGCTAGTCTTTTCTATTAGCCTGCTGTGTAAACACTAGGCAGATATCTAGATGCTTGATGTATCCCCTGGAACCTCTGTGACCCCAGGGGTACACATTACCCCTGGTTGGCAGAACCACCTGCTTTACCCACTTGGAAACGAGAACTTTCCTAGGCTTCGTATCGGCACATGGCTGGTGTTTCCGTCTTTGGAAGCTCCAATGAGATCTCAGAACATCACATATGTTGAGAAGTGTTTTAGGCACTTTTAGATTTTTCTAAATCGTCTCATTCCTTCTCTTGAGGATCATATACGTGACAAAGCAAGCCTAGTTATAGGGTGGGGACAGCAGATGAATAATCCATCAATAAATGGTTCAAACTAACTTTTATAGAGATTCTCGTTTAAAAAAGCATGGCAAAGAGAAAATGGTGTGCGTTGGCATTAGTTTTTATTATAATGTACTTGGCGATTCAGAAGTATCTTCATTCACGGCTTTTAATATACTTTGTAGGAATGTAGTCACCTAAGTTATACAATAAACCTTTACAATTCCCCATAACCACACATCTCTATATCATCACACATGCACATATCTAGGAAGCGTTTAAATGTAACCATGGCAAATGTGGGTACTGAGAAAGTACTGAGCCGTTGTTAAAATATGAATGTCATTAGCTTTCTGTTCTAAGTTCAGAATACTGAGTTTTATACTTTGTTGTGCAAGATTTCATTCGTGATCGTTTCAGTTAAGTCATATGTGGAAACAGGCAAATATGAATTGCCCTCTTTAAAAGGAAGAAGGAGTGTCGAGGAATTACCATTAATCGCTCACCTCAGTTCTGGAAATCATGGAGAGGTCCTTAAGGAATCCATTTTGGAAGCACTTGGAGGCGAGTAAGGTCATCAGGCACAGCACATGGATTCACAAGGGGCAGTCATGGACCAACCTGTTGTCTTCTCGATGAGACAAAATGGCTCTGTGGTATGGGGAAAGCGTGGATGTGCATATATCTCCTCTAGCCAGCTTTTGATATGGACTCCCATATCTTGCGCAAGTTTAAAGTATGGATTGGATGAAAGGACTTAAGGTGGATAGGAAGCTGGGCTCTCATCGGGCTCAATGGTACTGACTCACAGCTCGATGTTAGCTGGCACAAGTATTCAAGTGGCGTGCCCAGGGGTCAGTCTTGGGGCGGTGTTTGTTCATATTTCATTAATGTTCTGGATGATGGTTATGAATTGCCCTCCAAAAGAGAGCCGTGAAGTTCAGCAAGGACAAGTGCAAAGTCCTGCCTGAGGACGGAAGATCATTGCCTGTACGGCTGGGGACCGACTGGCTAAGGTAGCGTTCTTTTTATGCAGAAGGACCTGTGATTACTGGATGAGAAGCTGGATATGAGTCACAGTCCCTGGTTGCAAGAGGCATAACGGCATATGGGCTGTATAGTAGAAAGCATAGCCAGCAGATCGAGAAGTGATTTTCCCCTCTATTCAGCACTGGTGAGCCACCTATGGAGTATTGATCCAGTTCTCTCCCCCTCATCCCACCCCACAACACAGAAGGTGTGGACAAATTGGAGAGAGGTCCCTATGATGGCACGAAAATGATCAGGGGGCTGTGGCATGTCTTAGGAGGAGGCTAGAGGGAACTGGCTTATTTAGTCTTTGCAGAGCAGAAGAGAAGAATGAGGGGAGATTTGATAGCAGCCTCCAACTACCTGAAGGGGGGTTCCAAAGAGGATGGAGCTAGGCTGTTCTCAGTGATGGCAGATCACAGAACAAGGAGCAGTGGTCTCAAGTTGCATTGGGGGAGGTTTAGGTTTGATATTAGGAAAAACTATTGCACTAGGAGGGTGGTGAAGCACTGGAATGGGTTACCTAGGGAGGTGGTGGAATTTCCATCCTTAGAAGTTTTTAAGGCCTGGCTTGACAAAGCCCTGGCTGAGATGATTTAGTTGGTGTTGGTCCTGCTTTGAGAGGGGGGTTGAACTAGATGACCTCCTGTGGTGTCTTCCAACACTAATCTTCTATGACTCTATACATTCACTCTTTAAGTTCTTCAAGTACCTGTATGGCAGATATGACAATGGGATTCTGAAAAAGTATATCAATGAATTGTGTGTCACTATTGCTATGGGACACCAATCACATTTCTAACTGTTCTATTATAATTAACAACTCTCCCCTGGCATAATATGAATTGGTATTCTTTTGCCAATAAGCTGTGAAATAGTTATGCTATTAAATACTAGTAATGAGACAGTTCTAGCCACCCACTGTCACTAATTTACTAAATTAAGCACAATAAGATGAACCAATCAAGACAGGTAATGAGTACCTGCCCAAATTCTGTAACTTTTAAAAATGAAGCTCTGGTAAGTCTAAGAAGTATCAATAATTAGAAAACTACATTCCTTTGCACTGAAAAATATAGCATTTCCATGTTATGTATGGGAGTTTCTTCTGAGTGTTTACATTTAAGTAGAAACATGTCCCTGTATTACAAGAAAGCAGCCAGTCTATAAACTCAGAAAGGCAGGTAGATTTTGAATTAAAGGTAAGACAGCAGCCATCTCGTAGCCCTAATGGGCCTATGTATGGAAGCATCCCGAGTCCTTTATGAGGAGACACAAAGGCATTAGCCTTTGTTAATTCAGTAAGAGGAATAATTTAAATAGCATTTTTCACAGGGAAAGGGCAATTAGCAAAAGCAGCAAACAGTCCTGTGGCACCTTATAGACAAATGTATTCACCCACGAAAGCTCATGCTCCAATACATCTATTAGTCTATAAGATGCCACAGGACTCTTTGCTGCTTTTACAGATCCAGACTAACACGGCTACCCCTCTGGTAATTAGCAACATTCCTTTAAGGAACAGATCAGGATGTTTATAAGAGGAGGATGCATTTTTCTTACAAATGGGTGTTAATCTTGCTTTCCCAGTTGAATTCTGCAGAATGGAGCAAATATTTTAAGTAACAACTTTTTAGAGTCCACTTCAGATCTAACTTGAACCAGACACCTAGGTCAATGGAAGTATGTATGCTGCATCAGTGTAATTAATGTACTTAGATACATGTCAATCTCAAGACATTAAAACAGCATGTGCTCCCCTTAGGGGACATGCTGAAAGTGGCTCTGAACATGTATACTAATAATTTGTGAGTCACAATTGCTATTGGGCAACCATATACTTGTGACTAAGATTGTCTCAAGGTATTATTAACACTTAGCTGTCTTGAATATCTCTTTATGCAATGAATTCAAAGGGAAAGCAGAAGAATATCTTCAGGATCTCCCAATTTTAATTACAGTAAGATATTGCAACTGATTACCCTGTATACGTCAAATACTGATTCCTGTACAAGAGGGTGATGTTTTTTTAATTGCAGCAAATTTCTGATTTTCTGCCCTGCACAGCTCCAGCCCTAGCTTCAGAGCTCCAGAGCAAAGCTGATAATTGCTAGAGTGTTGCTGTGGTCCAGCCATGCCTTGCTGACCCCAACATGCCAGATTTGGGGTTGGGTGGCACAGAAGTCAACTACACTGTTTGTTTCCCAGGTGAGGGCTCCCTTTGTCTGGTACCAGAGGAATTCTTAGCTAGCCTGAGACACAGACAGACTCAGTCTCTCATGTGAGAATGGAAAAGGAAACGGGATTGGGGGTGGGGAATCTGTTTGAACATTGTCACAGCGCAGGCATAGTTCAAGCCATAAAACTGGTGTCATGATATCAAATATCCCAAAGTTTGGAGTGGGGGACGGCTGTTCAGATCTAAGGGTTTTATTTGGTTCATCTGTGATACTTTATTATAAAGATAGGCATCATTTATCAAATCCAATTCAGAGCAAGGTTTGGATTTCAGACCTCCCCTACCTCCAACCCATACCCCACCTCAAAAAACACACACACACAAGCCCCAGGATCAGTCTGAAACCATTCTAATAAGGTGTGAGGGGGTTAAGGCTGACATAATAGGTGTGCAAGTCAAATATACACTTTGTTTTTGTTAATATCCTAAAGTATCACCAACCTAGGTACAATAAATCAAGTTTGGCATATACTTACATGCACAGTGAAATATGGGGTAAAGCATGTATAGGATGACTTGATAATGCACTTTTGGACACAAAGCAATCCGAAATTGCCACTGTAATCCTTTCATTAAATATCTATGGCAGTTAAGTGAATTCAAGAGAACTGTCACTTTATTGCAGATCGTCACTGTGATCATTGACGACATGATTCTGCAACAGTAGTGAGGAAAAGGGAAATACATCTGACAGACTCAGCTCACTCCCACATTGCCACACATTCAGCATCGCCTAATAAAAGCAGGCAGATGACTCACCACTGTGCCGAGGGAAACGATCGCAGGGACAAAATGCATCTCCCACACTCATCTGTGGTCAATCAAAAAGAGGCTTTAGTTTTATTTGTAGAACCATACAGAGAACTGACACAGTCTGTTTGTGCATGGAGGGCTTTTGTGCAGTTAGCCCAGGTAAAGAATCAAAAGGCAGCTTTCCATATATCCTCAGTCAAGAATCATAAGGTTAGAATGGACCACAAAGGTCATCTAGTCTAACCCCTTGCCCAAGATGGATGTTTAGACACACAAAATCCTGTAAGACAGATGGTTATCCAGCCTTCTTTTGAAAACCTTCAGTGAAGGAGCTTCTACAACCACCCCCCTAGGCAGTCTGATTATCCTACTGTTTTTACAGTTAGGAAGTGTTTCCTGAGATTTAATCTAAATCTGCTCTGCTGTAGTTTGAGCCCATTGCCTCTTGTCCTGCCCTCTGAGGCAAGAAAGAACAACTTTTCTCCACCTTCTTTATGGCAGCAAAGACAAAAGAAAGGTGCTACACTTAGGGTAGAAAAACCAAATGCACAAATACAGAATGGGGGATAACTAGGTTGGCAGCAGCACTGCTGATAAAGATCTGGGAGTTGTGATGGATAACAGCCTCAACATGAGGCAGCAATGTAATGCTGTTGCAAAGAAAGCAAATGCAAATTGGGTAGCTTTAACAGAGGCTTAGCATGCAAGTCACGGAAGGTAATAGCACTGCTCTACTTGACACTGGTTAGGCCTCAGCTGGAGTGCTGTGTCCAGTTTTGGTCACTTATGTACAGTAACTCCTTGCTTAACGTTGTAGTTATGGTCCTGAAAAATGTGACTTGAAGCGAAACAATGTTAACGAATCCAATTTCCCCATAAGAAGTAATGTAAATAGGGGTGTTAGGTTCCAGGGAAAATTTTTTCACCAGACAAAAGACTACACACACACATACACATCAATACACAGTATAAGTTCTAAATAAACAATTTAATACCGTACACAGTGATGATGATTGTGAAGCTTGGTTGAGGTGGGGAAGTCAGAGGGTGGAAGAGGGTGGGATATTTCCCAAGGAATGCCTTACTGCTAAATAATGAACTAGCTTTTGGCTGAGACCTCAAGGGTTAACCCATTGTTGTTAATGTAGCCTCACACTCTACAAGGCAGCAGGAATGGAAGGAGGGGAGATAACATGGCAGACAGAGACACACACCCTATGTGTGGGAGAAAGAGAGAGATGCACATTGCCCCTTTAAGTATGTTGACCCCACTCTAAGTACATTGCCTTTAAAAAAATCAGGAAGTTGAGACAACAGCTGCAGCCAGTAAGCTCTCTCTGTCCTAAACCCTGTCCTGTTCCCACCCTGCTTTATATGGAGAAGGGGCAAGTGGGGAGCAGGAGTAGGGAGGGAGGGGGACACCCTGACATTACCCCCCTTCCTCCTCCATTCCCTGGACAGCAAACAGGAGGCTCCTGGGAGCACCTTCAAGGCAGAGCAACTGGTAGCCTGCTTGGTGGCTGCTGTACAGAGAACTTAGGGGAGCGGGGAGCTGATGGGGAGCTGCCGGTCCACTTTGGTTCCAAGCCCCCACCAGCTAGCTGCAACAGGCTGCTCTTCCTGCAAGCAGTGGATAAAGCAGGTGGCTGCCAAATGACATTATAAGGGAGCATTGCACAATTTTAAACGAGCATGTTCTCTAATTGATCAGCAACGTAACAACGAAACAATGTTAACCAGGACAACTTTAAGTGAGGAGTTACTGTATAGAAAAGATGTAGAGAAACTGGAAAGGATCCAGAGGCGAGTGGCAATGATGATCAAATCCATCTCCTTTCACAAGCAATTCACCATTTTTAATGTAAACACAAAAGTTGTGCTGCCAACAGCATTCTGCATCAAATTTTCTATGGTGGGGGAAGGAAATCAAGTTGATTCATAGTAATACAACTGAGAAGGTGCTCATCAGGCCAAAAAAGAAAGAACTACTTGTTTCCTATGCGCAACACGATTGGTAAGAGAATGACCACAACCAGCATGTAACAATCGATCACACTCTCTATTTCAATTAATCTGTGTACACTTAACACATAAATTTATATATAATCTTCTACAATCACATTGTGTTATAAAATGCAAATAGAAGCAAGCTCATACTCCTGGCTTGCATTTAGATCTGTGATGAAGTTCTGTTCTCAGATCTGTAATGCACACTTCACCTTCAAACATGCTGCTCTTCCATCACAGCATCTTTTGCAGCAGGGTGAAATTCACCCCAAAGCAAAAGGCCTACCCAAGACTCTCTATACCACTTAAATCTTTAAGGCATCTAAGAAAATTTAAATACCCAACAGATCTTTACTCCGATCAGTGTGACAGCAGATTTCGGTGCTCCCGACCCCCCTTGCTCTACCAATTAAGAAAGGCCTGATTTTGCAGCACTCACTCATGTTCGGTAGTTCTGTACCTTATTTTGTGAATAAGTAGAACTATTCCCATAGTAGAGTACTACTCAATACCACTAAAAGTGGCATAATCCAGCACAGATCAAAATATATGACTGTGTTATTTGAGATGTTCACTTGCTTTTCTAAATTATATCTGCAATCCTTAAGCTTATATGGGAGACATATATTTGTAATCCATGCAATTACACTATGCATTTTAGAAATGTGCTACAGTCCTACCCACTTAAGACTATTTTCTTCACAACTGAATCTAGTATTTATACTTTTGATTTGCGTTTTTAAAAATCTATTTTCACATTTCATAAAGCAAAGTTGAAGTAGATGGCACCTCCAGGAGCACATATCTTGGCTCATCATCCAGAATGTAATCAAGAATATCATGGGAGCAGTCAGAAGTTAGAAACACATTTGTGATCTCTGTGACACTTCAAGGAAGATTTGAACCACAATCTCTCTCTTTCATCCCACAGCATATCTGCAGACAGAGGGAGCAGGACACTGCCTCCATTCATTCCTGTCCATAGCTGGTTGTTCCATTAAGCCCAGCCTGGTCATATTCCTGTGTTTGATGTCCCACCATCTAATCTGGGGTCAGGATGACCTTGGTTGTGTTCGTATTATTTTCTTTGGTATCCTGTCATCTGTTTGTCTTCTACCGTGTCCCCACCATCTTAATATTTTGACTATAGCCTATCCCATGCCTGGATTTCACACATGACTATAACTTATTCATTTATCTGAAAATCATTCCATTTTACACCTGCCATCCTTTGATGGCACCTCATCTCTATTGCCTCCAGGCTTCTGATGTCTGTTTAGTTCACTGCACCTGCTTTCAGACCATATAGTAATACACTGGTTTGATATATTTTCACTTTGGAACCAACAAAAATTTTATCAATCCATAATTTCATCAGTTTCTGTGCAGCACTTATTGCTAAGGCACATCTCCTTTTAACTTCAAACTTAAAGGCCAGAAGGGACCATCATGATCATCTAGTATGGCCACCTGCATATTGCAGGCCACAGAACCTCACCCACCCACTCCTGTAATAGATCCATAACCTTATCCTTGGTGGAACCACTGATCAAGCTGTCTAGGTACATATAAGATTCTACTTATTCTATGATTTCACTGCTGCTGCATTTCAACACTTCATCTATTGCCCCTCTTCCAAGATGATAAAGTAATACAAGTCAACTACATCAGTTTTCCAAGGTAGTGAAGAGTATCATGGTTAATTTAAATACATCTGGTAGTTGTACGATGCCATCTGCATAACCGAAGGAGCTTAACTCTAGATCATCCAATGTCTTGCCTCCAACTCATGTAAATATTCTTAATGTCCAATTTAAGAACATGATAAAGAGCAACAGTGATGCCTTGCCTTACATCAAAGTTTGACTTGAACCAGCTTAAATTTCCACCAATTTTATGGTATTGTAGGAGTCATCATACACAGCTTTTATAACTACTATTAACCTATCTGGAAATCCATATTATCTTACTACTTTGCATCCTTCCAAACTAAATGCCTTCATAAAGTCTATGAAAACAACAAACATCTTTAATCCACATTCTCACTTTTTATCTAATCAATGCAATTTAGGCCTGGTCTCAAGCAGCACTGTTCCTCACCTACTACCTCTAAAACTGCCCTTAATCTATTGATAGTTAATTTCATCGTGATTTTTCCCAGTGCCGACAATAAGTACCTCTTTAAATATTCAGGTAAGAAGTATCTCCTTTCTTCAAGACTGGCACAATTATTGCATTTAGCCAGTTTTCTAAAGTTCTGACGGCATTTGTCCAATCAGCCTTTAGCAGTCCAGCTGTTACATTGTCTATTACTGCAGCTCTCCCATTTTTAACTACTTCACTGTTCTTTCTATTTCTTCTTCTGATGGTGGTTCAGTGCTGATATCCATTCTGCCTTGCAAACTGCCTGGTTTATGTAGCATGACTAGAATGCTTGCATCTGGATGAACTGCAGATGAACCACAACCATACAAAGATAATGTATTTATTGTACAAGCACTTTCAGAAATCCTATAACACTGGATTAGCAGCTGCAACAACATTTTGGATACAAAGCTTATTTATTCAGCCACAAAAGATGTTGTTGCACCTGCAGTTTGAAGGCACAAGTTTGCCTTCACAATTATTTGACATTCAAATTGAAAGAGAATTAAATAATAGCTGACTACACCTGCAAGTCGAGCTGGATGAAATTTTTTGACAGAACCTTTTTTTGGTGAAAAATGCAGATTCAGTGACACTGAAACATTTCATGAATTTGCGTCAGTTTCACCAAATTGCTTGTGTTGAAAAAACATAAAATACTCCAAAAAAGTCTAAATGTTTCATTCTGACATTTTTTAAATGAAGTGTTTTGATTTTGGGTTCTAAACAATTTTTAGTTTTTCAATTTTCCTCAAAATTAATTTTAAAAATGTTATAAAATATTCAAAAATAGTTGACCTGAAGCAAATTGTTTACCAGCTTTTCAACTCACTGAAAATTTAGAACAATTTCATTTTTGGTTCAACAAAAAACAAATTTTTTCCCCAAGTTTTCAGAAAGGTCAGCAAACTGAAAATTATTATTCACATAACATTACCTTAGGCATCTCTGGATACTAAATGGCACCTCCCAGTTTTTTTGCTTGCCATGTTGTGAACCCCACAACAGAGGCTTATGTTACAAGGCTCACCATCCCAGCTCACCCCCTTCCAAGGAGGCCCAGCATTATCCATTCTGCCTCAGTTTTCCCAGTGTCATCTTTGGCCTACTCCCTTCATAGGGGTGACTTGGCCTCCTGCCAAGTCACTTTGAACCATTCAATCATTTTCGGTCTAATAGGTTCCTTTAGTCCAAGACCAAAAACAACATCAACAACAAAAAAAAAGAAGTCTTCAGCAGCACTGGGCTCAGCCATCAGCCCCCTTCCTTACAATCAGGCGCCCAGTGGCCACATTCTGTCTCAAACAACAAACAGTCCTGTGGTACCTTATAGACTAACATATGTATTGGAGCATAAGTTTTCGTGGGTGAATACCCACTTCGTCAGATGCATGTAATGGAAATTTCCAGAGGCAGGTATAAATATGCAGGCCAGAATCAGTCTGGAGATAATGACGTTAGTTCAATCAGGGAGGATGAGGGGAAGAGGAAGTCCTATTCTCCCCAGCCTAGCCGGGACTAGCAGCTTTGCCTGGCACAGGGTAGGAGCCACTGGGCTGGGGCATTCCCATCCCCGACCCATCCCCAGTGATTTACCTCTCCGCTGGCTGCTCTGGGTGCCCAAAACATTGCACCCATGATGCTGGGGAGCGGCATATGAACAATCTTGTGGCTTCCCTTTGCTTCCCGATCAGAAAGTCATTTTTCTGTGGGGAAGCAAAAATTCTGCAGGGGACATGAACCTGTGCATGTGCAGTGCACAGAATTCCCCCAGGAGTAATATAGGAAATCTGGAAAAATAAGTCCAGGAGAAGAGCTACTGGCACTCTTTGACTTCTGCCTTATGCATCTGGTGGTGCAGGTAGAATGAGGATGACTAAATAGACATGTCCCTTTTCTTCAAAGTCTTAGTGCTATTCTTTTCCAAAGCCTATTTGCGGTTGCTTCTTCTTCTTAGCAATATGCAACTTGCCTCATGTGGCACATGACCAGGATTCAGCACTGAATCCACTGTTTGGACCATTAGCTTCCCCAGCCTGGGCTGAGACAGTGTTAATGTAAAACAAACAATTTTTTTTTTTTTTGGCAGGAAGTTGTGAACTCGGAACACTGAAGTTAGTGGCACATTTTTCAATATCTGCTGGAAGACTCTGGTAGCTACCTGTATGAGGACAAGCAGTAAAGTCTCTCTCACTTGAAAGGTTTCAGTCAAGTGTGCATGTCTTCTGTAAAGATAAGCTCCCAGAAGTTCCACCCAATACCAGAGGTGAAAGTAAGCCAGTACAGTCCGGTACGGTCTGGCGGCCGGGCTGGGGTTGGGATTTAAAGGGCTCAAAGCTCCCCGCAGCTGCAGGCAAGCCAGAGCTCTTTGAATCCAGGCGATGGCTCTGGCAGCCGGGCTGAGGCCAAGATTTAAAGGGATCCAGGCTTCCCTCAGCGGCAGGAGCTCTGGGCCCTTTAAATCCCTGCCCCAGCCCCACAAAGCTCGGGGTTCCCCCGGCAGCCAGAGCCCCGGGCCCTTTAATTTGCCCCTGAACCCTGGGGGTCTTCCAGTCACCTTTGCAGCTGGAAGCCCCTGGTTGATTTAAAGGCTCTGGGTCTCCCAGCCACAGCTGGTTCCCCAGGGCTTTAAATCTTGAGAGGCCACGCCTCTTTGGGGAGAGGTCATACCCCCCTCAGGACTCCGGCAGTACTGGTAAGTCCTGTAAGTTACTTTCACTCCTGCCCAATACCGGAATTACTAAATGAAATTCTATGACCTGGGTAAGGGAAGATCAGACTAGATGACCATAAGGGTCCCCTCTGGACTTAGTTTTTGAGGCAGAAAACAACCTGCTAAAAAGTGCCAGAAATTCAGTGCTTAATGGCCATTTTTTCCATTGGTTCATCTATGTTTAACCTAAGGGTAGTGGGAGTGAGAGGCCTCTTGACATTCAATTAATCTTGTTTCCTAATGTAGCTGTCACATAAATATGGGCTCTTGCCCTGCAGATTTGCTGGCCTTGGTCAATGTTTCTTGAATCACATCTCATCTCTCTCACACCAGTGTCACAATCGCGCAAGAGACAGGTCTTTCGCAATTATTTTTTAGTCCCATTTCTCTGGAAAAATTGGGCAGCCACCCTAAATTCTTATTCTCTAAATCATATCCAATCTCTCTGTCCCCTAGAAACTGCCAACATCTGAACTTTACTCACTGTAGTCTGTTTATTGTAATTTTATCAGTTCTAACAAAATGGGTGCTTCAGTACAGAATTTGAAAAGAAGGACAAGTGAGTACTGATATATGGACCTTCTTGTGAGGGAATCTACTATCCCTGGTCTAAGTTTTGTCTCTTATTAGTGGTTGGGGACTAATTAACTTGCAGTTGATGGAAGAATTGGCTATTTTGGGGAAATTTCATTTTACCTGACACACATACACACAGACACACACACACACACTTTCCCCAGAATTAGTAAAGTCCTAGCATTACTCGGTGAACAAATGTATCCCATGACATCAGAGAGCCAAGTTTCTGTACACTGGTACTACTGGACATTTTTAAGTGCAGTAATCTTCAAAGCACAAGGCTGGATGAAAATGGGATTATTTCAGTAAAAAGATATGGTCAAAGTGTACACATGTGGGTGTCAATAAGTAGCTGCTTCTGATTTCTCTACATAAGCACCCATTTCAGCCACAAGGTCGCATCTCAGAACAAGATGACCATGACAAAAGAAACTTCATTGAAACTCATTGAAAAATATATTTGAATGTTTTCTTTAATATCAGACTCCAGATATCATTTCAGACAAGTACCTTAATTCCCTTTTTATTACTCAAGGCAATTTTAAGTGCATGCAGGTTAGTGAAACCAAGCCAGGTTCAGTGAATCTAATATATTATGACTGCAAACAAGAATGAACATCCCAACCAATACATTTCAGCATAACAGATTTTCATTCCAGACAGTCAACAGTATATTTAGCCAGCTGCTAGACTTCCACTGGAAGTGACATCTTTTCTAAAGCAACGAATTTAAACTTAGTTGTATGTCAAAAGTGACTGAAGATCACTGTATTATCATTCACAAAGCGTTTCTCAATTAGCGCATGAAAAAAGGATCAGAAAAGGAAATTGACTGCTAAAAAATGTGAAGTCATCTAATCTCAAACAAACAACTGGCTACAATACAGAGGATATAATAGGTGTGCCCACACAAAAACAAGCATTTGTGTGAGCAACACTATTAATTCTGCATGCAAGAGGGCATTGATATGCTTAGCTTCCCTAAGTGGCCACAAATAGCACACACTTTTTGAAGCCTTCCTTGAAAAAAAATCTTGCCCTAAGCCACTTTGCTTTGCTATATAAGGTGGCTTTACAAGACTGGTACATAACATTTTACCTATAGTACATGAAATTCTTTTGTTCTTTCTCAAGCAAAACCATCCATTGATATCTATGGAATTTTTGCTTGATTAAAGGATTGCAGGATTTGTCCAACTGTTCATTGAACTTAAATATTTACTATGGTCAGCAAATCACCACACTGACTGTGTTAGGGTGACCATGTTTCTCAAAGTGAAAATGGGACACTGTGTGGGGCTGGCCCCAACTGCTCCCCCAAGCCCTGCCATGCGGGGGCTGGCATCATCACTTGCCCCTCCTGAATGTTCCTCTGCACCCCATTAGGGAGGCGCACCCCACTTTTGTGGCAAAACTGAGCATTTGTCCCATTTGCTCTTGCTAATTGATGATCAGTTGGCATGAGCAAACGGGACAAATGCCCAGTTCTGCCAAAAAAAGTGGGGAACCTCTGGGACAGGGCTTAAAAAGGACTCTGTCCCAGCCCAAATGGGACATATGGTCACCCTATATGTGCTGGGATGCAAGGTGGCATTTTCTGAAATAAACAAACACAATTTTCTCTTCGGCTGAACTGCAAGAAGGTTAGTGAAGATTCTGGGTTTTTCTGTGAATGAATTTGTTATTTCTCGTGCAAGCAAGAGATAACAGATCATAGAATATTAGGGTTGGAGGGACCTCAAGAGGTCATCTAGTCCAACCCCCTGCTCAAAGCAGGACCAATCCTCAAAATCCCTAAATGGCCCCCTCAAGGATTGAACTCAAAACCCTGGATTTAGCAGGTCAATGCTCAAACCACTAAGCTATCCCTCCCCCAAAAAACATACCCTTCTATTGGCCAGAAATCGAACCCAAGTCAACTGTTTGGAAGGCACCTATGTTCACCACTGTACTACCAATGGATTAAGGTAGCTATGATCACAGGGTGGCACTATGTAAACTTTATACACACATAGGTCTCCCCTGGAATAACACTACTATTCCACTCAGCAACTAGTCCAGAGAAGAGACTGCAGTTATGTCAGTGTGGTCAATGTAGCTAAAATTAATGCTACCCCAAATCTCACGCCACAAAGCATCTGTGTAAAATAGATCAATTTGTGTCATCAGGGGTATTGTGACTGTGACACTGAAAAAAAGTGCTAGATAAATTCTCAAAATTGCCTGAATTAAGATTCCTCGGAGAGGAAATTGGATAATTTCCCAGAAAATATTCTGAGTTTCTCCTATTATTGTGGCATAGAAATCAGAAGGAAGAAGTTACCATATTAAAGTATACTTCTGCTTGGTTGTAGGCTAGGTAATGCTATATCTAAAATGGCTAGCAAGGAAAAACAAACCGTGTTCCTACCACCATTTTGAGCAGAAGTAACACAGCACATCAAGCAAAAACAGCAAGGAAATATATACTGAAGAGCTAAACTAACATATGAAAGGTATGGCTTTTCTTCCTTCTATTATTTAGGTACTGATACTACCTAAAGGACTCAGCTGAGACTGAAGTCACTGTGATAGGTACTAAAAATATATAAACAGATCTTCCCTGAAGATCTTACAATCTAAATAGGCAACAAATTCAAAGGAAGTGTTTTACAGACTGCAAGTGACACACAGGCCCCATCTACACGACGCGTGAAAATCGATTTTAGATACGCAATTTCAGCTACGAGAATAGCGTAGCTGAAATCGAATATCTAAAATCGAGTTACTCACCCGTCTTCACCGCGTGGGATCGATGTGCGCGGCTCGCCATGTCAAATCCGGAACTCCGTTTGTTTTGGTGGAGTTCCGGAATCGATGTAAGCGCGCTCTGGGTTCGATATATCCCCGTCTAGACGAGACGCGATATATCGAACTCCGAGCTTTCGATTTTAACGCGCCGAAATGGCGCGTCGTATAGACATGGCCACAGACAGACTACATTGATTTGTCCAATGTTACACAGGAAGTCTGGGGTAAAGTCCGGAATTGAACCCACATACCAATACATCATTTTTAGTTCTTAACCAATCCAGACCAACTTTCTGTCTATTTTAATCAAAGAGCTGCTATGCTGAATTTTAAATTAAATCCACTGAATTTGTTTCAATTTTTTAGGTAACATAAGCATCACCTCTAAGTAGACCTCTGTTGGAGTCAAATTAGTACTCCCCTCAGACAAAATGCCAATGAAACAGACATAAAAGAGATATCTGGAATTATTGTACCAGCACCAACCAAATCAAAAAATTTTGCATGTTGTGCATTAATAACAGCTACTGAGAAATTGCAACTATGTCACAATAATCTTACAATCCCCTATATTATTCCAGAAGAGAAGAACATAAATGAACGGCAAAGCTGGAAGCACAACGAAGGACAGTTTTTGTTTTTTAATAGGAGTTAAAGAATTCTAGGCCTTACAGCTGGTGGCTGGTGAAGAAAAAGAATCAATACTGTGTTTTGAATGTAAAGCTGCTAGCTGCAGATGTTACAAACATTGATCTGAATCTTATCTGATCCAAAATCAAACCAAGACTTCCCTCCTGGCATTTTGTATTTAACTGGAATATAGAAAGATCTTCAGTGAATCTGCAAGAGAACTGGAATTCTCTACTCCAGTGCTACTTATAATATTTGACCATCGCTATTTTTAAAAAATAGCCATCTAGTCAATTAAACGGAATAAAAATATTGACTAGATAATAAGAATGAAAAATGTAGCTTTCTTTACCAGTACATTTTAAAGAGATTTTTACCTCATTATCATCACTGATACTGACTTCTCCGTTGCACAAATCCTGCGAGGGTCTTTTTCAGGTAAATGTCTCATTTACTCAGTGGTAAGTATCCACGTAAGAACGTCAGGATTTTCCCTATAAGAATACATGCAAAGAGGGGGACTGAGGAGGTCCGGCATTATGATTGAACTAGGGTTCTAGCAACCTGAACAGAAAGGAACTCCTACCTCTTCCTAACCTGAGGTAAGCAAGCATCTCCTTAACTAGCTGTAAAGAGTTTCCCATCATATAGGTACTAGTTCAGAAGAGCCAACCTTACAAACTATTTCCCAGGATTTTAGCACAAAACTGCAGAGAAACACATTACATTTCTATCTTCATGAATGATAAAATCTCTGCATATATATTGTTGCAACAGGGTACACCATCCTGGGCTGTATCCAGACTGGAGCTGGAATTAGATCCTTTCTTGTTTTGAGCCCGACAGAGAACCAAAACAATAGGGGTAGCATGAATCGAAATAGCCTCCAAATTTCAGTGGAATGCAAAGTTTTATTTTGGGTGCCATTTATTAGGACAATATGTGTATTATCCATGTATATTGGGACAACACATGCATGTAATGCATCAGACTATCTGATTTCAATAAAAAACCCACATATTCCAGATGGGTAGGGGATTTGGGCCAAAGAATTCCTAAATGAATGTCTCAAAATTGGAGACACCCTTACTTGTGACATCTTAAGGCCCATTTTTCAGAAAATTGCGACATCTGTCCTCAAAAATACAGGCTCCTTTAAGTCACAAGCACTTCAGAAATATGGCATTTCGGGGTCATGTTATATAAGTGAAGCTTTTTGTCGTTGAAAGGATGAAAAGTAAAGACCAAATACAAACAGATAGAAAGGAAGAGCTAACATATTTGGAGACACACCTTTTTTATCAAAAGGTTTCAGTGAAAGATTCTCTATTCTCTAGAATTTAATAGGGGTTTTGTCAGTGATCTCCCAACAAAATGTCAAACTCACATTTACATGGAAATAGTGATACACACAGGGCTTGTTAAGTAGTTTGGCCAGAAACCACACTGTACTCCATTATAATACTATATTGTATTGGAACTGTCAATTCCATTATTCCACTGAAGCTTGACAGTAGAATTAACAAAGCAATCAGATTAGAACCCAGTCCTCCGATTACACAGCCACTAGCACTTAAGCCGTACAAGAAGGGGACAGATTTTGGGGGACCCCAGTTTAAAGAGATTTTAAAACAGGTAAGTGCAAGCAAACAAACCCTCTCTTCATCTGCAGAGGAGCAATAGCAGAACAGTTAAGCCCATTCTACAGCCTAACTCCAAATGGCCATTAAATTTACCTGCTTGAGGAATAAAAAAAGAAAGCTAACAAGAAGGAGGGTTTCTGAACAGCTGGGGTCTTTTGCTATTTCTGCCATGTTCAGCTGTCACCATCATTGTTGTTCTCCTGCTGCACCCATCCTTGCACTCTCCACCCTATGCTTCTGTCCCTCTAAGTCACTTCATGATGAACAAAGGGCAATATTGGGGGATAGAGATATTAGTGAAAAAGTGAGAGGGCATTTGAAATGAAACTACTTCAACAAGTTATTCCATGAGATAAACAGAACATGTTATGCAACTCGGATTGCAAAACTAGGCTGCTACACAGTATTTCCATATAGGCACCTAGGCATATGGGTTATTCACTAATTCCCGCATTTTAAAATACTTTGACCCACTGTGAGAATCCATATTGTGGGCTGACATGGTTGTTATAATCCAAAAGGCTTTGTAAAGGGTCCTTAGATATGCTAAACAAATTGTAGTTAAGAACTAATGGGCCAGGTTTCTGTCATTGGATGCACACATGTAACTCCCATTTGGGGCTTGCATACCAACCACTGTGATGAGTATGGTTTAAAAACCTGAAGAATTGAGATGTGTATTTTCTCCTGATATACATGTGTTGTGGGCCAATGAAAACAAAAACATTGTGCCTGTGCTCCACTGTCTGACCTGGCTTCCATTAGATGTCCAGCTGAAACTCAGTGTGCTGGCCACTATTTACAAAGCCCTAAGAAGTCCAGGCTTCAGTTACCTACCAGCGTGACAGCTTTCTGTTACTAATCTGCCTGGAGCATTAGGTAATCAGGCTGAGGCTGTAGGATCATTAGGGGAGGAGAAGAAGGAGCACACTAAGTGACTAATTTTAAAGCTTTATTAATTAAATAATAGCGGTGAGTAAGGGGTGCTCCTCACGTCACTCAGAGGAAGGAAGGAAGCGTTAGTGCCCATGCCCTAACCCTCTTTTATACTCACACACACACACACAATCCAAAGTTGGCCAAGCCTGGGTGTAACATAAGAAGAAGAGGGGAAAGGGTGGACGAGTGTTCTGTCCTGTGCACAGGCCATCTAGGGTCTGCTGTCAATCTCTGATCTGCTTCAGCTCTTTAAGTCCTGAGGTCTTTTGGGGGCGTCTCATTCAGGGACCTCTGTCCCAAATGCTCTTTGTACCAGTCCAAACCAGCCTTCCGTGGTTTCCTCAGCTTTCCCAAAACATAGCAGCTTCAGGGGGACAATTTTACTGTGACTGTGACACAAGACTGGCCCTCCAACTCTGATGTATATTATCTCCACTCACCATGAATGCTTCAACTAATTGCCTCTAAGCTAAAACTCACTGGCACTAGATACAAGCCTCAAAGAGGGACCATAAGTTTATATCTAAGATTGACTTATGTCATATTTAGGAACAGATCCAAGATGTGTCTTTGCACAGGATTTTTAATGAATGTGAAATCTTTGCCAACTAAGCAAGACTCCACATTCTGTCTTTCAAGCTACAGAGTAATGGGCTCTGTAATACTATTCAGAATCACCAAATGGCACAAGTACAAATTGAAAGACATTGGACAATCATTATGTTACCCTCAATGCTATGTTACAAAAACACATAAGAAACAAAAAAAATAATAATCTATAAACATTCGCTAGGAAGTTTATATCTGAATATTGTAATCTGAAGTTATCAATGTTCTGAAATACTTGTTTAGAGCAAATTGCTAAGGTTTCTGATTGTCTTAAATATTAAATATTTATTATTTGGCAAATGTCTGGTCTATACTAATAAGAAGTTTGGTGCATTTTCTTTTTTTCTTTTCTTTTTTGATTCTACAAAAAGATAGCTGGAAACTCTGTAGTAGTGTGACACTGTTATCTCTATTCCTATCTGTTTAACTGAAGACAGAGTATAGACAGTCTCCCCAGGGAGAAATGCTTTTGTTAGCTGTAGTGTAGTTCTTTCTGGAACTGAGTATATTGCCATAATAGTTGTGTCTCCAAATAATCTCATGGAGGTGGAAAGTGGCTACCTACATGTTATACTCATGCAAACACAACATAAAATGGTGTAAAAACATTCTTCTGTGTGTTCCTAGTGACTAGGCCAAATTTTGAACTGTGATAATTAGTGCACTCAGAGACTACAATGATGTGTGCTCTGTAAATACACATTACTACATATAACGCCACTTTTGTTAATGGAAGTTACTGGTGAGTGGCAGGAAGAAAAGTTCCTCTCAAGAGCTACTATCAAGACTCCCTCCTTCATTTTTTCATTTTTGTCCCCTTTGTAGGCAACAAATTAAAAAGCCCCACAAATCATAGGTCTCCACCCTGAACTTCAAATTAAATTGAAAGAGCTTCTTTATTCCATTTAATATTGGTAAACAAAATACACACAAAGGTTCACCTCATTCTGAAGTGAGAGTCACTGAAGTGTTTTAGGATTATATCTATACATGGACTAGATATGTACAAGTATATAGCAGCACTGCATTCCTTCGGCCATTAACTGCTTTATCTGAGCCTCTGACCGTTAGCAATAAAGGCACAAGGTAAAGAGAGGGAAATAGTAAAGTGAATATTTCCATGTATGCTGGGTGCAGAAAACAATTTTTTTTAAAGTTTTGTCATTTGCAGTGATTGGGTGGAATGAGGAGGATAAGGTAACACTACTGTACAGATTTACACATCAAAACACAGACCTTTTTCCAGACAGGTTCATGGTGTCTAAACCAGCTGGAGAAGAACAGAGAGCTTGATCCAGTGCCCAAGTCAATAGAGTCTTTCCACTGATATCACCAGACACTGGATCAGGCCCAAATAAAAGACATAGGAACAGATAAAAATAATGAAGGGTATTGAAAAAGGAAGATCAGGCACTTAGTTGTCCACTCTCATAATACAAAAACCAAACGGATATACAATGACACTGGAGGGCAACAAATTCAAGGCTGACAGAAGAAAACACTCTCTTTTAAAGTAGATAATTTACTTATGGAACTCACATAAGCACATGATTTTGCTGAAATCAAGAGTTTAATCGGTTTTCAGAAAAGGATTAGATGTTTTTCTGGTTCATGAGAGCATATACAGATACGTTAGATATGAAAAAATATTATGACAGTGCACCACATAAGGCTTTATGAAAATATGCTTAGGAATATATATATATGCAGTGGTGAGCTGCAGATGGCTTGCACCGGTTCGCTAGAACTGGTTGCTAAAATTAGACTCCAGTAGAGAACCAGATGTTAAAGAGCCAGGCAGGTAGGAGAACAACTCTGGTCCCCAGGCTGGATGTGGCCCATGGGACCGCCCTGTCCCCCACCTGAGCTCACAGGATTCCCTGCCCCTCCCCCTCGTCCCCCGCAGAGCTGCAGCATGGCCAGCCGCAGCTTCCTCCTGCTGCTTTTAGCGGCCCCCAAGGTAAGCGGGGGCTGCGAGCTCCAGGGTCTCCCGGGGGGGAAGTGGGGCAATTTGCCCTGGGCCCTGCAGGGGCCCTCTGCCCCATGAGAATGTCCCTCCTGCCCCAGCCCCTCCCCTGCAGAGCCCCAGCATGGCCAGCCGCAGCTTTCTCCTGCTGCTTTTAGCAGCCGCCAAGGTAAGGGGGGACTGGGAGCTCCAGGGCCGCCCGGGGAGCAAGTGGGGCAATTTGCCCCGGGCCCTGCAGGGGCCCCCTGCCCCACGAGGATGCCCCCCGCTCCCTTCCCCCGCAGAGATGCAGTGGCCAGCCGCCAGCAGCTGGGAAGCCATTGGAAATTACTACTTAATTAGTAATAAATGTACTTAAATATTCTTTAAAATGTTGTTTGTTCTTGCATTGTATACTTCAATATGAAAAATTACTTTTTTAATAACTTAAGTAATTCACATGTAATATTTTAAAATACAAGAAAAGGCATTTCATTCTTTATTATTGTTTGCTTACTCATACATCTCTTTATATTTTCTTCTTTTCAAATGTATTTTAAATTCATGTAATAAAGCAATACTTTGTTTCTATTGTAATAAACATGTAAAAATGTTTTTTTATTGTTAAGTATGACTCCCAATGATTCAATGCATTGCCATTTCTTATGGAGAAAGGTACAAAAATACATACTCTGGACGAACATCCCTTTAAATCAGAACTTTTTACAGGGAACCGGTTGTTAAGATTTTGGCAGCTCATCACTATATATATGACATAACTGTTTTATGCTACATATGCCATGTGAAATATCTATGCAAAGGTTATGATCTACTGAATCTATTCATCCTATTTGTATGCATGCATCATTTTTGTATTTGAAGTTATGAATATTGGTTGTGTACTGGTTTGATTTTTATGTAGCCTTTGTAAAGCATTTGGTCAGCTTCTTGATAAAGACTTGCAAATTAAGTGCCCAATCAAGAAGCACTTAAGGGACAATGGATCTTGGGAGGTTCCAATCCACATAAGAAGTCTACATGAGGACGTTTAAAGTAGCAGGTAAGCGATGGCTGCTGCCTGTAAAAACTGAGTCATGCATGGACAAAACTCCATCTTGGAGCTGGACTTTGCATAGGAGTGAGGAGGGGGTCTCCACCCACAAGAGAAGTCTATTTAAACCCCTGGGAGAGCCCTCCATTTTGTCTTCAGCTGGCTCAAGAGATAGCCTCTCCACCCCCAAGGATACCTGAAGGAAACTGGAACAAAGGACAGTAACTACAGGGGGTGTGAGTGATTGCTGGACCCAGACTAGAAGGTGACTAGTCTGTAAAAATAAGCTTACTGGGTGTGGTTTTTATCTGTATTCAGTTTTCTTAGACATAGACTTGCGTGTTCTATTTTATTTTGCTTGGTTATTCACTTTGTTCTGTCTGCTGTTACTTGGAACCACTTAAATCCTACTTTCTGTATTTAATAAAATCACTTTTTACTTATTAATTAACCCAGAGTATGTATTAATACCTGGGGGGGGGGGAAACAGCTGTGCATATCTCTCTATCAGTGTTATAGACGTGAACAATTTATGAGTTTACCCTGTATAAGCTTTATGCAGGGTAAAACAGATTTATTTGGGGTTTAGACCCCATTGGGGGTTGGGCATCTGAGTGTTAAAGACAGGAACACTTCTGTAAGCTGCTTTCAGTTAAGTCTGCAGCTTTGGGGCACCTGGTTCAGACCCTGGGTCTGTGTTGGAGCAGATGGGTGTGTCTCGTTCAGCAAGACAGGGTGCTGGAGTCCCAAGCTGGCAGGGAAAGCAGGGGTAGTCTGGGTACATCAGTTGGCAGTTCCCAAGGGGGTTTCTGTGTCCAACCTGTTCCAAGGATATAAGCCTTCACACTTCTGGGCATAATACAGCTTCTGACAAATGTATGGACCACTAACCTGATCCCATATGGCAATTTCTGTGTTCATGTTTAAATAACCATAGTTTTATCCAGACTTACAGAACTAAAAGATATAATAATAAACATAAGGATAGAAAATATATTGCAGTATTAATGCCTTTAAAGAAAATACCAACCCAGGGACCCGGGAATACAGGGACCTATCTCCGACACTGTACAAACATCTTAACTTACATGCATGCAGGCTATGTCTATGCTTATGGCAGCACACAGAGTATAAGCACTACGCATGTAGCTACACACCACAGTGAAAGGCTCTGGCAGAGGGGGAAGCACAGGGACAGTACACTGCTAAAAACAGCAGTGTAGACAGGGGAGGTACTGCTTGGGTTGGAGAGCCAAGGAAGGTATACTCCCTGTGGGTTCAGGCATCCAGGGCACTCTAATTTTACTCACCTAAGCTGGGCTTAATGTCTACACCACTAATTATGTCCATTCTAGCAGGGTGTGCAGTGTCTATACACTACACACTGCATAAGTGTAGGCATAGCCTAGTTAGATTACAGTACTTTTGGTCCTATTGCACACACATTAGGGTAAAGTTAAACAAATACCAGTCCTGTAAAATATCAGGAAAGGGAGACAAGAAGTGAGTATAAAGACAAAAACTGAATACTAAAGTAGTAAGTGAAACAAACAGCTAAAAATAATTATAAAGAATTAAATACGTAAGTAACAAGCTAACAATAGGACCTATGAGAACTGAAAAAAGAAAGTTAGTGACAGAAAATGTTCAGAACACTGAAGGTCTAAATTGTCTTCTATTTTGCCCCAGAATTCACAAATGAAACAGAAGGAAGTATCCAGTACTGAGATGCCGTTTTCTTCAGGGACTAGTGAACGTTTAAAAAGGATTTACCAGTGTATTGATACAAATAAGATGATTAAAAACTATTCAGTATGACAAAGAGCTGGACTCAGGAAAATTACATCCTAGGATTCAGAAGGAAGCCTAGTAGCCGGAGAAAAGGAAACGCTTTGACAAAGCTTTTTGATAGCAGAGTTAGGAAGGAGTTGATAACCAGGAACTGGAGAGTTACTAGTTAAATTTAGATTTTTCAAAGGAATTGGGGCGGGGGAGAGAGGACCAAGGGAATTACATAGACCCATCTGAATATCTTCAGGGAAGATATTGAAAATATCTGTTAAAAAAACTACAAAATATTCATGGGAAGAGTAATTACAAATTTGTTCAGTGAACATCCGCATACATCATTTCTTTTCACTTCAAAGCATTTGATACTGCACTACTGACAAGGGCTATCATTCAGAGAGTATCGTGAGTATGTCTTTCCCACATATTCACCCAAGGTGCCCTCCGATGAGATGTTGGGCACTTTAAAGTAATAGGATAGTGGAGATGCAAGCTTAGTGAAGGTTTTTTATTGGGGGTTTGTTTTGGGGGAGCAGGTTAAAACACACAAAGTATTTTTCAGGGGAAAAAAGACATTTTGCACAATTTAATATTTTTCATATTGAGCTTTTAGGCCTTAGGAAGCTGGCTAATTCCCATGTGGGCCATACTTGGGAACTGGCTGCTTTCCACATAGGGTTTCTGGATAACCCATGTGATGGAAGGGAAGCGAAATATTATTTTAGAGCTCAATTCAACTCTCATTGAGTTCAATGGGAAGACATATGGCCCATAACGGATGTTAGTCACATTGCTGGAATGAGCTCAGGTACTCTGATGAGCTGGGTGTAAAGATCCTATATCAATAGAATAGACTCATAGCTTTGAGAAGGGCTGGATAGAAAGTTGAACCACTATTTAAGTATTTTAAATGGGTAAATTAGACCTCACTTCAGATTTGTATGAATATTCATGGAAACTGCAATCTCAATGATCCTGCCCCTTTGAAATGCTGCAGCAGAAGCGATAGCATTCCAGGAAAGATGCATCCAAAATGCACTTTATTATGCTGTATCCAGTGTTGCTGTAGCCATGCTGGTCCCAAGATATTAGACTAAACAAGGTAGGAGAGGCAATATCTTTTATTGGACCAACTTCTGTTGGTGAGAGAGAGAAGCTTTCAAGCTTACACAGAGCTCCTCAAGTCACTGGAACATATCAAGGGAGACTATGCCAGGCTGGGGCAGACGCTTAAGGAAATGGAGACTCAAGTGATCTTTAGTGGGATTCTGACTGTCCCCAGAGGTGGAGAACAAAGACAAGACAAGATGATGATCAACAGATGGCTCAGGCAGTGGTGCTATAAGGATGGCTTTGGGATGTTTGACCACTGGGAGGCATTCATGGGTAGAGGACTGTTCTCATGGGATGGACTCTACCAGAGTATGGAGGTTGGCACAACTCATTCAAAGCTTTAAACTAGGAACTCAGAAGAGACTGTTGGGAGATGTTCACGTAATTGCCTCCTTGATTTTAACATTGAGAGGGAAGAAAATCAAGTAAGAAAGGATACAGTAATGGAAAAAGGAACAGCAGTGGGTAGGGGAATGGCCATTCAGAGGAAAGATAGCGCTGATACCAGTCAGACAGGCGACACTGGCAGTAGAATGACTGTACCCAATCGGGCGAGGAATGTGAGCGAAGCCAAGCAGCAACAGCTAAGATGTTTGTACACCAATGCAAAAAGCGTGTATAACAAAATGGAGGAACTAGAACTACTGGTGAAGGAAGTGAAACCTGATATTATAGGGATAACAGAAACATGGTGGAATAGTAGGTATGACTGGCATACAGACATTGAATCATAGAATATCAGAGTTGGAAGGGACCTCAGGAGATCATCAAGTCCAACCCCCTGCTCAAAGCAGGACCAATCTCCAACTAAATCATCCTAGCCAGGGCTTTGTCAAGCCTGACCTTAAAAACCTCTAAGGAAGGAGATTCCACCACCTCCCTAGGTAACCCATTCCAGTGTTTTACCACTCTCTGAGTGAAAAAGTTGTTCCCCCTAAACCAACCTAAACCTCCCCCACTGCAACTGAGACCATTACTCCTTGTTCTGTCCATACGAGTACCACCGAGAACAGTCTAGATCCATCCTCTTTGGAACCACCTTTCCAGGGTTAATTTTTGGGAAAACAAGCAAATCAAAATCCCCACCACCTAACACTCTTCTTTCTGCAGACTAAACAATCCAGTTCCCTCAGCTCTCTCACAAATCATGTGCTCCAGCCCCTAATCATTTTTGTTGCCCTCTGCTGGACTCTTTCCATTTTCTACACTCTCTTGTAGTGGGGCCCAAAACTGGACATCAGTACCTCCATGATGAAGTCCTCACCGATGTCTAATAGAGAGGAATGATCACATCCCTTGATCTGCTGGCAATGCCCCTACTTATACAGCCCAAAATGCCATTAGCCTTCTTGGCAACAAGGGCACACTTGAAGGGTATGCGCTGTTCAGGAAAGACAGAAATAAAGGCAAAGGTAGTGGAGTAGCATTGTATATTAATGATGAAGTAGATTATAAAGAAACTAGAAATGATGGAATGGATAAGACAAAGCCTGTTTGGGCCAAAATCACTTTGGGGAAGAAATTTAGTAGATCATGCCAGAGCAACTTGATCACCTTCTTTGAGAAAATAACTGATTTTTTAGTCAGAGGAAATGCAGTAAATCTACCTGGATTTCAGTAAGCCATTTGATACAGTTCCATATGGGAAATTATTAGTTAAATTGGAGAAAATGAGGGTTAATATGAGAATTGCTAGGTAGATAAGGAACTGGTTAAAGGGGTGACTACAACAGGTCATACTGAAAGGTGAATTGTCAGGCTGGAAGGATGTTACTAGTGGAGTTCCTCAGAGATTGGTCTCAGGACCAAATCTTATTTAACATTTTTATTACTAATCTTGGCACAAAAAGTGGGAGAGTGCTAATAAAATGTGCAGATGACACAAAGTTGGAAGTATTGCCAATACAAGGGAGGACTGTAATATCATACAAGAAGATCTGGATAATCTTGTAAACTGGAGTAATAGAAATGGGATGAAATTTAATAGTGCAAAGTTATGCATTTAGAGACTATCATCAAGAATTTTTGCTATAAACTGAGGACTTATCAGTCGGAAATGACAGAGGAGGAGAAAGATGTGGGTGTATTGGTTGATCACAGGATGAGTCAAACTGGAACAGGTGCACAGCAGGGCTACTAGGGTGATCCAAGGGATGGAAAATATACCTTATGAGGAGAGACTCAAAGAGCTTGGCTTGTTTAGCCTAACCAAAAGAGAGCTGAGGGAAGATATGATTGCTCTCTATAAATTCATCAGAGGGATAAATACCAGGGAGGCAGAGGAGTTATTTAAGTTAAGCGCTCATGTGGGCACAAGGACAAATGGCTATAAACTGGCCATCAACAAGTTTAGGCTTGAAATTAGGCAAAGGTTTCTAACCATAAGAGGAGTGAAGTACTGGAACAGCCTCCCAAGGGGAGCAATGGGGGCAAAAAAACCTAACTGGCTTCAAGACTGAGCTTGATAAGTTTATGGAGGGGATGGTATGATGGCATTGTCTACGATGGCATGTGGCCCACTGGCGACTGCCAGTAGCAAAAATCCCCAGCTGCTGGAGACGGGACACTAGCTGAAGTGGGCTCGGAGTTAGTACAACGAATTCTTTCCCAGGTATCTGCCTGGTGAGTCTTGCCTTGATGCTCAGGGTCTAATGATCATCATATTTAGGGTACGGAAAGAATTTTCCCCTGGGTCAGATTGGCAGAGACCTGGGGAGGGCGGGGGTTGCCTTCCTCTGCAGCATGGGACATGGGTCACTTGCAGGTTTAAACTAGTGTAAATGATGAAAGCTCTGTAACTTGACATCTTTAAACCATGATTTCAGGACTTCAGTAACTCAGTCAGAGCTTAGGGGTGTATTTCAGGAGTGGGTGGGTAAGGTTCTGTGGCCTGCAATGTGCAGGTCAGACTAGATGATAATGATGGTCCTTTCTGACCTTAAAGTCTATGAGTATATGAGGTCTGGGAAACGTACTCAGTGTCACAGCTAAATACAAGATGGAACAGTTTAATTTAAAATTAAGTGCAATCTTAACGTTTTCAATTCCATCTGTTCTGTCTTGTGTTTAGCTGTGTCACTGAGTAAGTTTCCCAGATCTGAAGAAGAGTTCTGTGTAAGCTTGTCTCTCTCACTAACAGAAGCTGGTCCAATAAAAAAATATTACCTCACCCCCTTGGTTTTGTTTTGCTGTAATAAAGCTACATCCCAGTTTGATGTTTGGTTAGTTGTTCAAGACAGCTGGATAGACATTGCTGCAACTTTGGGATAGGGAAAGATCTGTCACTTTAAAAAATCAGAAAACAGGGGGAATAGGACACATGACCTCTAATGAACCCTGGCATGACCAGTCTGCTACTGACTGATTTAAAGATCAGATAATTTTTTTTTAAATGTAGGAATAAGAAACAAAAGGAAATTTTTAAAAGCACAGTTCAAGGTGGAAGAACGTATGAAATCTGCAAAGATCTGTATCTGGGCCACATTTGTTGGGGTACACGAATGCCCTTTTTAAAAGTACATATTTATAGCCAGACACATATCCAGATTTGGTAAAAGAATTGTCCAAATCTGGACAAGCATAAATACAGAAGACCAAACTAAACAAATTAGGACTTCTGGTAGGTGGATCATACGGAGTATGCATGCAGTGTAAACAAATGAGATAATGAAACCAAAGGCAAAAATATATACATGCATGCACACCCACATGCATACACACTCACACAAGCAACTGCAGTTGCTTCCACAGAAATACAAAACAGATTACAGACCAGAAAAGAGACCTTAGGGGACGAGAGGTAATCAAAATATTAGATTAAACCATGTGCACAAAATATGCAGGTAATAAAAGGCAAAGAAGATCTTGAAATGTGCCATATCAGATAGCATTTTGAATAAGAATCAGGCAAAAACTGATCTGACAATATGAGTCATTAAGGATCCAGACAGAATAAAACATTGTATGTGGAATACTATAGGCAGTTCATGTTATGACATCAGCGCTGTTAGAGCAAATTATGAAAGCAGCTTGTTGTATGTAATCTTAGCTTTTTAAATATATTAGTGTACTATTTCTTACTATGCAACCCTTGGAAATCACTCAGTTTCTTTTCAGCATCAGTCCTCTTCTCCTCCCCTCGAGTGCATGTGATGACAAAGCAGTCAGAGTACCAAGCCCTTACCAAAACAAAAATAATCATCTCCACAAGGAGACCAATGTAAAGTGAATCCTCCACACACATCTATGCACCTCAGAGGCATGTTTGAGGGCAGCAGGAGTGGGAGAATCAACCACATCCGTGGCAATGCACTTCTAGCTCAGATGTACTCTTCTAATATATCTTGGTGGACTGAAAGGAATGAACCCCTTGGTGGTCTTCCACTTCTTATCATTGCTCCTATATTGTAATCCAAATAGATGTATAGCCATGCAAATCAGTATGCAGAATGTTTCATAACTCTGTCCTGTGAGCAATTTTTTGCTCAGACATTTCATGGCATTTGATGATTCATTTGAAATATCTGATTATGCACATTTTGATGAGCTTTAGTCACTGAATAGACTTGGAAAAACATCCACCAAGCAAGTAAATAGCTTCCCTCATTCTTCAGCGACAATATTATGCTAATTCTCCAAAGCCACTCTATTTTGGGGGGAAGAACATTTGTTTTGATGAGGATTTTCAACTTCTCTAAAACCTAACTTGTAGTCAGTTCACCTGCACAAAATAACCGAAATAGACAATACATAAGAGATTTATTCCATGCAAAAACAGCCACATTAAGTTTGTGAAGTCAAACACATTAAAGTTAGGAAATACAGCATGAAAGTTGAAAGCTCCACCTTCATTCTGTAATTTTGGGCTAGTGTTCTCTTACAAAGCATTTGTTAATTTGCATAATACAATACTAAATTCCCAAGGTAAAATCCTGGTTCTCTGCACACAAAACCTAATAAAAAGGTAAAACAGAGACACTGTTGGAGAGGAATGGAATCTTCTTCCCAACCCTGGGGCAGGGCATGGGGTAATTGGGGATTATGCAGTCATTGCTCATCAGGGCAGAACCACTGAGCAAGCTCTCTCTCTCCCCAGACCTATCCACATACAGCTCTATGGCTCTCAGGAAGAAACAGAGTCCATTATGTGGCCTTTTTCCTAAACACTTGTGATGGGGTGTACTCCCCACACTGGCCATGAAAAAGCTGAAGTGGGCCAGGTGGACCAAATCAACCAATTAACTTGCAAATTGGGAAGATTTGGGCTGTATGGAGGGAGATAATTAGAAAGAAGCTCATCTGTGAGAGAACAAGTGGGGCTTCTATAAAGCAGGAGACTGGCAACAGAGCTGGCAATGGAAGGGGGGGGGGGCTGCAGTCTCTCTCCCTAACATAAGGGAGAAAGAAGGAGGATAGGAACCCATGAGGAAGGATTTACCTAGTAGGCCTAAGAGAGAGGTAGTCCAGGGAAGAAAGCAATAAGGCTGGTGAGGACCCAGACCTTAACTGCTTGCTATAGGGCCCTAGATTGGAACCCAGTGCAGAGGGCAGGCCAGGGTTCCCTGACATGCACTGCAGAGTGGTACTTCTTGGGAGCAGTAAATGGGAAGACTGTCTGAGTCACTGCAGGAGTGACAGGGCAGCAGGCATGAGGACTGCTTGTGTAGAGAGACTTGGAAAGACTTCCCCGGAAGGGGAAACGCAGTGTGACCTGGCCAGTGGGCCAAGTCACAAAGCAGGTGTACTGCGACTCTGTGAGCATGAGAAGAGTGAAATGGTGGAAGAGAAGAGAAGAGAAGGGCCATTGAACTGAGCAGATCTCATTGTCAGAAGGGGGTGCCATCCAGCAGCGAGTACATCCTGACAATACCTCAACCCAGTGAAAATGTGATGTTACTGGCCCAGTCTTGGACCTTCCACAGCTGCTAGATTTGGCTTCAAATATATTGGAGAAATTAAAACAAAACTGCCTGATTGTTTAACACTTGCTTATTCTTGCAGATATCATCTTTGACGCAGTGAAGAATTGGGCCATTTAATAAAGTATGAAAAGTGTATTTGCCTCTTGTTGCACATTGCAATGTTACTGAAGTTCAGTCAAGCCCCATGGGAAAGGCTTGTGTGCTATCCTGAAACTCTGCCAGAGTCATTTCAAGTTGCTTCTGTACACAGCACACTTGTTTCTGGCACAAATACTGTTGACTGACAGAGTAAGATATTTGCTGGACTTGTGAGGAACAATGCAGAAAGACAAGTTAAAGCACCAGGCTGGGTCTCAGGAGATCTAAATTCAAATCACAACTCTGCCACACATTGAGTACATGATTTTGAATAGAATCTTCCTATGCCTCAGTTTAATCATCTAAAATGGGGCTAAACACCTCCCAAAGGGATCCCCAATTCAAAAACACTATGCTTTTTTTCTGGAGTATATGGACCTAGAACGCTACAGAAAGTTTCTCTTAAACACTGATGTCAACACCATGTCACTGAGGATTACTGAGAACATAAAGTTCCTTTTACTGACATTAGGCTTCTGGTGACAAAAAAAAAAAAAAAGGCACAGAAGTGTCTGTACAAGCAAAAGTAAAGAAAATAATCATCACACCTTGAAAAGATGATAGTGAACAATAATACTCAGCAAGGAGGACAGGAAAGAGCATCTATCCTCTTGATCTTATTCTCACACTATGTTTTTAATTGCAGAAATGAAAGAAATGTCCTTTCACAGGGAAGAAAACAAGACTACACATGAATAGAAACCTACCAAATTACAGCCCACTATTATTATATCCAGCAACCACAGAAGAGTGATTAAAGAAGCCAAACAACACCTACAGCAAAACAAAAAACAAAAACACATTAGGGTGAACTAAGATCACCTCAGCTGTGACAGTGTGCACAGCTAGTTGGGCAGGTAGTCAGCTTCCAGAGAGAATGAGAAGGAGCACAGAATACAAAATAATGAGATGTTCAGCTTTCAGGTGCTCTGAGGAAAAGGGCTTTTTGTTAACAATCAACATTTGAGTATTTTTTTAAAGCTTTTGCAAGTGCAGCAAAGCACTGCATTTCCAAAGTGCTTTTTCACCCAACATTAAGCAATCATTTCTATGGGCAGATAATCCATGAAAACTTAAAAGTGAATAATTGATGATTTTACAATCGGAGGCAATGGAGTCTTTTTAGAACAGGGGTCGGCAACCTGTGGCATGCGTGCCAAAGGTGGCACAAGAGCGATTTTTAGTAGCACTCTGCTGCCAGCCAGGGTCCTGGCCGCTAGCCCCGCTCAGCCCGCTGCTGGCCTCAATGGATGGAACCCGGGCCGGCAGCAGGCTGAGCAGGGCCAACGGCCGGGACCCTGCCTACTTCTGGTCTGGGGTTCTGTCTGCCACCCCCACTGCCAGTCTGGGGTTCCATCTGCCGGCCCCTATAAATGTAAAATTTATTACTGGCATGCAAAATCATTTATTTACTGTAATTTAAGAGGACTTGGCACACCCCTTCTCAAAGGTTGCCGACCCCTGTTTTAGAATTTCACATGGACTAGCAGAACAGCATCGTGAGCTTAGATGGCAAAATGGCTAGAGAACCCCAACTTCTCCAGCAGTTGGAGTCTTTATTGACTTGTTCCATTTTTAGGTGGATAAAACAAAGATGAATTCTTGAAGTGAGCAGTTGCCAAGTCTATGAGAATTTCCTTCTCTGAGACAATGTGAGCTAAGTTATGGCAGCCTCTGAATGGGGCACTAGGAAGGAGAGTGAAGAGGGAGCCTCCTTTCCCATTCTATATCAGAGGCAACAAAATTACTGCTGCCTGCACTCCAGAGGCTTAATGGCATGAATGCTCTGAAGCCAACTACGCTGCCTCTAGTGTATACCACTCCAAAGAGATTACCTCTAGGTGAGGGTTGGGTATACGCCCCTGCTGTGCACCAGCATGCAGGACTGTACTAGAGTGACACTGCCCAACTAATTAAGCCAGATTTCCTAATTGGTGAAACATGAAGTATAGAAAAAAAAATTCTGCTACATACATCGCCTCATGTTGTGCACAATGGGAGTTGAATCTACAGACAATAGGGCAGCAATACCGAACCAAGTTTTGCTCTGCTCCTATAGAAAGAAAACACAGCCATTACTTCACCATTGTAAGGCTCTTCCAGTTGTATAGGACTTTAGTATTTAGCATAAAAGTGAGCTATTTCCTATTCCTATCTGGGGACTGGTCTAGATTAGAAACTTTTACTAGTATATTCAGGCTGCTTAGGGATGTGATTTTGGTCACATTTTCATTCTGAGAAAAGCCATTGTGCAGACGCAGGCCAAAAAGAAGTCACTTTGCCAATATGGCTTCTTTCCTTTGGGGAACTAGCATAAGCTATACTGGCAAAAACACTTTCATACCAGTATAAACTGTGACTATAGTAGCAGGATTTGATGTTATAGCTATACCAGCAAACCTTTTCTATTGCAGATCTGGCCTAAGATGACACCAGACAACAAAGTATTTGATCAGCTAAGTCACTGAACTGACAACTTACAGAATAAAAGTCACATGGCTACAAGTACCATGCACTGAAGAGGACTATTCTGACAACCATCTACAGTATCCTTCCCTAGAATGGCAGCCATCTGGAGTCCTGTATTCCAGTTTCCCATATCTTCCTGCTTATGTTCACTTTTCATTATGATCATCATCTCCCTGGGAGTGCCACAATGAGAATGACAAAGATGCTGTGGAATGTAGTAGCATGACTTTTAGGTCCCTGGCTTGTTACTGAATGTGTGCTCTTCTCACGGTACTGCATAAAAGTTGTTAGCTAGAAAGAGGTGAAGAGAACCTTTAGTTCTAAAAGACTGATTTTAAATGCAGTTGCTCCTTCCCTTTAAAAGAGACTCACTCTATCATTTAGAAGCTTCTCATTATTTGTAGGGCCCAATCACAAAGGGCTTGATCCTGCAAACACAAGTATATGAATAACTTTAGCTAAGTGAGTGGCCCTAATAGATAATGGGGCTTTTCACATACTTGATTGGTTGCAGGATCAGGATCACAGTTGTTCCACATGCAGAATTTCCATTCTCTGAGTACCTGTCTATGGCCTTCATAATGTCTGAGCAACTCACTGAGTTCCATTCACAGATCAGCTGTGGGATAGAACTCATACAAAGTTGCGGGGGTGGAATCATAGAAATCTAGCACTGGAAGGGACCTTGATAGATCATCAAGTCCAATCTCCTGCACTGAAGCAGGACTAAGTATTATCTAGACCATCATTGACAGGTATTTTTCTAATCTGTTCTTAAAAACCTCCTATGTCAAAGATTCCACAACCTCCCTAGCTAAGTTGTTCCAGTGCTTATCTATCCTTACAAGTTAGGCAGTTTTTCCTAATGTCTAACCCAGTGTTTCTCAAACTGGGGTCGCTGCTTGTGTAGGGAAAGCCCCTGGCGGACCAGGCCAGTTTGTTTACCTGCCCTGTCCGCAGGTCTAGCTGATCATGGCTCCCACTGGCTGCAGTTCACTGCTCCAGGCCAATGGGAGCTGCTGGAAACTGTGGCCAGTACATCCCTCGGCCCACACCGCTTCCAGCAGTGGGAGCTACGATCGGCCGGACCTGTGGACGGGGCAGGTAAACAAACCGGCCCAGCCCAGCAGGGGCTTTCCCTACACAAGTGGCAACCCCAGTTTGAGAAACACTGGTCTAACCTAAATCTCCCTTGCTGCAATTTAAGCCCATTGCTTCTTGTCCCATCTCAGGTGATTAAGGAGAACAATTTAGCATGCTCATCTTTATAACAAACTTTTATGTACTTGAAGATCATTATCTTGTCCCTACTCAGTCTTCTCTTCTCAGTTTCCCAGGTTTTTTCAATCTTTCCTCGTATGTCATGTTTCTTTACTCATTTTTGTTGTTCTCTGGACTTTCTCCAGTTTGTCCTTCCCGAAGTGTGGTGCCCAGTACCGTACACAGTACTCCAGTTGAGGCCTCGTCATTGCTTAGTACAGCAGAAGAATTACTTCTCATGTCTTGATTACAGCACTCCTGCTACTACATCCCAGAATGATGTTTGCTCTTTTTTTTTTTTTTTGCGCAACAGTGTTGCATTGTGGACTCATTTGTGATCCACAAGAGCATCCCTTCCGAAGCAGTCACTCCCCATTTTGTATTTGTGCAGTTGGTTATGCCTTCCCAAATGTAGCACTTTGCACTTGTCCTTATTGCATTTCATCCTATTTATTTCAGACCATTTCATCAAAATCATTTTGAATTCTAATCCTGTCCTGCAAAGCCCTTGCAACCCCTCTCAGCTTGGTATCATCTGCATATTTTATGTGTACTATCTACACCATTATCTAAATACTTTATGAAGATACTGACTAGAACCAGAGCCAGGACAGATCTCTGCAGCACCCCACTCAAGATGCCCTTCCGGCTTCACTGTGAATCATTGGAAAACCATACTCCCAGAGAAGTTATCAATCAGTTGTGCACCAATATTTTAGTAGGCTCATCTAGGCTATATTTCCCTAGATCATTAATGAAAAGGTCATCTGAGACTATCACAAGCCTTACTAAAGTTGAGATATATGACATCTGCTACTTTCCTCCTATTCACAAGGCTTGTCACCCTGTCAGAAAAGAATATTTGGTTGGTTTGATGTGATTTGTTCTTGACAAATCCATGTGGACTCTTATTTATCACCTTATCTTCTGGGGTAGCAATGACCACTTCTGTTCCAATCAGAGTCAGTTGCTATTTCAGTTTGAGCAGTATTGGGCCCTAAGTGAATTTGGGGGCCAATCTAAAGTCCCCTGAAATCAATGGAGAGATCCCTGATGGACTTCAATAGACACTAAGACCCCAAAACACAGCAAAAAGTGAAAAAACACTTTTAAAAGTCTCCATGCACAATGCCCACTAATCAAATAAATGCCCCCCGCCCCCAAAGCCTGTAATTAGAGCTGGTCAAAAAAATGGTAAGTATATTCCACAAAACAAGTTTGAAAACATGAAGAATTCTCATTTTCATTTGAACTTTCTTGAATTCTGATGAAAAGAAGAAGTTTTTATGGAAGAAGGACAAAACAAAACACCACCACACAATACACACTTTCCCCCTTTTTCCAGCGGTGAGGAAGGAAAAAGAAAGAAAGCTGGAGTCCCCACCAAAACTAAAAGAAATTTAAGAGGAAAAAATGAAAAATTCACTGAAAATGTCTAACAAAACTAACTCATTTTATCATGAAAAAAATTATTTGCACAAAGGCCTTTTCCATCAAAAAAGAAATTTGGCTATGTCCTAACAGATAAAGGACAAAAATCGGCTATTAGTATGCGTCACAGACAGACCACCAAATCGCAGTTTTTAATAAGGTAACTGATTTCTTACACACCTATCAATAATATGTACGGTGGGAGGTAAGGTGTGAGATCATGGGGAACTTCAAGTTTAGTGATATATGCTGAACCAGTACTAAATCATTCTTGGAATTTCTAAATATTACAGATGACAATTTCCTAACCCCAAAAGTGTTGCATCTACCTCATCTTAACAGGTAACGAGGAACTGATCACAGAACTAAAAATTAATGGTAGCTTAGGTACAAGTGATCATGATTTGATCACATTTATAATGTGCAAACTGAATAAAAGTCTAGACCATAACACATCTACTTGGAGCTTTAAAAGGGCTAGTTTCACAAAGCTGAAAAGTATTATGAGCCAAATCAGCTGAGAAGAAGAATTTTAATCAGAAAAATGTGAATGCTACTTGAGATTTGTTTAAGAATACTTTGTTATGTGCCAAAAACCCACCATCACACAATCAAGGAAGGCCATATTGGTTAAAATATCAACCTGGTTTAGAGGAGGAAGTGACCACAGGTATAAAATATTTATTTATATATAAACAAAGGGGAAGTTGATAACAATATAAATCAGAAGCCAGGCATTGTCGAAAATTTATAAGGAAAGCAAAGGGACACAAGGAGAACTCTATGGCCAGCAGAGTTAAGGACAACAAGGAGGACTTTTTTTACATATATTAAGAACAAAAAGAATCTTAGCAATGGTATTAGTCCATTGCTAAATGGAAGTGGCAGAATTAATGTGTTTAGACTTTATAAAGCATTTGACTTGGTACCACAGGAACTGTATACAAATTATATAAAATTAACATAGCCAGCCTTTAATACATTTAATATGTGCCATCTGATGGGTCTCAGAATGTAATATTAAACAGGAAATCATCATCAAGCATGTGGGTTTCAAGTAGGGTCCCTCAGGGTTCAGTTTATGGCCCTTTGATATTTAACATTTTGATCAATGAGCTGGAAGAAAACAAAATCAAGACTGATAAGATCTCCAGATGACACAAAGATTGGGGAAGTAGTAAATAATGAAGAGGACAGATCACTGATACAGAGTGATCTGGATCACTTGGAAAGCTGGGCACAAGCAAACAATATGCATTTTACTATGGATAAATGTAAACATATACACCTAGGAACAAAGCATGCAGGCCATAATTACAGGATGGGGGACTCTATCCTGGGAAGCAGTGACTCAAAAATATTTTGGGATCATCATGGAACACAAGCTCCTATCTGTGGCCAAAAGGGCTAATGCGATCCTGGATGCATAAACAGAGGAATCTCAAGTAGGAGTAGAGACCTTATTTAACCACTGTAGTTGGTATGGGTGCAACCACTGCTGGAATACTGTGTCCAGTTCTGATGTCCGCAATTAGAGAAGGATGTTGATAATTTGGAGAGGGTTCAGAGAAGTGCCACAAGAATGATTACAGGATTAGAAAACAAGTCTTTTATAGTGATAGACTCAAGGAGCTCAGTCTATTTAGCTTAAAGAAAAGGATAAGGGATAACTTGATTATAAACTGTAAGGAACAAATATTTGATAATGGTCTCTTCAATCTAGCAGAGAAAGGTGTGTGAAAGTAGAATTAATTATATTGTAAAAATAAGAATGGATTAAAGAAATGTTGTATGTACCTTTAAGCAGAAATAAGAAATGCTGAAATACAAGTGCCAGGAAAAGAAACATTAGGCATAAACAAGGGTGCTAATGGCGAAACATTAACAGAAGATCGGTAATAGTTAAGTAAGGAAATAAGATATGCATGCCTAGCCCAGGTAAACTTATCAGATTCTGCTTCCTTTGTTATCTTGTTAAGTGCTCGTCCTTTTATCTGTATAAATAAGATAGTTTGTGTCTTGCATGGTGCTCACATTATCTGGGTGTATTAGCAGAGCGCTGTGCTAATAAAACAGAGTGATCTGACAAACTGTGAGTCCTGAGTCTAACTTTGACAATTGGTATAACATAAGCCAGTTGCTGGAAGTTAAAATCAGACAAAGTCAGAATGGAAATAAAGCATAAATTTTTAAAAGTGAGAATAACTATTGGAACAATTTACACCAAGGGTTGTAGTGGATTCACCTTTACTGACAAATTTTAAATCAATTTACATTTCTAAAAGATATGATCTAGCAATTATTTTGGGGGAGTTCTATTGCTTGCGTTACATAGGAGATCAGACTAAATGATCACAGTGATCCCCCCTTCTGGCCTTAGAACCTATGATGCATAACCAGCTCTACTTAAAGTTTATACAGAACAGGAGTCAGATCCAAAAATCCAAATTGCTATCAAATCACTAGGCTAGCACCAAGAAAGCCAAACAGATTTTTCATTTTTCGCTTTTGAGTAAGTAGCACAATCTGAGCTTGACTGACATCCTCAAAATGTAGAAAAACATTAACAGAGTGAAAAGAGATTACAAATGGGAGAGCCAACATTTATTCCTGCTGTAAGGAACCTCACAGTTTATTTATGCGTACAAATGAAAGCTACTAAAAGGATGATTTATGGATGACATTAAATTGGGAGGAAGAAAAAGTTAAAAAGCCACCTGACAAAGGATTTGGATCACTATACACTGTAGGTAGGCCTAGAAGACAGACAATGCAGATAAGTAAATGAATGTCAAATAATATGATGAGTATAGGAGGACTTATTACAATGTCATTGACTGAAACACCAGTCTTCACAGATGTGCTCTTAGAGGAGATAAGTGACAATATGCTACTAGATAGGCCAATGGCAGAAAAATATTTCCACTTTTAAGTGGTCTGATGGTACCTGAATTTTGGCCAGATACCCACTAAAAATCACTATTAAAGCACATCTGTAATAACAGAGGTCAGAATGCTGGAGTATATGCATTAAATGGACTATAAAACATATAGAAAGTGTCAACGTATCAGTGCTGAGACATCACATATGGTGACTAGAGCGGGGGTAGTAATTCATGAATAATTTAGCCTCTTTCTGTTTGCAAAATACCAACAAGCAGGATCACGATTTCCTCACATTTACTGTATTCATCATTTGAAGTGACAAAAATTTGTTATTGCAATTTAGGTCTATAGATGGATCACAAATTTCTCTGCACATATTCAATATCCAGCGGTAATTAGATGGAATTATCCTCCTAAATCAGGTCTTTCTTTGGGTTCTTTGACTGGATAAGTGTGTGAGCAATTCTACCAAATACTTGCCTATATAACTCAAATTTAACTAATTTTTCCATGAAGGTTTGTGGTAATAAAACTAGATTACACTAATATGTTGATAATCAACATTAAAAGAGACACTAGAACAGCCAATCCAAATTAATATATAGACTACAGCAAATAATTGCAAAAAATGTTAGTGTTAACACGTATATAATGCTGATAGAGATTACCATAATAAAGGTAACAATGCTCTACTTGAATAGGAATTAATAGCACGAACATTGGGGTATTTGGAACTCTGAGAACCCTAACATTTTCCATACACATTTCTAATATTTTTATGGAAATAAATAGATTCCATGTTATTAACCTAATTGAAGTTTTCCAAATTGTAGAAGAGGGTCAGATAAAGCCTGTCCATATTCACACAAATGATAGCAAAGGAAACACTTGGGCAAACATGTTATTTCATAGTAAGTGTGATCAAGATACATACAATTATGGAAAAAACATTTTGCAGCTTACCGCTATTGATAAACATCAGGGTGAGGGAAGAGTTTACAATTCAGATTTAGTCAATAAGAGGCATAATAAAGAAAGGCGAATATGGCAACCAGTAAAGAGAGAGGATTTCATTTACACCAAATATTTAGTTTAGTTAAGTAGCAATCCTGGGGTCCTGTTTGATTCACAGAAGCATCCTTCAGCTGCCCTATGTGCCTATGGGCCACAAAACTGCTAAGAATCTCCACAGTGCAGAGACGTGCACTCAGCATGCCACTCCCACCTCAGCCCTACTCCCTACACCAGGGTTTGTGAACACAGTCATTGGAAGGCAACTTTCCAGCATCTTCTACAATGCCTATGCTGGGAGAACCCTACTCCAGCTGAATCTGGAAGTTTCCGAATCCCTTCATGCCCCTCTGTTCTTTCACCTGGCATGAAGGTGTCAGAGCAGGGGTGAAGATTTTACCAGTTAGCTTTATTTTTCTTTTTTGAAAAAAGGAAAAGGTTAGATGATGAGAAATGAAATAAAAGACTACATACATCTGCATTAATACACATTCATATTGCTGAAAGTTACCAGCAAGTTACCACAACCCTCCTGGTACCAAAGAAAGAACACATCTGTTTTAGCTATTTGCACTTTTTTACTCATGAAAAGTCAGAATGAACGAAAATTAAATAGCGAACATCTGATGCAGAAAGACTTAGTAATCTTTAGTAAATTTAATTCATTCTTATGCCTCCTACGCTCCTAGTTATTTCACTTGTTCTAAAAAGGACTTATGTGAAGAGACAGAAGTGACAAATGTATAATATGCAAGAGAAATTCAGATGTGTCATGGGATATAGGGAATAAATGTACTATAATACAGAACTGCAGTTACATTCACAATCATACTGTCACCTGATCTGTGATGCCTAAGCCATGAGATATTTAAAGAACCATCAGCCATAAGCATATAACCCTCTCTACAGTTACAAAATATTAACCACAAAACAGAGTAACAAAGTCTTGAGTTAGCCATAACTTCTTATATTGCAGCCTCATATACTGACTAGACCATTACAGGATAGGAAGATACAAATTCATAGTCAAACACTGAATTCTCCTAAAATGGGCACACATATGACATGTTAAACATTTTTGTGCTAATCCACTCTGAATATTTAGTATTTAAAATCCCTTAAAATCTCCCATGTCTTACTTGGACAGGAAGGAGGTTTGGTGAACGCACACTGGGTTGCAATATACCATAAACATGTTATCTCAGAGAACACTTGCTTTTACACTGTCTGATGTACACCCATTTCTCAAATTAGTCTATTTATTCATTACTGTCTTTCACCTTTGAAATGGAATTGGAGCGTGTCACCGCTACAAAACTCCACAAACATCATGCCAAGAATGAAAAGTAAAATTTGGCAAAGATTGGGGAACAAAAGCATAAAGCTAACTTTGAAGTTGGAGGGGGTGGGTCTCATATTTTGCATGCATTTCCACCAAGCAACTACTGTTATACCACATGTGAAGTTGAAAGTATGACTGGCAGAGCCATATTCACAGTTCTGAACCTATAATGGCTTTTCCCCCCAGATGTGTCCTTGTGAATACCAAGTATTTAGGCATTTCAGTAGTACACTGGGGAGATATTTCAGTAGAGGAACATCAACACCTATGAGACTATTAAAGTGTAAAAAGAATGATTGGAAAGTGAAGAGACAAGAGTCATGAAAGTTACTCATCCCAAGCGAAGGGCAGAACATTATAAGTCATCAATAAAATAGAAGTTGAATGTACACAGGCTTATTTTTTTGCTCCCCTCATTTGAAAGTCATCTTGTCTTAAGTTCAGAAAGAAAACAATGTGAGCCCTGTGAAACAGGAAGGAAGTGTCTGGATACCCAGTCTTTTCCAAACTGACTTATTTTGTGTCTATGGGAAAGAGACTAATACCTTAAAAAACTTGAGATCTTTACGAATTAAGGGAATATGAAATTATTCTTCCAGGTTATAACCAAGGAAAGCAGCAATTTTTATATGTGCTGATCTATAAATAGATCAGCACATTCAGTACGAACATGATGTACAGGATAAAAAACAAACAGCTGTAGCTGGCTAGGAAGCAAGACTATGAAGGCAAAAATTGGGACCACTTAAGATGTAATTAGGTGCTGCCTTGGGAAAAATACTGTATTAATAAAAGTTAGGTTCAATCTTCCACATAGCCTTTTCCTGTGTCCTGATGTTCTTCAGTGCTAAATGTGCTATTGAAGGAGCCAACCTGCTAGGGCTACCTGGTAAAGTTCCACAGGCAGTGCTGCTGATGGCAGAAGATAGGTTTATTACAGTATGATAACAGTCTAAAGTAATCTCTCTATGATGGACATGTAATGCTCCTAAGTATAATTCATTTTTTCTGCTATCTGAAATTTCTGCAATATTACCAGCCTTTGGCAGGAGGCAAGAGAAGATGAATCCTATTCTGACCAAGAAATGCCAAAGAAGCCTTAAGCAATAACACAAAGGAGAGAGAGAGAGAGAGAGAGAAAAATACAATGAAATACACTCTAACCAATTTTAGAGTGTGTTTGCTGAATGAGGGGTGCTAAAATGATGAAATGCAGATTTGTATTTTCACTGACCATGTTGACATTGCAAGATATTGGAGAGTTCTTGCAATGCTGTGCATCAGCCTTGTGTTTAGAGATAAGATGGCTGTAGCGAGGTGCCCTGGCTCCCAGCTGCACCTGAGAGGGCCGAGCCACTGCAGCCTCCAACGTGGACGAAGCCACCGCCGCCCGTTCCCACCCTCCAGAAGTCAAGGGGCGGGATAGGAAGTATAAAAGCTCAGCCATGGCGCTCACTTGGAGGCTGGTTGCCGAAGAGAACAGACGTGAGTGGCCGAGCTCCCCGTGCCCGGTATCCTGAGGAGCTGCCTGAGCTTCCTTGTGCCCAATCTCCTGAGGAGCTGCCTGAGCTTCCCCATGCCCGGTATCTTGAGGAGCTGCCGGAGATTCTCCGTGCCCGGTATCCTGAGGAATTTTTTTTTTCACCTGTGCTCTTGTGGTGGGGGTTTGGACTGTGTCTGTTGGGACACCGGGGGTGTGGCGGGGAGCCTGCCCCCGGTCCATCTGTGTTCCCTTTCGCCCGCACCACCATCGTTGCCCCCTCCACCACCCCTGCTGGCTGTTTTCCTTCGCCTTTGGACTCCTGCCTCTGGGACTGAGCTGCTCGCCTGATCCACCACGCCCACTTCCATCGTTTTGGCCTGCAGCAGCAGCAGCAGCCTCTAATTAATTGACTTTCGCACAAGTGCCTGTGGGCGCA